>NC_053025.1:259385705-259685705 GCF_003073215.2 Triticum urartu | reverse complement strand
GGTTGTGCAAAGCATCAGGAGCGCACCCAAACCGATGATGGCGGAGCCCCTGGGCGCTTGGAAGCGGCACCGATCTGGCGAAGGTACGGCTTGACATGCTGATCTGAGGGTGGTGCTTGCGAACCGCTGAGAAGAGCTGCGATGATGGGGGCCGCCGGTTCCCCGAAGCGAGTGATGAAGAGGTTGCGTAGCTCCTCCCAGGTAGCGACAGAAGACTCCAGCAAATGGAGGAGCCAGGCGCGCGGCGCGCCAACGAGGGCCATTGGGAACCAGTTGGCCATGATATTGCCGTCGCCCCCGGCTTCTAGAACGGCCTCCTCGTACGCCAGCAGGAAAGCTGAGGGGTCCGCCGCGCCGTCGTAGTTCCGCAGCATCTCCGGCTTGAACTTGGGTGCCATTGCACCTGCCGCAAGGCGGGGGCAAGGGCTCGGAGCCCCCAAGCGCTGCTGGGGGCACAGATAGATCCAGCTGGAGGGGCACCCGCCATGGGGAGCAGACGTGGAGATGGTGGAGCACGAATCGATGGAAGAAAGACTCCGGCGCACCCCTACCTGGCGTGCCAAATGTCAGATCACGGGTTCCGGCCAAACCCTCAAGGTTCAAACACTGGGGTGCGCGCGAAGATCTCCCCCTACCGATCCACGTCCTAACTCGGCTAAGATCTTACGAACTAACTCGACGAACTCGCAACACAAAGGACACAAGATTTATACTGGTTCGGGCCACCATTGTGGTGTAATAACCTACTCCAGTGTGGTGGTGGTGGATTGCCTCTCGGGCTGAGGATGAACAGTACAAGGGGACGAACCGCCTCTTGAGGAGAGGTGTTCTTGTGCTTGGTGGATGTGGTTGTGGGGATGAACTAGTTCTAGTCAAAGATGAGGTCTCCCCCTAGCTACGGTGGTGGCTAGTCCTATTTAACGTGGCCTTGGTCCTCTTCCCAAATATTGAGCGAGAAGGGATCCCACAACGGCCAATTCGAAGGGGGACAACTAGTACAAGCTATCCTAACAAAAGCAGTCTTCGCCTGCCAAAGTCTCTGGTGGTGATGCCGTCTTGGGCTCCACGGTTACCTCCGTCCTGCCATCCTGCTGGTCTTGGTCTCGTTACACCAATATGGAAACCTTTGCTTGACGCCTCGGTACTCCGCTCCTACGCTTGCTCCCTTAGCACCAAAGGGGAAACAAGGACACTGTGCGTGCTGGCACCCGCCTGGCCTTGGTCGTCACGGCTCACGTCACTGGAACCTCGCGAGGTTTGCCTTGCCTTGAACTCTCTGCCCCTCGTGAGCCGGCCTAGTGAGGCCGCTCCTGAGGAGGTCTTGTGTCGTCCGCCTCGCGAGGCTTGGCCCATCGCGAGGGTCTTGAGTGCTTGCTGGTGAAGATGGGCCGTATGGGCCCGCTCGTAGATCCACGCCGTGAGCCATAGGCAGGCAAGTCTGGGGACCCCCGTTCCTAGAACGCTGACAGTAGCTTAGTCCAGGCAGAAATTTATGCTGATAGTAGACGCAAGGAGGTAGCCTATGAAGTTGGAGACATAGCATATCTCCGTGTGTCACTACTTCGAGGAGTTAAACGATTTGGAGTCAAAGGAAAGTTAGCACCAAGATTTGTAGGACCATACCGAGTTTTGGAGCGTATGGGAGAAGTTGCCTACAAGCTGGAATTACCCGAAGGATTGTCAGGAGTTCATGATGTGTTTCATGTTTCGAAGTTGAAGAGGTGCCATGCAGAGATGGCCGATATTCCTCTGAGAGATATAGTGCCCCTGGAAGCAATTCAGTTGGAGAGTGACCTGACTTATGAGGAGAAACCCATCAAGATTTTAGAGTTCGCCAACCGAGTCACATGCAGCAAGGTCATCAAGGTTTGCAAAGTTCAGTGGAGTCTCCATACCGAGGAAGAAGCCACCTGGGAGCGAGAAGAAGACCTACAGAAAGACCACCCACACCTTTTTTGCTAGCCAACCCGAATCTCGAGGGCGAGATTCATCTTAAGGGGGTAGGTTTGTAACATCCCAATTTTCAATTTGGATGTTAATCACTAGGTGATCAAACGCATCCATGATTTGTGCATTTTGAATTTGGTTTATTTGGACATTTTGATCCTAGAGACCTTAAGCAACTCAAGGACCAGTTGAGAGAGTTGGAGGTTTTCACAAAAATCCATTTTTGAATTTTTCAAAATTGGAAAATGGGATCAATGTCATTTTTTATTTGAAAGTATTTTTCCAATTATTTCAAAATAAATAAATAATGAGAGAAGATAATATGACTTCTTCAGAAACAGCTGAGAAATAATGCAAATTTAATTTTTACAATATATTTTATTTGAATGTTATTTAGAATTTTATTCGGTTAAATTAGGGAAAAAATGTGCATTTTTAAAAATTGCATTTAGCTCAGAAAAATGTTCGCTTTGTCCTAAATACTAGGAGAGGACGATGAAAATTATTTCCAGAATTTTAGGAATTGTTGTTATTTTATTTGTATTTTTTTATTTCTTCACGGTGAAAAGATTTTAAAAAAAATCTTCCAGACCGAACTGGGCCAAAGGCCCAGCCGCCCAGCGCCTCGCCCACGACCGACTCCGGTTGGGAGTCCGGCCGCCGCACGCCCCGCCGCCGCGGAGTCCGGCTCGGACCCCCGCCGCTACCGCCTGGCCCCCTGCCCAAGCCACCGCCCGACCATGCCTTTAAAAGGCGAGACCCTGGCCCCCTCCTCCTCACACCCCCGCCGCCTGCCGCATCGCCGCGAGCCGCCGCCTGCAAGCAGCCACCCCCTGCTAGTCGCCGTCGCCTGCCGCCGACATTGCCCCGCCGCCGCTAGTCGTTGCCGACGCCGCCTCGCCGGGCCGCTATCGTGCCACCCCGCCCCGCAGCCACCGTCACTCACGCCGCCTCGCGCCGGAGGCCGATCCACCACCGCCGGTGTCTCTCGCCGAACCGGTATAACCGCCGAATAAACCCGCCCCTTTTTTTAGTTTTGGTTCTTCTTTTTATATCGGTTTATTTTATTAGAGTAGTTTAATTAGTGAATGTTCATTTGTTTAGATCTGTTAGTGATAGGCTTTTGTTTGTTAGTTTCTGTTAGCGAACGTTTGTTCATTAGATTTTTCTTTTAGTTTTTTTTCGGCCAGGGACCTACACGCGATTTGTTTTCTTACAAATTAGTCCCTGATCTTTAAACCCTCACAACTTTTTGCTCGTTTATCCAAATCCAACGAAACCAATGCCAAATTCTTCATTATGTTCCCCTATGTTCAGATAACCAACTTAAACATGTTTTTGAAAATTTAAAATTTAATTTCAAGCTTATTTTATTTTGAACTTCTTTTGATCGTAGTTTGAGTTTCGTAGCTCCGATTCAACTGGTTCTTTTTGCAAATCGAAGCTATTCCTTGAAATTTTTGTTTAGATCTTTTTCTCTATTTTTACCCTTGCATCTTCTGCTTGAGCGCTTATGTATGCTATTGTTTGTTTACAATAGAGTTCTGGGAGTGCATAGCTTGCTACTTCGAATCTCTAGGGTGTTCTGATCGTTAATGAGGCAAGTAACACTTTGATCATATCCCTTTGTTACCCAGTTTTTATGCATTATTCTCAACCCTCAAACATTGCATGAGTAGGATTGCTAACGTGTGGGTGTGGTTAAGTAGTTGATGAGGCAGGAACCTATTGTCTTTTATCAACCCCGGGTATTATATGTTATGCTCATATTGCTTTGCTCGTAGACGTGGTTTGGGTATGTGAGAATCATGAAAGCTGCAAGAGTAATATTATATAAGGGAAACTTAAGGTAGCTACTTTAATACACATATGGTTGGAATGGTTATGGGCACTTGGGGAATCCAGTGTTGTCCTAGGAGATCCCGGGGTACCCGTGTGATCATCCTATGGAATGCCACCCAGGCTCAAAGGGATCATAAGATTGTTCATGCTAGAAACTTCCGTGTGCAGCCACATGCCATTATGGGCTCTGGCATAGTTGAGTAATTTGTGGGAATCATTTCCATGATGGGCTAGCAGATGTAGGGGAATTGTAGGTGTACCGGCCTATCTATCGGTTAAGGGGACCTCCTCGGAAAGACTATGTCTCGATCATCGATTTCTCAAACATCATGTACCGTGAGAAATCCAATGGAGGAGATCGAGTCTTGTTGGGAAAAGTGCGCAAACCTCTGCAGAGTGTACAAACTAGTGATGATTATCCATGCCCCCGGTTATGGACATCTTGAGTATCTGGTACTTGAATTATTGATTTGATCTCATCACTTACTTAATGAATTTGTTGGGTTAATAATATTCTTTTGGGATTGAGTTGGGGTACCTTCTCATTAATGACATAAAATTGGTAGTTATAAAATCTATTCCTTTTGTTGTAAGGAAAATTGGCTTTATGCAAAATGTTAAACCTAGAGCCTCCACCAGCCATATATGCATGTAGTGATAGCTATTATTTGTTCTTTACTCTATAGTGCTGTCTTGCTAGCATATTCCATGTGCTGACCTTCACGGCTGCAATGTATCATGTTGTAGAATTTTCAGACGAAGAGTAAGGTGCGATAGGTCATTGTCATGCACTCAGTTTTGCCGTGGAGTTGGATGGACTCATTTATCTTAGATGCTTCCACAGTTATCTTATTTAGATGGCCTTCGGCCATATTATTGTAATAAGTTCTCTCTTGAGACATTCGATGTAATAAGTGTGTGATTGAACTCTGCTATAATTCCTCGAGTACTGTGTGTGTGTGTCAGCAATACCTATCCAAGGATGATACTAAAGCACAGAGACTTCGGTCCATTGGGATTGAGTCACTACATAGTTGCAGATACTTGCGAGGGGGTTAATCGTAGGTAGGAGGTTTGTTCAAGTAAGAAAAACTCCTAAGCATCGGTCCACCCACAAATCAAATTATCAAAGTGAAGGAAATATGCCCTAGAGGCAAAAATTAAGTTGTTATTTTATATTTCCATATATCATGATAAATGTTTATTATTCATGCTAGAATTGTATTAACCGGAAACTTGATACATGTGTGCATATATAGACAAAACACTGTGTCCCTAGTAAGCCTCTAATAGACTAGCTCGTTAATCAAAGATGGTTAAGTTTCCTAACCATAGACATGTGTTGTCATTTGATAAACGGGATCACATCATTAGGAGAATGATGTGATGTACGAGACCCATCCGTTAGCTTAGCATACCGATCGTTCAGTTTTATTGCTATTGCTTTCTTCATGTCAAATACATATTCCTTAGACTATGATATTATGCAACTCCCTGATACCGAAGGAATACCTTGTGTGCGATCAAACGTCACAACGTAACTGGGTGATTATAAAGATGCTCTACAGGTATCTCCGAAGGTGTTTGTTGGGTTGGCATAGATCGAGATTAGGATTTGTCACTCCGAGTATCGGAGAGGTATCCCTAGGCCCTCTCGGTAATGCACATCATAAGAAGCCTTGCAAGCAAAGTGACTAATGAGTTAGTTACAAAGATGATGTATTATAGAATGAGTAAAGAGACTTGCCGGTAACGAGATTGAACTAGGTATGAAGATACCTACGATCGAATCTAGGGCATGTAACATATCGATGACAAAGGGAATAACATATGTTGTCATTTTGATACGACCGATAAAGATCTTCGTAGAATATGTGGGAACCAATATGAGCATCCAGGTTCCGCTATTGGTTATTGACCGGAGAGGTGTCTCGGTCGTGTCTACATAGTTCTCGAACCCGTAGGGTCCACACTCTTAACGTTCGATGATTATTTGTATTATATGAGTTATGTGATTTGGTGACCGAATGTTGTTCAGAGTACCGGATGATATCATGGACATGACGAGGAGTCTCGAAATGGTAGAGAGGTAAAGATTCATATATAGGACGATAGTATTTGGACACCGGAAGTGTTCCGGGGGTACCGGGTACGTATCAGGTCACCGGAAGGGGTTCCTAGCAACCCTCAGCAAGCTATATGGGCCTAATGGGCCAAGGGAGGGACATACCAGCCCCCAAAAGGGCTGGTGCACCTCCTATAGGCCGATTGGGAAGAGAAGGAAAGATAGGGAAGGGATAAGGAAAGGGGAGGATTCGGCCTCCCCCTTTCCTTCCCCTCACCTGTCTTTCCTTCCCCCTTCGATGGATATGGAAGGGGGGAGGCCGACTTGGAGCAGGCGCCCAAGTAGGATTACTCCTACTTGAGGCGCCCCTCTCCCTCTCCCACGTATATATATGTGGGGTGGGGCACCACTAAAAAACACAACATTTGTTCCTAGCCGTGTATGGCGCCCCCCTCCACAGTTTACGCCTCCGGTCATATTGTCCAAGTGCTTAGGCGAAGCCCTGCGTTGATCACTTCGCCATCACCGTCACCATGATGTTGTGCTGACGAAACTCCCCCTTGACACTTTGCTAGATCAAGAGTTCGAGGACGTCATCGAGTTGAACGTGTGCAGAACTTGGAGGTATCGTACGTTCGGTGCTTGATCGATCGGAACGAGAAGAAGTTCGACTACATCAACCGCATTGTCAAATGCTTCCACTTTCGGTCTACAAGGGTACGTGGAAACACTCTTCCCCTCTCGTTGTTATGCATCTCCTAGATAGATCTTTCATGAGCATAGCAATTTTTTTCAAATTGCATACTACGTTCCCCAATAGTGGTATCAGAGCCAGGTCTATGCGTAGATGATTTGCACGAGTAAAACACAAAGATTTGTGGGCGGTGATCGTCATACTGCTTACCACTAATGTCTTATTTTGATTCGGTGGTATTGTTGGATGAAGCGTCCCAGACCAACCTTAGATGACCATGTTCATGAGACTGGTTAAACCGATAGACATGCAACTAGTTTTGCATAAAGGTGGCTGGCAGCTGTCTGTTTCTCCAATTTTAGTTGAATCAAATTTGACTGCGTCCGGTCCTTGTTGAAGGTTAAAACAGCAGACTTGGTAAATCACCATCGTGGTTTTATGCGTAGGTAAGAACGGTTCTTGTTAGAAGCCCGTAGCAGCCATGTAAAACTTGCAACAACAGAGTAGAGGACGTCTAACTTGTTTTTGAAGGGCATGTTGTGATGTGATATGGTTAAATACATGATGTTATATACGTTATTGTATGAGATGATCATGTTTTGTAAAAGTAATCGGCAACTGGCAGGAGCCTTATGGTTGTCGCTTTATTGTACGAAATGCAAATGACATGTAATTTCTTTACTTTATCACTATGCATTAGCGATAGTTGTAGAAGCAATAGTTGGCGAGACGACCACGACGCTATGATGGAGATCAAGGTGTCAAGTCGGTGACGATGGACATCATGACGGTGCTTTGGAGATGGAGATCAAAGCACAAGTTGATGATGGCCATATCTTGTCACATATTTTGATTGCATGTGATGTTTATCTTTTATGCATCTTATTTTTCTTAGTACGACGGTAGCCCTATAAGATGATCCCTTAGTAAAATTTCAAGGTATAAGTGTTCTCCCTGAGTATGCACCATTGCGACAGTTCGTCGTGCCGAGATACCACGTGATGATCGGGTGTGATAAGCTCTACGTTCACATACAACGGGTGCAATACAATTTTGCACATGCAGAATACTCGAGTTAAACTTGATGAGCTAGCATGTACTGACATGGCCTCAGAACACTGGAGACCGAAAGGTTGAACGTGAATCATATAGTAGATATGATCAACATAGAGATGTTCACCATTGAAAACTACTCCATCTCACGTGATGATCGGACAAGGTTTAGTTGATATGGATCATGTGATCATTTAGATCACTAAAGGGATGTCTATATAAGTGGGAGTTCGTAAGCAATATGATTAACTGAACTTAATTTAATAGCATTTGCATATCTATGATATAGATCAATAACTCGCGTATTGCTCCCCTGTTTTATTTTTGATATGTTCCTAGAGAAAACTAAGTTGAAAGATGATAGTAGCAATGATGCGGACTGGGTCTGTGATCTGAGGATTATCCTCATTGCTGCACAGTGTCCTTGATGCACCGCTAGGTGACAGACCTATTGCAGGAGAAGATGCAGACGTTATAAACGTTTGACAAGCTTGGTATGATGACTACTTGATATATTAGTGCACCATGCTTTACAGCTTAGAACCGGGACTTCAAAAATGTTTTGAATGCCATGGAGCATATGAGATGTTCCAAGAGATGAAAATGATATTTCAGACGCATGCCCATATTAAGAGGTATGAGACCTCTGACAAGTACTTTGCCTACAAGATGGAGGAGAATAGCTCAGCTAGTGAGCATGTGCTCAGAATGTCTGGGTACTACAATCGCTTGAATCAAGTCGGAGTTAATCTTCCAGATAATATAGTGATTGACAAAGTTCCCTAGTCACTATCACCAAGTTATTAGAACTTCGTGATGAACTATAATATGCAAGTGATAACGAAAATGATTCCCAAGATCTCCGCGATGCTGAAATCGGCGAAGGTAGAAATCAAGAAATAGCATCAAGTGTTGATGGTTAAACAACAACACAAGTTTCAAGAATTGGGAAAGGGAAAGAACGGGAACTTCAAGAATAATGTCAAGCAAGTTGCCACTCCCATGAAGAAGCCCAAAGCTAGACCTAAACCTAAAACTGAGTGCTTCTACTACAAAGGAAATGGTCACTGGAAGCGGAGCTGCCCCAAAAACTTGGCGGACAAGAAGGATGGCAAAGTGAACAAAGCTATATTTGATATACGTGTTACTGATGTGTACTTTACTAGTGTTCATAGTAGCCCCTCTATATTTGATACCGGTTCAGTTGCTATGATTTGTAACTCGAAATAGGAGTTGCAAAATGAACATATACTAGTTAAGGGCGAGGTGACAATGTGTGTTGGAAGTGATTCCAAGGTTGATAAGATCACCATCGCACACTCCCTTTACCTTGGGGACTAGAGGTGAACCTAAAATAAATATTATTTGGTGTTTGCATTGAGCATGAATATGATTGGATCATGTTTATTGCAATACAGTTATTCATTTAAGTCAAAGAATAATTGTTATTCTGTTTACATGAATAAAACCTTCTATGGTCATACATTCAATATAAATGGTTTATTGAATCTCGATCATAGTGATACACATATTCATAATATTGATGCCAAAAGATTCAACATTGATAATGATAGTGCAACATATTTGTGGCACTACCGTTTAGGTCATATTGGTGTAAAGCACATGAAGAAACTCTATGCGGATGGACTTTGGGAATCACTTGATTATGAATCATTGGATGCTTGCGAACCATGCCTCATGGGCAAGATGACTAAGACTCCATTCTCCGGAACAATGGAGCGAGCCGTTGAGTTATTGGAAATAATACATACCGATGTATGCGGTCCGATGAGTGTTGAGGCTCGCGGCGGGTATCATTATTTTCTGAACTTCACAGATGATTTGAGCAGATATGGGTATATCTACTTAATGAAACACAAGTCTAAAACATTTGAAAATTTCAAAGAATTTCAGAGTGAAGTGGAGAATCATCGTAACGAGAAAATAAAGTTTCTATGATCTGATCACGGAGGCGAATATTTGAGTTACGAGGCTGGCCTTCATTTCAAACAATGTGGAATAGTTTCACAACTGACGCCACCTGGAACACCACAACGTAATGGTGTGTCCGAACATCATAACCGTATTTTATTATATATGGTGCAATCTATGATGTCTCTTACAGATTTACCACTTTCGTTTTGGGGTT
Source organism: Triticum urartu (assembly GCF_003073215.2). NCBI lineage: Eukaryota > Viridiplantae > Streptophyta > Magnoliopsida > Poales > Poaceae > Triticum > Triticum urartu. The sequence continues at coordinate 259,675,955 of NC_053025.1, read as the reverse complement.
ATGCATTAGAGACAGCTGCATTCACGTTAAATAGGGCACCCTCTAAATCTGTTGAGACGATACCGTATGAACTGTGGTTTGGCAAGAAACCTAAGCTGTCGTTTCTTATAGTTTGGGGTTGCGACACTTATGACAAAAGGCTTCAGCCTGATAAGCTCAGACCCAAATCAGAGAAGTGCATCTTCATAGCATACCCTAAGGAAACAATTGGGTACACCTTCTACCATAGATCTGAGGGCAAGATCTTTGTTGCCGAGAATGGGACCTTTCTACAGAAGGAGTTTCTCTCGAAAGAAGTGAGTGGGAGGAAAGTAGAACTTGATGAGGTGATTGTACCTTCTCTCGAATTGGTAAGTAGCTCATTAGAGAAATCCATTCCCGTGATGCCTACACAAACTAGAGAAGAAGCTAATGATAATGATCATGAAACTTCAGATCAATTTACTACTGGATCTCGTAGGTCGAACAGAGCACATTCCGCACCAGAGTGGTATGGTAATCCTGTCCTGGAAGTCATGTTATTAGACCATGGCAAACCTGTGAACTATGAAGAAGCTATGATGAGTCCAGGTTTCGACAGATGGCTTGAGGCCATGAAATCTGAGAAAGGATCCATGTATGAGAACAAACTATGGACTTTGGTGGACCTACCCGATGATCGACAAGCCACTGAGAATAAATGGATCTTCAAGAGGAAGACAAACACTGATGGTAGTGTCACTATCTACATAGCTCGACTTGTCGCAAAAAGGTTTTCGACAAGTTCAAGGTGTTGACTACGATGAGATTTTCTCACTCGTAGCGATGCTTAAGTCCGTTCAAATCAAGTTAGAAATTGCCGCATTTTATGAAATCTGGCAAATGGATGTCAAAACTGCATTCCGTAATGGATTTCCTAAAGAAGAGTTGTATATGATGCAACCAAAAGGTTTTGTCGATCCTAAAAGGTGCCAACAAAGTGTACAAACTCCAACGATCCAAATATGGACTGGTGCAAGCATCTTGGAGTTGGAATATACGCTTTGATAAGGTGATCAAAGCATATGGTTTTATATAGACTTATGGTGAAGCCTGTATTTACAATAAAGTGAGTGGAAGCTCTGTAGCATTTATGATATTATATGTGGATGACATATTGTTGATTGGAAATGATGTAGAATGTCTGGATAGCATAAAAGGATATTTGAATTAGAGTTTTTCAATGAAAGACCACGGTGAAGCTGCTTATATACTAGGCATCAAGATCTATAGAGATAGATCAAGACGCTTAATTGGCCTTTCACAAAGCACATACCTTGATAAAGATTTGAAGAAGTTCAAAATTGATCAGTCAAAGAAAGGGTTCTTGCCGGTGTTGCAAGGTGTGAAGTTGAGTAAGACTCAATGCCCGACCACGACAGAAGATAGAGAGAGAATGAAAGTCATTCCCTATGCCTCAGCCATAGGTTCTATAAAGTATGCCGTGTTGTGTACCATACATATTGTGTACCTTACCATGAGTTTGGTAAGGCGGTACAATAGTGATCCAGGAGTAGATCACTGGACAACGGTCAAAATTATCCTTAGTTACCTTAAATAGGACTAAGGAAATGTTTCTCAGTTATGGAGGTGATAAAGAGTTCGTCGTAAAGAGTTACGTCGATGCAAGCTTTGACACTGATCTAGATGACTCTAAGTCTCAATGTAGATACATATTGAATGTAGGAGTAATTAGGTAGAGTAGCTCCATGCAGAGCATTGTAGACATACAATTTGCAAAATACATATGGATGTGAATGTGGCAGACTCGTTGACTAAACTTCTCTCACAAGCAAAACATGATCACAACTTAGTACCCTTTGGGTGTTGGTCACATGGTGATGTGAACTATGGGTGTTAATCACATAAAGATGTGAACTATTGGTGTTAAATCACATGGTGATGTGAACTAGATTATTGACTCTAGTCCAAGTGGGAGACTGAAGGAAATATGCCCTAGAGGTAATAATAAAGTTGTTATTTTATATTTCCTTATATCATGATAAATGTTTATTTTTCATGCTAGAATTGTATTAACCGGAAACATGATACATGTGTGGATACATAGACAAAACACTGTGTCCCTAGTAAGCCTATACTATACTAGCTCGTTAATCAAAGATGGTTAGGTTTCCTGACCATAGACATGCGTTGTCATTAGATGAATGGGTTCACATCATTAGGAGAATTATGTGATGGACAAGACCCATCTGTTTGCTTAGCATATCGATCGTTCAGTTTTATTGCTATTGCTTTCTTCATGTCAAATACATATTCCTTTGACTGTGAGATTATGCAACTCCCAGATACCGCAGGAATACCTTTTGTGCTATCAAATGTCACAACGTAACTGGGTGATTATAAAGATGCTCTACAGGTATCTCCGAAGGTGTTTTTTGGGTTGGCGTAGATCAAGATTAGGATTTGTCACTCCGAGTATCGGAGAGGTATCTCTGGGCCCTCTCGGTAATGCACATCATAATAAGCCTTGCAAGCAAAGTGACTAATGTGTTAGTTACAAAAATCATGTATTACGAAATGAGTAAAGAGACTTGATGGTAATGAGATTGAACTAGGTATGAAGATACCGAGGATAGAATCTCAGGCAAGTAACATACCGATGACAAAGGGAATACCATATGTTGTCATTACCCTACTACTGATAAAGATCTTCGTAGAATATGCGGGAACCAATATGAGCATCCAGGTTCCGCTATTGGTTATTGACCGGAGGGGTGCCTCGGTCATGTCTACATAGTTCTCAAACCCGTAGGGTCCACACGCTTAATGTTCGATGATGATTAGTATTATATGAGTTATGTGATTTGGTGACCGAATGTTGTTCGGATTCCCAGATGAGATCACGGACATGATGAGGAGTCTCGCAATGGTCGAGAGGTAAATATTCATATATAGGAAAATAGTATTTGGACACCGGAAGTGTTCCGGGGGTATCGGGTACGTATCGGGTCACTGGAAGGGGTTCTGGGCAACCCCCGACAAGCTATATGGGCCTAATGGGCCAATAGAGGGACATACCAGCCCCAAAAAGGGCTGGTGCGCCCCCTATAGTCCGAATTGGAGGAGAAGGAAAGGAAGGGAAGGGAGAAGGAAAGGGGAGGATTCGGCCTCCCCCTTTCCTTCCCCTCCCCCATCTCATTCCTTCCCCCTCCGATGGATATGGAAGGGGGAGGCCGACTTGGAGGAGGCGCTCAAGTAGGATTACTCCTACTTGGGGCACCCCTTGCAGCCCCTCTCCCTCTCCCACCTATATATATATGTGGGGGGGTACTACTAGAAAACACAACATTGATTCCTAGCTGTATGCGGCGCCCCCCTCCACAGTTTACGCCTCCGATCATATTGTCGTAGTACTTAGGCGAATCCCTGCGTGGATCACTTCACCATCACCGTCACCACGCCGTCATGCTGACGAAACTCTCCCTCGCACTTTGTTGGATCAAGAGTTCGAGGGACATCATCGAGCTGAACGTGTGCAGAACTCGGAGGTGTCGTATGTCCGGTGCTTGATCGGTCAGAACGAGAAGAAGTGCGACTATGTCAACCGCATTGTCAAACGCTTCCGCATTCGGTCTACGAGGGTACGTGGACACACTCTCCCCCTCTCGTTGTTGGGGAACGTAGTAATTTCAAAAAAATTCCTACAGACACGAAAGATCTTGGTGATGCATATCAATGAGATGGGAGACTGTTGTCCACGTACCCTCGTAGACCGTAAGCGGAAGCGTTATCACAATGCGGTTGATGTAGTCATACGTCTTCATGATGGACCGATCCTAGCACCAAAGGTACGGCACCTTCACGATCTGCACACGTTCGGCTCGGTGACGTCCCATGAACTCTCGATCCAGCTGAGTGTCGAGGGAGAGTTTCGTCAGTACGTCGGCGTGATGACGGTGATCATGATGCTACCGGAACATGGCATCCCCTAAGCACTGCTATGATATGACCTAAGTGGATTATTGTGGAGGGTGGCACCGCACACGGCTAAGAGATCAATGATCAACTTGTGTGTCTATGGGGTGCCATCTGATACGTCCATTTTGCATCATGCTTTTATATCGATATTTATTTCATTATGGGTTGTCATTGCACATTATGTCACAATACTTATGCCTATTCTCTCTTATTTTACAAGGTTTACATGAAGAGGGAGAATGCCGGTACCTGGAATTCTGGGCTAGAAAAGGAGAAAATATTAGAGACTTATTCTACACAACTCCAAAAGTCCTAAAACTTCACGGTAGCATGTTTCAGAATATATAAAAAATCTTGGGCGAAAGAAGTACCAGAGGGGGGCCACCCACCGCCCACGAGGGTGGGGGCGCACCCTACCCCCTGGGCGCGTCCCTTGCCTTGTGGGCCCCCTGGCAGCCCTCTGATGCCCATCATTTGCTATATGAGGTATTTCGTCGAGGAAAAATCATAAGATAGCTCACGGGACGTAACTCCGCCGCCACGAGGCGGAACCTTGGCGGAACCAATCTAGGGCTGCGGCGGAGCTGTTCTGCTGGGGAAACTTGCCTCCGGGAGGGGGAAATCATCACCATTATCATCACCATCGATCCTCTCATCGGGAAGGGGTCAATCTCCATCAACATCTTCACCAGCACCATCTCATCTCAAACCCTAGTTCATCTCTTGTATCCAATCTTTGTTCCAAAGCCTCAGATTGGTACCTGTGGGTTGCTAGTAGTGTTGATTACTCCTTGTAGTTGATGCTAGTTGATTTATCCGGTGGAAGATCATATGTTCAGATCCTTTATGCATATTAATACCCTCTGATTATGAACATTAATATGATTTGTGAGTAGTTACGTTTGTTCCTAAGGACATGGGAGAAGTCTTGCTATAAGTAGTCGTGTGAATTTGGTATTCGTTCGATATTTTGATGAGATGTATGTTGTCTCTCCTCTAGTGGTGTCATGTGAATGTCGACTACATGACACTTCAACATTGTTTGGGCCTAGGGGAAGGTATTGGGAAGTAATAAGTAGATGATGGGTTGCTAGAGTGACAGAAGCTTAAACCCTAGTTTATGCGTTGCTTCGTAATGGTCTGATTTGGATCCATATGTTTCATGCTATGGTTAGGTTTACCTTAATACTTCTGTCGTAGTTGCGGATGCTTGCAATAGGTGTTAATCATAAGTGCGATGCTTGTACAAGGAAGGAAAGTACCCAAGCACCGGTCCACCCACATATCAAATTATCAAGTACCAAATGCGAATCATTTGAGCGTGATGAATACTAGCTTGACGATAATTCCCATGTGTCCTCGGGATTGCTTTCCTTAATATAAGAGTTTGTGTAGGCTATTCCTTTGCTAAAAAAGGATTGGGCCATCTTGCTGCACCTTATTTACTTTTATTACTTGCTACCCATTACAAATTACCTTAACACAAAACTATATGTTACCGATAATTTCAGTGCTTGTACAAAATACCTTACTAAAAACTGCTTATCATTTCCTTCTGCTCCTCGTTGGGTTCGACACTCTTACTTATCGAAACGACTACGATAGATCCCCTACACTTGTGGGTCATCAAGAATCTTTTCTGGCACCTTTGTCGGGGAGTGAAGCGCCTTGGTAGGTGGAATTTGGTAAGGAAAAATTTATATAGTGTGCTAAAATTTACTGTCACTTGTTACTATGGAACATAATCCTTTGAGGGGCTTCTTCGGGGTATCTTCACCCCGACCAGTAGAGCAAAGATTTTCTCTGCAAACTATTGAACCTACTGAAAATGTTTACTTTGAAATTCCTTCGGGTATGATAGAGAAACTGCTAGCTAATCCTTTCACGGGTAATGGAACATTACATCCTGATTTGCACCTAATCTATGTGGATGAAGTTTGTGGATTATTTAAGCTTGCAGGTATGCCCGAGGATGTTACCAAGAAGAACGTCTTCCCTTTATATTTGAAGGGAAAGGCATTGACATGGTTTAGTCTACGTGATGATATGGGATCATGGAACTACAACCGATTGAAATTGGAATTTCATCAGAAGTTTTATCCTATGCATCTTGTTCATCGTGATCGTAATTATATATATATATATATATATATATATAATTTTTGGCCTCGCGAAGGAGAAAGAATCGCTCAAGCTTGGGGGAGGCTTAATCAATGTTATATTCATGCCACAATCATGAGCTCTCGAGAGAAATTATTATTTAAAATTTTTATGCTCGGCTTTCTCTCGGTAATCGCTCCATGCTTGATACTTCTTGTACTGGCTCTTTTATGATGAAGACTATTGAATTCAAATGGGATTTATTGGAAAGAATTAAACGCAACTCTGAAGATTGGGATCTTGACGAAGGTAAGGAGTCAGGTATAACACCTAAGTTTGATTGTGTAAAATCTTTTATGGATACCGATGATTTCCATGAATTTAGCACTAAATATGGACTTGACTCTGAGATAATAGCTTCTTTCTGTGAATCCTTTGCTACTCATGTTGATCTCCCTAAGGAGAAGTGGTTTAAATATAATCCTCCCATTGAAGTAAAAGTAGTTGCACCTATTAAAGTTGAAGAAAATACTATCACTTATAATTATCCTGTTGTTCCTACTCCTTTTATTGAGAAACCACCTTTGCCTGCTAGAATAAAGGATTATGCTAAAGCTTCAACTGTGCTTTGTAAGAGTAATACTAGAACACCTACACCCTATGAGCAAATTAAAGTTGAACCTATTCTTGCTATAGTTAAAGATCTCTTGGCCGATAATATTGATGGTCATGTTATTTATTTCTATGATGAAGCTGCTAGAATTGCTAGAACTGATACTAAAAATAAACATAGACCTGTTGTAGGCATGCCTGTTATCTCTGTTAAAATAGGAGATCATTGCTACCATGGCTTATGTGATATAGGTGCTAGTGCAAGTGCAATACCTCATTCCTTATACAAAGAAATTATGCACGATATTGCACCTGCTGAGATAGAGGAAACTGATGTTACAATTAAGCTTGCCAATAGATATACTATTTCACCATTTGGGATTGCTAAAGATGTTGAAGTCTTGTGTGGGCAAGTTAAATATCCTGCTGATTTTCTTGTTCTTGGCTCCCCACAAGATGACTTTTGTCCCATTATATTTGGTAGACCCTTCTTGAATACTGTTAATGCCCAGATAGACTAGAAAAAGGATGTTGTTACTGTTTGTTTTGGGGATATGTCTCATGAGTTTAATTTTGCTAAATTTCATAGACAACCCCATGATAAAGAAATTCCTAGTAAAGATGAAATTATTGGTCTTGCTTCTATTGCCGTGCCTCCTAGTGATCCTTTAGAACAATATTTGCTAGACCATGAAAATGATATGTTTATGAATGAAAGAAGGGAAATAGATGAAGTATTCTTTAAACAGGGGCCTATTTTGAAACACAACTTGCCTGTTGAAATCCTAGGGGATCCTCCTCCACCCAAGGGTGATCCTGTGTTTGAGCTTAAACCATTGCTTGATACTCTTAAATATGCTTATCTTGATGAGAAAGAGATATATCATGTTATTATTAGTGCTAACCTTTCAGAGCATGAAGAAAAGAAATTATTGAAAACTCTAAAGAGGCACCATGCTGCTATTGGATATACTCTTGATGATCTTAAGGGCATTAGTCCCACTCTATGCCAGCACAAAATAAAATTGGATAAAGACGCGAAACCGGTTGTTGATCACCAACGACGGTTAAATCCTAAGATGAGAGCAGTGATAAGAAAAGAAATACTAAAGCTTCTGGAGGCAGGTATAATTTATCCCGTTGCTGATAGTTAGTGGGTAAGTCATGTCCATTGTGTCCCTAATAAGGGAGTTATTACTGTTGTTCCTAATGATAAAAATGAATTGATCCCACAAAGAATAGTTATAGGTTATAGAATGGTAATTGATTTCCGCAAATTAAATAAAGCTACTAAAAAGGATCATTACCTGTTACCTTTTATTGATCAAATGCTAGAAAGATTATCCAAACATACACATTTTTGCTTTCTAGATGGTTATTCTGGTTTCTCTCAAATACCTGTGTCAAAAGAGGATCAAGAAAAGACAACTTTTACTTGCCCTTTCGGTACCTTTGCTTATAGACATATGCCTTTTGGTTTATGTAATGCACCTGCTACCTTTCAAAGATGTATGTCTGCTATATTCTTTGACTTTTGTGGAAAGATTGTTGAGGTTTTCATGGACGATTTCTCCATTTATGGAACTTCTTTTGATGATTGCTTAAGCAACCTTGATCGAGTTTCACAGAGATGTGAAGAAACTAATCTTGTCTTGAATTGGGAGAAGTGCCACTTTATGGTTAATGAAGGTATTGTTTTGGGGCATAAAATTTCTGAAAGAGGTATTGAAGTTGATAAAGCTAAAGTTGATGCTATTGAAAAGATGTCATGTCCTAAGGACATTAAAGGTATAAGAAGTTTCCTTGGCCATGCCGGTTTTTATAGGAGGTTCATTAAGGACTTCTCTAAAATTTCTAGGCCTCTGACTAATCTCTTAGAAAAAGATGTTCCATTTGTCTTTGATGATGATTGTGTAGAAGCATTTGAAATACTTAAGAAAGCTTCGATTTCTGCACCTATTGTTCAGGCTCCTGATTGGAATTTACCATTTGAAATCATGTGTGATGCTAGTGATTATGCTATAGGGGCTGTTCCTGGACAAAGAGTTGATAAGAAATTAAATGTTATCCAATATGCTAGTAAAACTCTAGATAGTGCTCAAAGAAATTATGCTACTACTGAAAATGAGTTTTTAGCAGTTGTATTTGCTTGTGATAAGTTCAGACCTTATATTTTTTATTCTAAGGTAACTGTTCACACTGATCATGCTGCTATAAAATATCTTATGGAAAATAAAGATGCTAAACCTAGACTTATTAGATGGGTTCTCTTGCTACAAGAATTTGATTTGCATATTATTGATAGAAAGGGAGCTAAGAACCCCGTTGCAGACAACTTGTCTAGGTTAGAGAATGTTCTTGATCACCCACTACATATTAATGATAGCTTTCCTGTTGAACAATTAGCTGTCATAAATGCATCTCGTACTGCTCCATGGTATGCTGATTCTGCTAATAATATTGTTGCTAAATTTATACCACCTAGCTTCACATACCAGCAAAAGAAAAAGGTCTTCTATGATTTAATACATTACTTCTGAGATGACCCATACCTTTATAAAGGAGTAGATGGTGTTATTAGACGTTGTGTACCTGAGCATGAACAGGAACAGATCCTACACAAGTGTCACTCCGAGGCTTATGGAGGACACCGCACTGGAGATAGAACGACACATAAGGTATTGCAATCCGGTTTTTATTGGCCTACTCTCTTCAAGGATGCTCGTAAGTTTGTCTTGTCTCACGATGAATGTCAAAGAATTGGTAATATTAGTAGACATCAAGAAATGCCTATGAATTATTCACTTGTTATTGAACCATTTGATGTTTGGGGCCTTGATTATATGGGACCTTTTCCTTCCTCTAATGGGTATACACATATTTTAGTTGCTGTCAATTACGTTACAAAGTGGGTAGAAGCTATTCCAACTAGTAGTGCTGATCATAACACCTCTATTAAGATGCTTAAAGAAGTTATTTTTCAGAGATTTGGAGTCCCTAGATATTTAATGACTAACGGTGGTTCACATTTTATTCATGGTGATTTTCGTAAAATGCTTGCTAAGTATGATGTTAATCATAGAATTGCATCTCCATATCATCCACAGTCTAGCGGTCAAGTAGAACTGAGTAATAGAGAGCTTATGTCAATTTTGCAAAAGACTGTTAATAGATCTAGAAAGAATTGGTCCAAGAAACTTGATGATGCATTATGGGCTTATAGAACTGCATATGAAAATCCTATGGGTATGTCTCCATATAAAATGGTTTATGGAAAAGCATGTCACTTACCTCTCGAACTAGAACATAAGGCATATTGGGCCATTAAAGAGCTCAATTATGATTTTAAACTTGTCGGTGAGAAGAGGTTATTTGACATTAGCACACTTGATGAATGGCGAACCCGGGCCTATGAGAATGCCAAACTGTTTAAGGAAAAAGTTAAAAGATGGCATGACAAAAGGATACAAAAACGCGAGTTTAATGTAGGTGATTATGTATTGTTGTACAACTCTCGTTTAAGATTTTTTGCAGGCAAACTCCTCTCTAAATGGGAAGGTCCTTACGTCATCGAGTGGTCTATCGTTCCGGTGCCATAAAAATCAACAACTTCGAAGGCACTAATCCAAGGGTGGTGAACGGTCAAAGAATCAAACATTATATCTCATGTAATCCTATAAATGTTGAAACTAATGTTATTAAAACCATAACTCCGGAGGAATACATAAGGGACACTTTCCAGAAGGTTTTTTACTCCGAAAAGGAATAGGTACATGGTACGGTAAGTAAATCGACTCCAAAACAGTTCTAATAGCAATTTTTCTCCATTTTGGAATATTTAAGAAAATAGGAAAATAGGAAGTAGTCCGAGAAGGATATGAGGCGTCCACGAGGGTAGAGGGCGCACCCTACCCCCCTGGGCGCTGCTTGCTACCTCGTGGGCACCTCGTCTGCTCTCCAGACTCCGTTTTCTTGCACGATACTCCTTTCGGTCGGTAAAAATTCATTATATAATCTCCCGAAGGTTTTGACCACCGTACCACGTGATTATCCTTTGTTTTTGTTTTGAGTTGTTTCTGCCGTAGATTTAGAGCAAGATGTCTTCTCAATAGTTAGTCGGGGAGAGTCGGGTGTCGCATTTGACACCTGGGACAAGAGCAAACAGCAGTGCTGACCACTTTGGGTCATCAACTGAGGAAGAGATGGATGCCGACTTGAAAAGGATAGATGCAATGGAGGAGGATCAAGAAGTTACTTCTCATTTCCGAGCCAGTTTCACGATGGGGGAACTACAGAGGTCAACTATTCCAAACTCAGTCATCCCTTCCAATGTTAGATTTCTTTCTTACGAAAATATGAAAAAGAGTGTTACTTATTCTCCCGCAGCCATGCAACATCCTTGGGTGAAAGGAGCTTTAGCCATCATGGGCAAGCTCCGTAATGAAATAATGGACCTCAATCAGCAAGTCAATAAGCTCGAGGAAGAGAATCGTATCCCGAGGGGCATCATCGCCAAGAATATCACATCACCACCCCCGAAGAAGGAGACATAATCACATGGGTATGGGCACAACCCTTGGCAACTTCCAAGCTTGGGGGAGTGCCTTGGTATCGTATCACCATCACACTTTTATATTTATCTTTTTTCTTAGTTCGATCCTTTTGGTAATATCTTGATCTAGTAGAATAAAGTTTTAGTATGATCTAGTTTTGAGTTTTGCTTTATGATCCTTCTATGTAATCGAGTCCGTGAGCTATATTTAATAAATATTAGTATTTAGTCAAGGGCTTGATTATCTTGCTATGATCTTGAGGGAATAAAATAAAAGAGAACGAATAAAAAGAAATAAAGGGATCTTATGGATCTTATGGAGAGTAATGACTTAACATATAAAGAGTATGATGAATAAAAGTTGTTGAGAGTTGACAAACATAGTTTTGTTCATCGTTGCAATTAATAGGAAGTAATAAAGAAAGAGAGGTTTTCACATATAAATATACTATCTTGCACATCTTTTATGATTGTGAGCACTCATTAAAATATGACATGCTAAAGAGTTGATGTTGGACAAGGAAGACAACGTAATGGGTTATGTTTTCTTACATCTGAGATAAATTATATTGCCATGGATCATCCAACATGTTGAGATTGCCTCTCCCTCTCATGCTAGCCAAATTCTATGCACCAAGTAGAGATACTACTTGTGCTTCCAAATATCCTTAAACCTAGTTTTGCCATGAGAGTCCACCATATCTACCCATGGATTGAGTAAGATCCTTCAAGTAAGTTGTCATCGTTGTAACCAATAAATATTGTTCTCTAAATATGTATGAATTATTAGTGTGGAGAAAATAAGCTTTATACGATCCTGTGATGTGGAAGAAATAAAAGCGACAGACTGCATAATAAAGGTCCATATCACAAGTGGCAATATAAAGTGACGTTATTTCGCATTAAGATTTTGTGCATCCAACCATAAAAGCACATGAAAACCTTTGCTTCCCTCTACGAAGGGCCTATCTTTTATTCTTGTCTTATACTTCATGCAAGAGTCACGGTGATCTTCACCTTTCCTTTTTACATTTTATCCTTTGGCAATCACAATGTGTTGGAAAGATCCAGATATATATAGCTAATTGGATGTGAGTTTTCATGAACTATTAATGTTGACCTTACCCTTGAGGTAAAAGGATGGGAGGCAATACTATAAGCCCCTATATTTCTCTGTGTCCGATTAAAACTTCATACCCATGAATATTGTGTGAGTATTAGCAATTGTGAAAGACTAAATGATAGTTGAGTATGTGGACTTGCTGAAAAGCTCTTATTGACTCTTTTAGATGTTATGATAAATTGCAATTGCTTCAATGACTGAGATTATAGTTTGTTAGTTTTCAATGAAGTTTATGATTCGTACTTGAAACTGTGAATGAATTGTTACTTTAGCATAAGAGATCACATGACAATATATATATATCGCTGTTATAATAATGATCATGATGCCCTCATGTCAGTATTTTATTTTATCGACACCTCTATCTCTAAACATGTGGACATATTTTTCGATTCCGGCTTTCGCTTGAGGACAAGCGAGGTCTAAGCTTGGGGGAGTTGATACATCCATTTTGCATCGTGCTTTTATATCGATATTTATTGCATTATGGGCTGTCATTGCACATTATGTCACAATACTTATGCCTATTCTCTCTTATTTTACAAGGTTTACATGAAGTTAGTGACCTATTTTTCACAACTCCAAAAGTCCTGAAACTTCACGGGAGATGTTTCAGAATATAAAAAAAATATTGCGCGAAAGAAGTACCAGAGGGGGGCCACCCACCGTCCACGAGGGTGGGGAGGCGCGCCCTACCCCCCTGGGCGCGCCCCCTGCCTCGTGGGCCCCCTGGCAGCCCTCTGATGCCCATCTTCTGCTATATGTTTTCTTTCATCATGGAAAAAAATCATAATCTAGCTCACGGGACGAAACTCCGCCGCCAAGAGGCGGAACCAATCTAGGGCTCCAGCAGAGCTGTTCCCCCGGGGAAACTTCCCTCCGGGAGGGGGAAATCATCACCATCATCATCACCATCGATCCTCTCATCGGAAGGAGGTCAATCTCCATCAACATCTTCACCAGCACCATCTCATCTCAAACCCTAGTTCATCTCTTGAAACAAATCTTTTTCCCAAGGCCTCAGATTGGTACTTGTGGGTTGCTAGTAGTGTTGATTACTCCTTGTAGTTGATGCTAGTTGGTTTATCCGGTGGAAGATCATATGTTCTGATCCTTTATGCATATTAATACCCCTCTGATTATGAACATGAATATGATTTGTGAGTAGTTACGTTTGTTCTTGAGGACACGCGAGAAGTCTTGCTATAAGTAGTCATGTGAATTTGGTATTCGTTTGATATTTTGATAAGATGTATGTTGTCTCTCCTCTAGTGGTGTCATGTGAACGTCGACTACATGACACTTCAGCATTGTTTGGGCCTAGGGGAAGGCACTGGGAAGTAAGAAGTGGATGATGGGTTGCTAGAGTGGCAGAAGCATAAACCCTAGTTTATGTGTTGCTTCGTAAGGGGCTCATTTGGATCCATATGTTTCATGATATGGTTAGGTTTACCTTTATACTTCTATTGTAGTTGCGGATGCTTGCAATCGGGGTTAATCATAAGTGGGATGCTTGTCCAAAGAAGGACAGTACCAAAGCACCGGTCCACCCACATATCAAATTATCAAAGTACCGAACGCGAATCATATGAGCTTGACGATAATTAACATGTGTCCTCGGGAGTGCTTTCCTTTATATAACCCCCTCCCCCATATATAAAGGAGTGGAGGAGGTGGAGGGTCGGCCCTCCTATGGAGCGCCACATGGGGAGTCCTACTCCCACTGGGAGTAGGATTCCCCCTCCCCCGTATATAAAGGAGTGGAAGGAAGGGGGAGAGAGGGGAAATGAAAGGGGGGGCCGGCCCCCCACCCAATTTGGATTGGGATTGAGGGGGGCGCGCCCCCTCCTAGGCCTCCCTCTCTTCTCTCGCACTATGGCCCAATAAGGCCCATATACCTCCCGAGGGGTTCCGGTAACCTCTCGGTCCTCCGGTATATGCCCGAACTCATCCGGAACCATTCTGACGTCCAAATATAGTCACCCAATATATTGATCTTTATGTCTCGACCATTTCGAGACTCCTCGTCATGTCCGTGATCATATCCGGGACTCCGAACTACCTTCCGTGAATCAAAACACATAAACTCATAATACCGATCGTCACCGAACATTAAGCGTGCGGACCCTATGGGTTCGAGAACTATGTAGACATGACCAAGACACGTCTCCGGTCAATAACCAATAGCAGAACCTAGATGATCATATTGGCTCCCACATATTCTACGAAGATCTTTATCGGTCAAATCGCATAACGATATACGTTGTTCCCTTTGTCATCGGTATGTTACTTGCCCGAGATTTGATCGTCGGTATCTCAATACCTAGTTCAATCTCGTTACCGGCAAGTCTCTTTACTCGTTCCTTAATGCTACATCCCATAACTAACTCATGAGATACATTGCTTGCAAGTCTTATAGTGATGTACATTACCGAGAGGGCCCAGAGATACCTCTCTGACAATCAGAGTGACAAATCCTAATCTCGATCTATGCCAACTCAACAAACACCATCGGAGACACCTATAGAGCACCTTTATAATCAGCTAGTTACGTTGTGACATTTGGTAGCACACAAAGTGTTCCTCCGGTATGCGGGAGTTGCATGATCTCATAGTCATAGGAACATGTATAAGTTATGGAGAAAGCAATAGCAACAAACTAAACGATCATCGTGCTAAGCTAACGGATGGGTCAAGTCAATCACATAATTCTTTAATGATGTGATCCAGTTAATCAAATGAAAACCCATGTCTATGGTTAGGAAACATAACCATCATTTATTCAACGAGCTAGTCAAGTAGAGGCAAACTAGTGACACTATTTTTCTATGTATTCACACATATACTAAGTTTCTGGTTAATACAATTCTAGCATGAATAATAAACATTTATCATGATATAAGGAAATATAAATAAAAAATTTATTATTGCCTCTAGGGCATATTTCCTTTAGTCTCCCACTTGCACTAGAGTCAATAATCGAGATTACATTGTAATGATTCTAACACCCATGGAGTCTTGGTGTTGATCATGTTTTGCTCGCGAGAGAGGCTTAGTCAACGGGCCTGCAACATTCAGATCCGTATGTATCTTGCAAGTCTCTATGTCTCCCTCCTTGACTTGATCGCGGATGGAATTGAAGCATCTCTGGATGTGCTTGGTTCTCTTGCAAAATCTGGATTCCTTTGCTAAGGCAACTGCACCAGTATTGTCACAAAAGATTTTCATTAGACCCGATGCACTAGGTATGACACCTAGATCGGATATGAACTCCTTCATTCAGAATCATTCATTTGCTGCTTCCGAAGAAGCTATGTATTCCGCTTCACACGTAGATCCCGCAACAACGCTCTCCTTGAAACTGCACTAACTGACAGCTCCACCATTTAATAAAAACATGTATCCAGTTTGTGACTTAGAGTCATCCGGATTAGTGTCAAAGCTTGCATCAACGTAATCGTTTACGACGAGCTCTTTGTCACCTCCATATACGAGAAACATATCCTTAGTCCTTTTCAAGTATTTCAGGATATTCTTGACTTCTGTCCAGTGATCCACTCCTGGATTACTTTGGTATCTCCCTGCTAAACTGATAGCAAGGCACGCATCAGGTCTGGTACACAGCATTGCATACATGATAGAGCCTATGGCTGAAGCATAGGGAACACCTTTCATTTTCTCTCTATCTTCTTTAGTGGTCGGGCATTGAGTCTGACTCAACTTCACACCTTGTAATACATGCAAGAACCCTTTCTTTCCCTGATCCATTTTGAACTTCTTCAAAACTTTATCAAGATATGTGCTTTGTGAAAGTCGAATTAAGCGTCTTGATCTATCTCTATTGATCTTGATGCCCAATATATAAGCACCTTCACCGAGGTCTTTCATTGAAAAATTCTTATTCAAGTATCCTTTTATGCTATTCAGAAATTCAGTATCATTTCCGATCAACAATATGTCATCTACATATAATATCAGGCTACGGAGCTCCCACTCACTTTCTTGTAAATACAGGCTTCTCCAAAAGTCTATATAAAACCATATGCTTTGATCACACTATCAAAGTGTATATTCCAACTCCGAGAGGATTGCAACAGTCCATAAATGGATCACTGGAGCTTGCACACTTTGTTAGCACCTTTTGGATCGGCAAAACCTTCTGGTTGCATCATATACAACTCTTCTTTAAGATATCCATTAAGGAATGCAGTTTTGACATCCATTTGCCAAATTTCATAATCAAAAAATGCGGAAATTTCTAACATGATTCGGATGGACTTAAGCATCGCTACAGGTGAGAAGGTCTCATCGTAGTCGACTCCTTTAACTTGTCGAAAACCTTTCGCAACAAGTCGATCTTTGTAGACAGTAATAGTACCGTCAGCTTTAGTCTTCTTCTTGAAGATCCATTTATTCTCTATGGTCTGCCGGTCATCGGGCAAGTCAACCAAAGTCCACACTTTGTTCTCATACATGGATCCCATCTCAGATTTCATGGCCTCAAGCCATTTTGCGGAATCTGGGCTCATCATCGCCTCCTCATAGTTTGTAGGTTCCTCACGGTCAAGTAACATGACTCCAGAACAGGATTACCATACCACTTTGGTGCGGATCTTACTCTAGTTGACCTACGAGGTTTGGTATTAACTTGATCAGAAGTTTCATGATCATCATCATTAGCTTCCTCACTTACTGGTGTAGGAATCACTGGAACTGATTTCAGTGATGAACTACTTTCCAATAAGGGAGAAGGTACAATTACCTCGTCAAGTTCTACTTTCCTCCCACTCACTTCTTTCCAGAGAAACTCCTTCTCTAGAAAGGATCCATTCTTAGCAACGACTATCTTGCCTTCGGATCTGTGATAAAAGGTGTACCCAACAGTCTCCTTTGGGTATCCTATGAAGACACATTTCTCAGATTTGGGTCCGAGCTTATCAGGTTGAAGCTTTTTAACATAAGCATCGCAGCCCCAAACTTTAAGAAACGACAACTTGGGTTTCTTGCCAAACCACAGTTCATAAGGTGTCGTCTCAACAGATTTAGATGGTGCCCTATTTAACGTGAATGTAGCTGCCTCTAAAGCATAACCCCAAAACAATAGTGGTAAATCAATGAGAGACATCATAGATCGCACCATATCTAATAAAGTGCGGCTATGATGTTCGAACACACCATTACATTGTGGTGTTCCAGGTGGCGTGAGTTCTGAAACTATTCCGCATTGTTTCAAATGATGTCCAAACTCATAACTCAAATATTGACCTCCACGATCAGATCATAGAAACTTGATTTTCTTGTTACGATGATTTTCCACTTCACACTGAAATTCTTTGAACTTTTCAAATGTTTCAGACTTATGTTTCATTAAGTAGATATACCCATATCTGCTCAAATCATCTATGAAGGTGAGAAAATAACGATATCTGCCGTGAGCTTCAATGTTCATTGGACCACATACATCAGTATGTATGATTTCCAGTAACTCTGTTGCCTACTCCATTGTTCCGGAGAATGGAGTTTTAGTCATCTTGCCCATGAGGCATGGTTCGCAAGTACCATGTGATTCCAGAAGTCCATCAGAATGGAGTTTCTTCATGCACTTTACACCAATATGACCTAAACGGCGGTGCCACAAATAAGTTGCACTATCATTATCAACTCTGCATCTTTTGGCTTCAATACTATGAACATGTGTATCCCTACTGTCAAGATTTAGTAAAAATAGACCACTCATCAAGGGTGCATGACCATAAAAGATATTACTCATATAAATAGAACAACCATTATTCTCTGATTTAAATAAATAACCGTCTTGCCTCAAACAAGATCCAGATATAATGTTCATGCTCAACGCTGGCACCAAATAACAATTATTTAGGTCTAAAACTAATCCTGAAGGTAGATGTAGAGGGAGAGTGCCGAAGGCGATCACGTCGACTTTGGAACCATTTCCCACGCGCATCGTCACCTCGTCCTTAGCCAATCTTCGCTTAATCGGCAGCCCCTGTTTCTAGTTGCAAATGTTAGCAACTGAACCAGTATCAAATACCGAGGCACTACTGTGCGCATGAGTAAGGTACACACCAATAACATGTATATCAAATATACCTTTCACTTTGCCATCCTTCTTCTCCGCCAGATACTTGGGGTAGTTCCGCTTCCAGTGACCGGTTCCTTTGTAGTAGAAGCACTTAGTCTCAGGCTTAGGTCTAGACTTGGAGTCTCAGTCTTAGGTCCAGACTTGGGTTTATTCACTTGAGCAGCAACTGGCTTGCTGTTCTTTTTGAAGTTCCCCTTCTTCCCTTTACCCATTTTCTTGAAACTACTTGTCTTGTTGACCATCAACACTTGATGCTCCTTCTTGATTTCCACCTCTATAGCCTTTAGCATTGTGAAGAGCTCAGGAATCGTCTTAACCATCCCTTGCATATTATAGTTCATCACAAAGCTCTTGTAGCTTGGTGGCAGTGATTGAAGAACTCTGTCAATGACACTATCATCAGGAAGTTTAACTCCTAGTTGAGTCAAGTGGTTGTGGTACCCAGACATTCTGAGTATATGTTCACTGACAGAACTATTCTCCTCCATCTTGCAGCTATCGAACTTATTGGAGACTTCATATCTCTCAATCCGGGCATTTTCTTGAAATATTAACTTCAACTCCTGGAACATCTCATATGCTCCATGACGTTCAAAACATCGTTGAAGTCTCGGTTCTAAGACGTAAAGCATGGCGCAAAAAACTATCAAGTAGTCATCAGCTTTGCTCTGCCAGGTGTTCACAACATCTGGCGTTGCTCCTACAGCGAGTTTATCACCTAGCGGTGCTTCCAGGACGTAATTCTTCTGTGCAACAATGAGGATAATCCTCAAGTTACGGACCCAGTCTGTGTAGTTGCTACCATCATCTTTCAACTTAGCTTTCTCTAGGAATGCATTAAAATTCAACGGAACAACATCACAGGCCATCTATCTACAACAACATAGACATGCAAAATACTATCAGGTACTAAGTTCATGATAAATTAAAGTTCAATTAATCAAATTACTTAAGAACTCCCACTTAGATAGACATCTCTCTAGTCATCTAAGTGATCACATGATCCATATCAACTAAACCATGTCCGATCATCACGTGATATGGAGTTGTTTTCAATGGTGAACATCACTATGTTGATCATATCTACTATATGATTCATGCTCGACCTTTCGGTCTCAGTGTTCCGAGGCCATATCTGCATATGCTAGGCTTGTCAAGTTTAACCCGAGTATTCCGCATGTGCAAAACTGACTTGCACCCGTTGTATGTGAACATAGAGCTTATCACACCTGATCATCACGTGGTGTCTCGGCACGACGAACTATAGCAATGGTGCATACTAAGGGTGTCGGGAGTTGGGTGGGACATATGCCAATGGATGGCTTATCATGGTGGGGGCGAGTAGAACATCGCCGGTGCCTGGAAACGGGATGAGGCGTAGACACGAACGCCGGCGGACTTTACCCAGGTTCGGGGCTCTCCTAGGAGATAACACCCCTAGTCCTACTCTGCGGGGTCTCCGCATGATCAGTAAGGCAAAGGGAGTACAAAGGCGCTCCTCGAGATGTATCTGTGGGTAGGAGAAGGCGGGGCCAACTCTCTCCTTCCTCTAAGGTCTGGTCTAGTTCTAATGAATCGGAACCCTTTGCATGGGTGCCCTAGGGGTTTATATAAGCCTACCCCCAAGGGTACAATGGTAAACTATATGGACGCAGGACCCAGCTGGCAGTCTCTTCGCCTGCGGGCCCTCCTGCCGACTGCTGGGGCCCGCCGATTGGTGGGCCCAGCTGACTGGTCTGGTACGGAGCCGACAGGCCACACCCGCCGCTAGCGGGTCCTGCCGGCTGCTGATTACTGTAGCCGTGCCTCTAATGACGCAGGCTTGGTCATGGGGTCGCAGAAACAGTCCTGTCGCCTGGCGGGCGATTACTGTAGCACTCCCTGTCTCGTCTGGTTAATGGCGCGTGGGACCCATGGGAGGAGCAGGCCGACTCCCGTTGGCCGGCTCCCTTCGGGTCCGACTGGTGGCGCCCTTGCCTTCTTCCGGACTCTCACTGACCGGTAGGGCCCATCATCCATGGACCGTACCGGCAGGCCGTCGTGGGTACAGGACTCCGCCCACTTTGCCGACGTCAGGGATGGCATGGCAACAGTGCTGCGCCAGACGGAGATCTCTGCTGGTACAGTGCACTGTGTCCTGGCCATCCCCTGGAAAAGGGGAGGGAGTGGGCTTTACTGTCGCCAGTCCCTGTCCCATCCCCCTTGATGAGGGCATGGGCTTTGCCGGTGTCGTGGGCCGACTCCCCGTGGCCGGCTTCTCCAGAAGCCGCCAGTCAGAGTCGGCCGGTCTTGATCTCATCTTTAGGACTCAGACGCATATGGGCAGCCGGCTGTTCCTCTAGGCGCTCTCCTGAAGTCGGCTCTTCGTCTGTTGTCTCGAGGGGCGCAGTCAGCCCCGATGTCTTGAAAGGTTATGAGCCTCGGGTGAGCCTACCCGTGGCCCATTACTCCAACAGTAGTCCCCGAAGCTGATGAGGCGCTACGGGCAACCAGCCAAGGAGCCTCAGCGGTTTCATTCTCCGAGTACTTGAGGTGGGGACTCTGCTTGACTCTGCCGGGCCGGCTGGTAGGAGCCAGAGTCGCCTGATTTTGACTCGTCCACGAAATACTTTCGAATGCTCTGGAGGGAACTCAGTGGCGTACAAGCTAAGCCTCCTGGCCGCCACCCACTTCAGGCCCGCCACATGGCAACCAGTGGATGGGCCAGCCTGCCTGCCCATCCGCGAGATGGGACATGTCCGCAGGCGGGGCCCGCCACTACCGCGCCTCGGCACGCGAGCGGATCCGATGCGGCCGTGGGGGACGGTTGAGGTTCCCATGTAGTTACTGTGCACAGTAACCTTACGTGATAAACGTGGGGGCGTGGGGTAGTGGGCGCAGTAAATCCCACAACCGCCCCCTCGGCTTCGCAGTCCACTGGGCTATAAGTAGGGGGAGGAGGGGAAGCGGCGGAGCACGCGCATCCCGCCTTCCCACTGCTTCCTCTCCCTCTTCTCTCTCTGCACCTTGAGCCTCGTCGAACATCGCGGCGGTCCGCTCACGATGAGCTCTTCCTCCGCCGTCACGCCCCCGAGGGCGCACTCCGGTACCTGGGACAGTTCGGAGGTCCACGATGATCACATTGATTTCCTCCGCAAGACGCGTCGATTGCTCGGCAAGGACCTCGTGAGGGTCCGCCTCGCGCGGAGGGGAGAAATCTCGCTGGCGCCGCAGGAGTGCGAGCGGGTCATCTTCCACTTGCACTGCCTACGCGGCCTGGGCCTGCCGGCAAGCAACTTCTTCTGCTCCTTCCTCGAGTTCTACGGACTCCAGCCGCACCACCTCACCCCCAACACGGTGGTGCTATTGTCCGCCTTCGTCACCCTGTGCGAAGGCTTCATCGGCGTTCTCCCCACCATCGAGCTCTGGGGAGAGTTCTTCTACTCCAAGCTCGGCACCCAAGCCGTGGGTGTGCCAGCTCAGTGCGGCGCCTTCATCACCGTGCGGAGGTCGGGGGGCGACAACCCATTTCCCTCCATCAGGCTGATCAAGTCGGTGAAGATGTGGCAGTGGTCGTACTTCTACGTGAAGAACGTCTCCGCGGAGGGTGATTGGGTCAACCTGCCGGCCTACGTAGTCGGCCTGCCAGCTGGGAGGCAGCCCAACTGGTCGCACCGGGCCCGGACATCCACGCCTGCAGGAGCCGGCGCCGTTGCGCGGCTTCGAGTGATGGCGCATTCAGAGGGCCTGACCGGGCCGGACTTGCTGGCCGCCTTCTGGCGCGCCGAGTGCTTCCCCTCCAAAGTCGCCCCCCACATGATCTGTCGGATGAGCGAGCATCGGCACCCAAGTCGGATGTGCACCAAGGAGATGCCTCACGAGGAGGTAGCCAACATGGTGAACTATCTTGCGAGCTGCGACCTCAACGAAGAGTGGCAGTTCAGCAAGGAGCCGTATTCACGTGCTGCCCCTCCACCTCTGGTGAGTCGTTTTCATTCTCTCTTTTTCTTCGATTCTCCTGACATCTTTGCCGCCGAGTCCGTCTTGTCCATTCTGACCAGTCGGCTTTGGTCAGAACCCCCTCCTCCAGCCAGCAGCCAGCACCGTGGGGCCGGAGTGTGAGTTCCTCCCCGACCGAGCGGAGAGTGATGTGGACGACACCGACTTGGGGGCGGCGGCCCTGGAGGACGACGCCGAGGGAGGAGGTGGCGTAGCAGGTGGCCCGAGAAATGGGGCTAGTCTCGAGGACTGGCCTGATGATGACGAGGAGGTCGCCCCGCGCCACCAGCCAGGAGCCGGCCAGCCGGGCGCGGGCTCGTTAGCCCCGCTGGACGCTCAAGGTAGCGGCAAGAAGCGTAGGGCCGGGACGAGCCTGTTCGGCAGCCGGCCGAAAAAGCACAAGGGCTCAGCCGCGGTGACCAAGCGGGACGAAGCGGCCGTAAAGGCCAACCGCTTCTGCAAGGTGGTGAAGACGCTGCAACTGATTTCGGCGTAAGTACTACCTCCCTTTGTGCCTTCACATTTCTTTATTGAGTCTGTCTGAAATCCCCTTTTCTTTATTTTCCCGACTTTAGGGCCCCGCACTCTCTTGAGAAGTCGGCCGCCGGCTCCGTCGTAAAGTCGGCGGAGACCTCCTCCATCACCCGGCGGATTGATCCCGCCGCCGACCTCAGGGAGGGGACGGAGCGGAACGCGCGGGAGGTGCGTGAGGAGCAGGAAGCCACCCGCCTGAAGAAGGCGGAAGCCGACAAGGCGGAGGCCGCTACCCTGAAGAAGCTGGCGGAAGCCGAGGCCGCCGATGCGGAGAAGAAGCGCACTGAGGAAGCCACACACCGCCAGTCGGCGGTGTTTGTCGTCCCCTTGAACTCTGCGCCGCCGCCACCAGAGTTCACGGCGCAGACTGGGGAATTCGGCGATGAGAACCCGGTGATGGAGAGGGACGCCAACGTCACCACCACGCCGGAAGTCACTATGCCGCCGCCGCCCTCCAGAAGTGCGCCAGGTGGGCAACCGGCGGACCCGCCAGTGCCGCCAACCAGAGGCGTGGCGGCGACGGGCCTGGCCCTCGAGGTCAGCACGCCGACGCGCCGCTGTCTCGCGAGGGCGGCCTCAGCACCGCGCCCTTTGGAGACCGGCGCTGCGAGCTCCACGATCCCGGACACCGAGGTGTGGAGCACCGCGCCCACCGTGTGGGTGCGGGGAGGCGGGACGGGCCCGTTGAACCGGGCGCTCTTGGACGTCCAAGCCAAGCTCCGAGCCGAGGGCGATGCCATCAAGGAGTGCACCAAGGCATATCTGGCATCGCGAACAGCCATCCGGGTACGCGTCCTTCCTTTTTGTTTTTGCTTTCCTTGTTTTTCTTTGTGGGGGCGCACCAGCGCACCCACTGGGTGTAGTCCCCAAGTTTCGGGCCGGCTGCTGAGCAGCCGGCTCGGAACTCTAATTGGTGAGCTCCAAGCACCAACATTTGGTATGAAATTTTGATGCAGGATTA
The DNA here is from genome assembly GCF_003073215.2 of Triticum urartu. Taxonomy (NCBI): domain Eukaryota; kingdom Viridiplantae; phylum Streptophyta; class Magnoliopsida; order Poales; family Poaceae; genus Triticum; species Triticum urartu. Next base: position 259,652,035 of record NC_053025.1, on the reverse strand, counting down.
CCACAATCTTCGCGTGACCTCCTTCAACGCCAATGTTGAGGAGCTGGCCAAGCGGACCGCCGAGTTGTCGGACAGCCAGGGTGAGTCTTCTTCTTTTTCTATGGGGGCGCACTAGCGCACCCGCGGGCTGTAGTCCCTGAGATTCGGGCCGACTGCTGAGCAGTCGAGCCGGATCTCGCTGGTGACCTTTCTTCTTTATTGACGACCGACACCGCTCCTTTTCCTTCTTCAGAGGCCAACGCCGCCCTTCAGCAGCAGCTGGGCGAAGTCAACACCGCTCTGCGCATCAAGGAGGAGGAGTGCGGCCGGCTGAAGGAGGAGCGTGACCGGTTGGCTACGCAGCTGGCAGAGCAGAAGGAGTTGCACCAGAGGGCCCAGAAGGAGGCAGAGGACAAGGAGACCGCCCTTCTTGCCAAATTTGCGTCCGAGCGCTCCTCCTGGACCGACAAGGAGGCGACGCTGGTCTCCGGCTTCCAAGCAATCGAAGATCTTGTCGATGGTGAGCTTCTCCTCGTTTCCTTTTCTAGGCCGCCGATTGCTGGCTGAGTCGGCCTTAAATTTTTAACCTTGTTTCTTCGCTCTTCTTCCTTAGCAGACTTCTTCCCCGGCCATTCGGATGACGCCAATCAAGCCATCGAGGCTGATCGTGAAGCACGGAGGGCGGACGGTGCACAGATCGCCGCCAACGACCCCCGAACTCTTGGCGAGCAGATTCTTAGCATCGAGGCCCGCCTTCGGCCGGCCCATCGGATGCTGCGCCGGCTTCAACGTGTCGGCGCCCAGGAGATTGCCACCCTGTGGCCGGATATGCAGGCACCGCCCACCCCCAGTCGGACTGCCGACTGGCTGGAGGTAGCAGTCGGCCGTCTTGAGGCCTGGAAGGGTTCTTCGGCCCAGGCTGGAGCACGCCGGGCTTTAGAATTCGCCAAGGCGTGGTATCCCGGGCTGAGTTTAGCCCAGTTAGCCACGTTCCGGCTAGAAGCTTAGGCGGAGCTGGCAGCGGTGGGGGACGATCTTGTCAAGCGCGCCGCGTCGATCGCCGAGTACACCGACACCAGCGTCTTCGTCCCAGAGTGGACTGAGAATGGCGAGGAGGTGCCGCCGGAGTGGTTCGGGCTGAACCCGGACGACGGCGAGGACTCGGCGGAGGTGATCGACTCCAGTGGCAAAGAGGAAGGCGAGGAGGAGGAGGGAGACGAGGAGGAGACGCCAGAGGTCAAGGTAGATGGCCAGCCCCAGCTCGACCGCGCCTCTAGCAACGAGCCATGCCCAACTGAGCCAGCTATCGCCAGAGGTGATCAAGCAGAGACCAACGAGCCGGCCGCCCCGGCAACTGGCACCGCCGACCCCTCTGGTCCTCCGAATCCATCCGCGGCTTCCTAGGCTGCCACTTTATCTTTGTTTTACCTGCTTAGCAGTCTCGATGAACTTGTTATTTTGCACAATTCCACCCACTGGGTGTATCTTGAACTTCTATTTGATGATTCGGCCAAGGGCCTTTCTATGTAAATATTTATGCGCATTCTATCTCTTCTTGCTTATTGCTCTTTGACTTTTTCCTTTGCCGCCTTCCCTTGGTTGCCGTCTTGCCAGTCGGACAGCCGCTCTGTGGACTGCCACTAGATCAAATACTTGGCTTCTTTGGGAAGGCAAGTACTTAGCCTTTTAGAGTTTTTAGCAAGTTAATTTATAAACGGCAAGCCGGCTGCTAAAGAGTCGGTTGTAAAAGGTTGTAAACCGGTTTTAAACTATGAGCGAGCTTTGAATCCTTAGCCATTTTTCATATGGACACCCATTCTACCTTACTCCTGCTCGCCAGACAGTTGCTCTGCGATATGCGGCTTCTAACAAGAGACGGCTTAAGTGCCACACATTACTTGTCCAGCTGTAGGAAGTTGTTTCATAGCTCAAGGCGGCAAGTCCCCGGGCCGACTAGTCAAACCCGGTGCTAAATGGCATAACAAAGAATAACATACTCATAGTCATAACTCTATCATATAGATAAAATAAGGCAGTCCCTGAGCTCTTCTCGAGGGGCCCGAAGTCTTCATACTTTAATAAAAAAGGTAGCGTGATACATACTGCATTAACTGTAAGATCTTCGGAGGAGGTTTGCATTCCATGGCCGCTCCGTCTCTTTGTCGGAGTCGTCCCTTTTGCGTGCTCGGGGCTTCTGAGCGTCGATCAGGTAGTAGGAGTCGTTGCCCAACACTTTGCTGATGATGAAAGGGCCTTCCCAGGGTGCTGAGAGCTTGTGCTGGCCAGCTGTTCGCTGAATCAGCCGAAGCACAAGGTCTCCTTCTTGGAAAGATCACGGCTTGACCTTCCGATTGTAGTATCGGCGTAGGCTCTGCTGGTAGATGCTGGACCGACTGAGTGCCAACAGCCGGCCCTCTTCCAGCAGATCGACGTCGTCTTGACGTACTACCTCTGCTTCCTCCTCGGTGTACATGGTGATTCGGGGGGAGTCGAACTCTATGTTTGTTGGGATGACGGCTTCGGCACCGTAGACGAGAAAGAAGGGCGTGAAGCCGACTGACTTGTTTGGAGTTGTGCGCAGGCTCTAAAGGACGGCTGGCAACTTGTCAAGCCAGCAGCCTGCCGAGCGCTCTAGTGGCTCGACCAGACGAGGCTTGATGCCGGACAGGATTAGGCCGTTTGCTCGCTCTACCTGGCCGTTGGACTACGGATGGGCAACGGACGCTAAGTCCAGTCTGATGCCCTGCGTCACGCATAAATGGGCCAAGGCACCTTTGGCAAAGTTTGTGCCGTTGTCGGTGATGATGCTGTGCGGTATGCCATACCGAGTTGTGATGTCGGAGATGAAGGTCACAGCGGTCGGACCATTTAAACTCTTGATTGGTTTTGCTTCTATCCACTTGGTGAACTTGTCCACTGCGACAAGTAAGTGAGTCAAACCGCCTCGTGCCGTCTTGAATGGTCCGACCATGTCCAGGCCCCAAATAGCAAAGGGCTAGGCAATGGGAATAGTCTTGAGTGCAGAAGTCCGCTGATGAGGTTTAGAGCGGAACTTCTGGCACCCCTTGCATTTTTGGACCCAAAGACTTGGCGTCTTCAAGAGCAGTCGGCCAAAAGAATCCATGGCGGAAAGCTTTGGTGACGAGTGCTCTCGAAGCCACATGGTGGCCACACTCGCCCTGATGGATGTCCTTGAGAATTGCTTGGCCTTGCTCAGGCTCCACACAGCGCTAGTAAACACCAGTGACACTGCGCCTTACAAGATATCTATTGACTATGGTGTACGTTGTCGCCCGGCGTTGTACTTGTCGAGCCGAGATCTCATCAGTTGGCAGCTCTTTGTTCACCATGAATTTGAGGATGGGCTGGGCCCATGAAGGTGCTACAATTTCTGCAACAGCCAAGACTGCGACTTGGACGAGGGCGGCTGGGCCGGGAGGTGGCGGGTTGGAGTCGGCAGCCGCTTGCTGTGTCGATGAAGTCCCCGGGCGGATTGGCGCAGTCCCCAGGCTGGGCTCTGAAGTCTCCGGGCCGAGCTCTGAAGTCTCCGGGCTGACTGCCGCAGTCCCAGAGCCGGGTGCGACTGCCACGATTCCCGTGCCGCCTGCCGGAATACTCGTGCCATCTGCGGGGGCTCTTGAGTCGGATCCGACTACTTCAGGAGGAGCCAGCACGAAGATGGAGTCTGACTCCGGCGATGGCTTGACGGACGGCTTGAGGAGGCGCTGGAGGGCGATGCCGGACGGTATCGCATGATGGGTGGAGCCGATTCGCGCCAGGGCGTCTGCTTGGTCGTTGTCGTTTCTTGGTACATGGAGAAACTCGCACTCCTCAAACTATCCGCTGAGTTGCTGTACGAGGAAGCGGTATCTTGCCATGTTTGCGTCCTTGGCATCCCAATCGCCTGACAACTGTTGGACCACCAAGTCGGAGTCACCATAGCACAGGATCCGGCGAATGCCGAGCTCTTTGGCTAGCCGGAGCCCGTGAATGAGTTCCTCGTACTCGGCGATGTTGTTGGAGGCGGAAAAATGGATTTGCAGCACATATTCGAGCTTGTCGCCCTTGGGAGAGGTGAGGACGATGCCGGCTCCCAAGCTGGTGCGCATCTTGGAACCATCGAAATGCATTTGCCAATGGGTGTAGTCGGGCGCTGGCGGTAGATACTGGGTTTCGGCCCAGTCGACGAGGAAGTCGGCTAGCGCTTGTGATTTGATGGCAGTGCGAGGTTGGTAGTAGATGGTGTAGGGGGCCAAATCTATGGCCCACTTGGCCACTCGGCCCGAAGCGTCTCGGCTGCCGATGATCTCGGCTAGAGGAGCCATGCAGACCATAGTGGTTGGATGTTCTTGGAAATAAGGCTTCAGTTTCTTGGCGGCAAAGTGCACACCATAGCACATCTTCTGGTGGTGGGGGTAGTTTTGCTTGGAGGTCGACAGCACTTCACTCAAATAATATACCGGTCTCTGGACTGGTAGCGCCTTGCCTTCCTCCTTGCGTTCTACCACGATGACTGTGCTAACTACTCGGCTGGTGGCAGCGATGTAGAGGAGCATGGGCTCCTTAGGAGTCGGAGCCACCATGACAGGTGGAGTAGCCAGCATCTTCTTTAGTTGGAAAAAAGCTTCGTCCACCTTGTGGTTCCGCTCGAAAAAAGTGGTCTTCTTCATGAGTTGGTACAGGGGAAGAGCCTTCTCACCCAGCCGACTGATGAATCGGCTGATGGACGCCAAACAGCCGGTGAACTTTTGTACGTCCAGCAGTCGGCCGGGTACCTCCATCCTTTCAATGGCCTTGATCTTCACGGGGTTGCATTCTATGCCGCGTTCGGAGACCAGGAAGCCAAGGAGCTGGCTGGGAGGTACTCCGAAGATGCACTTCTCCGAGTTGAGCTTGATCTGGAATCGGCGCAAGTTCTCAAAGGTCTCCTTGAGGTCTTCCAGCAGTGTCACATGCTTCTCCATCTTTACCACCACATCGTCCACGTAAACATGAGCATTTCTGCCGAGCTGCTTGAGGAGGCACTTCTGCATGCATCGTTGGAAGGTGGCGCCGGTGTTCCTCAAGCCAAACATCGTGGTCAGGTAGCAGAAAGCTCCAAATGGCGTGATCAAGGCAGTCTTCAGCCTGTCGGCTGGGTTCAACTTGATCTGGTGATACCCTGAATATGCATCCAAGAAACACAACAGCTCGCATCCGGCTGTGGAGTCTATCACTTGGTCGATCCTTGGCAAAGCGAACGGGTCCTTGGGGCATGCTTTGTTGAGGCTAGTGTAGTCAATACACATTCGCCATTGCTTGTTCTTCAGTACCAGGACCGGGTTGGCCAGCCATTCTGGAAAGAATACTTCCATGATGAAGCCGGCCGCCAACAGCCGGGCTATTTCTTCTCCAACAACTCTCCTCTTCTCTTCTGACAAGTGACGCAAAGGCTGCCTGACTGGCTTGGCATCAGATCGGACGTGTAATTTGTGCTCGGCAAATTCCATCGGGACACCTGGCATGTCTTTGGGGGGCCATGCGAAGATGTCTCGATTCTCACGGAGGAAATCGACAAGCTCGCCTTCCTATTTGCTATCGAGGTTGGTGCCTACAACAGCGTACCTCTCTGGGTGCTCTGGGTCCAAGGGTATCTTCTTTGTTTCTTTGGCCGGCTTGAACAAGCCCTCAGCTTCCGACTCTCTGGGATCAGGCGACATCTCTAGCTGTTTGCTTGCCATCGCCACAACCCGGTCTAACAGTCGCTTCTCCGCTGCGATCATGAGGGACTCGGCCAGCTGACTGCTCTCTGATGCGCAGGCGGATGACTTCTTGTAATCGCCAGTTATGGTCAGGATCCCTTGGAACTCAGCATCTTCATCTTGAGGTAGGCATAGTGGGGGACGGCCATGAACTTGGCCACGGCAGGCCGGCCAAGCAGCGCATGGTATGGGCTCTCTAGGTCCACCACCTCGAACCAAACTGTCTCTCGGCGGAAATGATCTTTGTCTCTGAAGAGGACGTTGATAAAGATCTTGCCAATTGGTGAGCAGGAAAGGCCTATGCCGTGGAACACCGTCTGGCTAGACTGCAGTTGCCTCTGCCTGATTCCTAACTTCTCCATGGTGTCTTTGTACAGGATGTTGATGCTGCTGCCGCCGTCTATCAGGACTCTGGAGAAGCGAGCAGCTCGGTTGTCCATGGCAAAGGTGGTGTCCAAAACCAAGGCGTAGGAGCCGGGTTTGGGCATTACTTCTGGGTCGTCAGCTCTGCTCCAGCTGATGGCCTTCTCAGACCAATGCATGAACTCTGGGGTGTCAGATGTCACTGCATTCACCTCCTGCTGCTGCAGCCGCCTGCTGCGTCGATCGTCAGCCACACTGGTGAACACGACATAAGCTCTTCTGGGTACTCGTCTTGTACTATGCCGACTGGTCTGACCGCCGGCTGCTGGGACGGAGGAGGCAGCTGCCCCGCAGGTGGGGGAGGCAAAAGTCTGTCTCCCTTGGCTATCCTGGTGAGCCAGTGACATTTCTGAGTGGTGTGGTTGGACGGCTTTGCGCCACTGTGGAACTTGCAGGGTCCATCCAAAGTCTGCTTATATGAGAAAGTTGGCTGCCAGTTGGGCTTGCCGCCCTTCTGGCGTTTGGGCGGGGGCTGCCCTTCCGGCTATTGGTTTTCGACTGTCGCCACCTGCCGACTGGTGGAAGTCGGTGGTGGGGCTTTGCGCTTGCGGTCGTTCTGCGGTTGACGCCGACTGATGTATCCGGCCGGGGTTCGAGGAGCCTGAGGAGCCACCTTGCTGGTCGAGCTAACTTGAATCTCCGTCTTCATGGAGGAGTCAGCTGTGGCGTACTTGTCTGCTATGATCAGCAGCTTGTCGAGGGTTTCCGGCTCGTCGCAGAGAAGCTTGTGCTTGAGGAGGGTGCCCTCTTGGCATCCAGTGGTGAAGTACTCAATGGCCTGCACCTCGCACACGCCTTCGCAGGAGTTGCGAAGCTCGGCCCAGCTCGTGAGGTAGTCGCGGATTGACTCGCTGGGGCCCTGTACACATAAGGAGAGCTGGCGAGGCTTGGGAGGCCACTTGTACGTGCTGGTGAAGTTGCGGACGAAGGCATCAGTGAAGTCGACCCAACTATTGATGCTGCGGGGCCTTAAGCTATTCAGCCAAGCCCGGGCCGTGCCTTGGAGCATGAGCGGAATGTACTTCACGGCAACACGTTTGTTGCCATTTGCTATGCTGACGGCCATGGAGTACTCGACTAGCCAGTCTTCCGGCTTCATGGAGCCAGTATATTTGGGTGTATCTCTAGGGAGCGTGAAACCTTTGGGGAAGGGCTCATCTCAGATGCGGGGGCCAAAACACGGCGGACCCAACTCATCTTCTTCTTCAAGTGCCAGGGATCAGTGGAGACGGTCGATCTGGTGGCGGGCGTCATTCTCTCTGACTCCCTCTCGGCGGCCAAGGCGGTCGCCGAGCGTCGGGTGATCAACAGGAGGCGGGGAGACTCGCCTTTCCCTTCTAGGGGGAGGAGGCAGCCGGCTCCTTGTCTTTTCTTCCGCGGACGCCGCTAGTTGGCGTCCGAGACTCCGTGCCTTGGTCTCGGCGCGGAAGCAGGTTGTCATTCTGTCGGCGCAGCGCATCAGTGTGGCAGCCGGCCTCGTTCTGCTCAGCAGCCGCGTCAAGGAGTCGCTGGACGCGCTCCGTCATCAAGCAACGTTCTTCGCCCTCGAACTTGTCTAGCTCATCTGCCGCCGCCTGGGCGGCACGAATGTTCTCCGTAGGCATGGCGTAGACGGGGTGATTCGCCCCGAACAGATCGGCGATAGCCACGCCGCACTGCTGGACCGTGCCAGGGCGGCTAGGCCCAGCCACAGCCGGCATGCCGCCCACAGCGCGGTCCATCTCGCGCTGGTAGGCTTCTGACAGGCGTCTCATGCTGGCCAGCTTTTTGGCGCCTTCGACTAGCTGAAGGCGGCGTGCCTCCAGCGTCTCAGCGTCGGCGTCTTCGGGGATGGGCACCGCTAGGTCTTGTAGCGCCACGTTGACGGGTCATAATCACCCTGGCCAGAGTGCTCGTCATGATCAATGACAAGCATTTTCGTGACGGTGCTTCCGCCGCTCTCCGCGCAAGGAAGCGGTTTGTCCTAGACCACCACGTTGGTGGGGAACGTGTCAAGTGACACGGTGTCGGAGACGACCAACATCGAATCGGTGGAGCCTACGAACTGCAAGTCCCCAGCTGGCTCGCTGGCGACGTGGAGTTGATCGAGGAGGCCCGCAAGGAGGCTCTCAGGGCTGCCCGTGCCTGAGTCCGATGCGGGCTCGTCGGAGAGGCGGACCTCGCCGACAAGATCGGCGAGGCAACTGGCTGTGCAGGCGATTTCAGCGCCATGCAGCGCATCGGCGTAGACTCCGTCTGGCGTGCCGGGCTGGCTGCGCTCGCCAGGGAGAAAAAGGGTTCCCGTCCAGAACAGGTCTCCGGACGATGGTGCACCAGGCCCCACGGTGGGTGCCAAATGTCGGGGGTTGGGTGCGACATATGCCAATGGATGGCTTATCATGGTGGGGGCGAGTAGAACGTCGCCGGTGCCTGGAAACGGGATGAGGCGTAGACACGAACGCTGGCGTACTTTACCCAGGTTCGGGGCTCTCCTAGGAGATAACACCACTAGTCTTGCTCTGCGGGGTCTCCGCATGATCACTAAGGCAAAGGGAGTACAAAGGCGCTCCTCGAGCTGTATCTGTGGGTAGGAGAAGGCAGGGCCAGCTCTCTCCTTCCTCTAAGGTCTGGTCTAGTTCTAATGAATCGGAACCCTTTGCATGGGTGCCCTGGGGGTTTTATATAAGCCTACCCCCCAGGGGTAAAAAGGTAAACTATATGGACGCAGGGCCCAGCTGGCAGTCTCTTCGCCTATGGGCCCTCCTGCCGACTGTTGGGGCCCGCCGATTGGTGGGCCTAGCCGACTGGTCTGGTACAGAGCCGATAGGCCGCACCCGCCGCTAGCGGGTCCTGCCAGCTGCTGATTACTGTAGCTGTGCCTCTAATGACAGAGGCTTGGTCATGGGGTCGCAGCAACAGTCATGCCGCCTAGCGGGCGATTATTGTAGCCACTCCCCGTCTCGTCTAGTTAATGGCGTGTGTGACCCATGGGAGGGGCAGGCCGACTCCCGCGGCCGGCTCCCTTCGGGTCCGACTGGTGGCGCCCTTGCCATCTTCCGGACTCTCACTGACCGGTAGGGCCCGTCATCCGTGGAATGTACCGGCAGGCCGTCGTGGGTACAGGACTCCGCCCACTGTTGCCGACGTCAGGGATGGCATGGCAATAGTGCTTCGCCAGACGGAGATCTCCGCTGGTACAGCGCATTCTGTCCTGGCCATCCCTTGGAAAAGGGGAGGGAGTGGGCTTTACTGTCGCCACTCCCTGTCCCATCCCCCTTGATGAGGGCATGGGATTTGCCGGTGTTGTGGGCCGACTCCCCGTGGCCGGCTTCTCCGGAAGCCGCCAGTCGGAGTCGGCCGGTCTTGATCTCATCTCTAGGACTCGGACGCATATGGGCAGCCGATTGTTCCTCCAGGCGCTCTCCTGAAGTCGGCTCTCCGTCTGTTGTCTCGAGGGGCGCAGTCAGCCCCGATGTCTTGAAAGGTTATGAGCCTCGGGTGAGCCTACCCGTGGCCCATTACTCCGACAAAGGGAGAACACTTATACCTTGAAATTTAGTGAGAGATCAACTTATAATGCTACCATCAAACTAAGAAAAATAAGATGCATAAAGGATAAACATCACATGCAATCAATATAAGTGATATGATATGGCCATAATCATCTTGTGCCTTTGATCTCCATCTCCAAAGCACCATCATGATAACCATCGTCATCGGCTTGACACCTTGATCTCCATCGAAGCATCGTTGTCGTCTCGCCAACTATTGATTCTACGACTATCGCTACCGCTTAGTGATAAAGTAAAGCAATTACATGGCGATTGCATTTCATACAATAAAGCGACAACCATATGGCTCCTGCCAGTTGCCGATAACTATGTTACAAAACATGATCATCTCATACAATAAAATTTAGCATCATGTGTTGACCATATCACATCACAACATGCCCTACAAAAACAAGTTAGATGTCCTCTACTTTGTTGTTGCAAGTTTTACGTGGCTGCTACGGGCTGAGCAAGAACCATTCTTACCTACGCATCCAAAGCCACAATACGATATAGTGATTGCTTTTTGATCTTCAGAAAGAACCCTCTTCATTGAATCTGATTCAACTAAAGTTGGAGAAACTGACACTCAACAGCCACCTATGTGCGAAGCACATCGGTAGACCCAGTCTCGCGTAAGCGTACGCGTAATGTCGGTCTGGGCCGCTTCATCCAACAATACCGCCGAATCAAGAAACAACTAGTGACGGCAAGCAATATGTATATACCCACGCCCACAACTCCTTTGTGTTCTACTCGTGCATATAACATCTATGCATAAACCTGGCTCGGATGCCACTATTGGGGAACGCAGTAATTTCAAAAAAATTCCTACGCACACGCAAGATCATCGTGATGCATAGCAACGAGAGGGGAGAATGTTGTCCACATACCCTCGTAGACCATAATCGGAAGCATTATGACAACGCGGTCGATGTAGTAGTACATCTTCACGATCGACCGATCCTAGCACTGAAGGTATGACACCTTCGCGATCTGCAAACGTTCAACTCGGTGATGTCCCACGAACTCTCGATCCAGCTGAGTGTCGAGGGAGAGTTTTGTCAGCACGACGGCGTGATGACGGTGATGATGATGCCACCAGAACAGGGCTTCGCCAAAGCACCGCTACGATATGACCGAGGTGGATTATGGTGGAGGGGGGCACCGCACACGGCTAAGAGATCAATGATCAACTTGTGTGTCTATGGGGTGCCCGCCTCCCCCGTATATAAAGGAGTGCAGGAGGGGGAGGGCCGGCCCACCGTGAGTAGGATTCCCCCCTTCCCTAGTTGGACTAGGAGTGGAAGGAAGGGGGAGAGAGGGGGAATGAAAGGGGGCCGTCCCCCCACCCAATACGGATTGGGCTTGAGGGGGTTGCGCCCCCTCCTAGGCCTCCCTCTATTCTCTCCCACTATGGCCCAATAAGGCCCATATACCTCCCGGGGGGTTCCGGTAACCTCCCAGTGCTCCGGTATATGCCCGAACTCACCCGGAACCATTCCGACGTCCAAATATAGTCATCAATATATCGATCTTTATGTCTCGACCATTTCGAGACTCCTCGTCATGTCCGTGATCATATCCAGGACTCTGAACTACCTTCAATACATCAAAACAAATAAACTCATAATACCGATCATCACCGAGCGCTAAGCGTGCGGACCCTACGGGTTCGAGAACTATGTAGACATGACCGAGACACATCTCTGGTCAATAACCAATAGCAGAACCTGGATGTTCATATTGGCTCCCACATATTCTACGAAGATCTTTATCGGTCAAACCGCATAACGATATACGTTGTTCCCTTTGTCATCGGTATGTTACTTGCCCGAGATTTGATCGTCGGTATCTCAATACCTAGTTCAATCTCATTACCGGCAAGTCTCTTTACTTGTTCCGTAATGCTACATCCCGTAACTAACTCATTAGCTACATTGCTTGCAAGGCTTATAGTGATGTACATTACTGAGAGGGCCCAGAGATACCTCTCCGACAATCGGAGTGACAAATCCTAATCTCGATCTATGCCAACTCAACAGACACCATCAGAGACACCTGTAGAGCACCTTTATAATCACCCAGTTACGTTGTGACGTTTGGTAGCACAAAAAAATTCCTCCGGTTTTCGGGAGTTGCATGATCTCATAGTCATAGGAACATGTATAAGCTATGGAGAAAGCAATAGCAACAAACTAAACGATCATCATGCTAAGCTAACGGATGGATCAAGTCAATCACATCATTATCTAATGATGTGATCCCGTTAATCAAATGACAACTCATGTCTATGGTTAGGAAACATAACCATCATTGATTCAACGAGCTAGTCAAGTAGACGCAAACTAGTGACACTCTATTTGTCTATGTATTCACACATGTACTAAGTTTCCGGTTAATACAATTCTAGCATGAATAATAAACATTTATCATGATATAAGGAAATATAAATAACAACTTTATTATTGCCTCTAGGGCATATTTCCTTCACTCGTTGCTATGCATCTCCTAGATAGATCTTGCGTGAGCGTAGGAATTTTTTTGAAATTGCATGATACATTCCCCAACACAAAGTAGCGAACATGAACCAAACCAACATGATGAAAGTGACTAGATGAAATTCCTGTGTACCCTCAACAACGCTTCACTTATTGTAACAGATCATTTTGGCCCATCCTTTGCCACAAAAGGATTGGGCTACCTTCCTGCACTTTATTTAGTGTTACCATTACTTGCTCGTTACAAATTACCTTGATATCAAACTAATAGTTACCGACAATTTTAGTGTTTGCAGAGATTACCTTGCTGAAAACCACTTGTCATTTGATTCTGCTCCTCGTTGGGTTCGACACTCTTACTTATCAAAAGAACTACGATTGATCCTCTATACTTGTGGGTCATCAAGCATCTTGTATGATATGAGTCTTTGCTTTTTAGTTTGCCACAATCATCCTTGTTGTACACACCTTTTGAGAGGGACACAATTTAAACGTGAATTTATTAGAATACTCTATGTGCTTCACTTATATCTTTTGAGCTAGGCAGTTTGCTCTAGTGCTCCACTTATATCTTTTTAGAGCACATCGGTGGATTTACTTTATAGAATTGATGAACTCTCATGCTTCACTTATATTATTTTCAGAGTATTTAAAGAACATGGTAATTTTCTTAGGATATTGATTTAGTCCTAGTATGATAGGCATCCAAGAGGGATATAATAAAAACTTTCATATAAGAGCATTGAATATATGATAAGTTTGATTCCTTGCATTTGTTTTGAGATATAAAGATGGTGATATCAGAGTCATGCTAGTGAGTAATTGTGGATTGATAGAAATACTTGTGTTATAGTTTGTTATTCCCGTAGCATGCACGTATGGTGAACCATTATGTGATGAAGCCGGGCATGATTTATTTTTTGATTGTCATCCTTTGTGTGGAAGTCGGGAGCGCGGGATGGTTAACTCCTACCAACCTCTCCCATAGGAGAATGTGTATTAGTAGTTTGTTTCGGTGACTAATATATTTTTGCAATAAGTATGTGAGTTCTTTATGACTAACGTTGAGTCCATGGATTATACGTAACTCTCACCCTTCCACCTTTGCTAGCATCTCTAGTACTGCGCAACTTTTGCCGATGCATTAAACCCACCATATGCCTTCCTCAAAACAACCACCATACCTACCTATTATGGCATTTCCATAGCCATTCCGAGATATATTACCATGCAACTTCCACCATTCTGTTTTATTATCACACATAACATCATTATCATATTGTTCTCATATGCCCGAGGCATTCATATAGAGTCATATTTTGTTCTAGTATAGAGTTGTAACTCTTGAGTTGTATGTAAATAAAAGTGCGATGATCATCACTATTAGATCATTGTCCCATGTGTGGAAAGGATGATGGAAGCTATGATTCCCTCACAAGTTGGGATGAGTCTCCGGACTTAAAAGAAAATAAAAGAGGCCAAAGAAGCCCAAAGAAAAAAAGAGGCCAAAGAAGCCCAAACAAAAAAAGAAAAAAAGAGAGAAGGGACAATGTTACTATCCTTTTTCCACACTTGTGCTTTGAAATAGCACCATATTCTTCATGATAGAGAGTTTCCTATTTTGTCACTTCCATATACTACTGGGAATTTTTCATTATAGAACGTGGCTTGTATATTCCAATGATTGTCTTCCTCAAATTGCCCTAGGTCTTCATGAGCAAGCAAGTTGGATGGACACCCACTTAGTTTCTTTTTGAGCTTTCATACACTTATAGCTCTAGTGCATTCGTTGCATGGCAATCCCTACTCACTTGCATCGATATCAATATATGGGCATCTCCATAGTCCATTAATTTGCCTAGTTGATGTGAGACTTTCTCCTTGTTTTTTGTCTTCTCCACAACCACCATATTCTATTCCACCTATAGTGCTATATCCATGGCTCACGCTCATGTATTGCGTGAAAGTTAAAAAATTTTGAGAACACCAAAAGTATGAAACAATTGCTTGACTAATACCGAGGTTGTGCATGATGAAATACTTTGTGTGATGAAGATGGAGCATAGAAAAACTATATGATTTTGTAGGGATAACTTTCTTTGCCCATGTTATTTTGAGAAGACGTGATTGCTTTATTAATACGCTTGAAGTATTAATTTTTTTTATGTTAGTATTAAACTTTTGTTTTGAATCTTATGGATCTGAATATCCATGCCACAATAAATAAGATTGCATTGATAAATATGTTAGGTAGCATTCCACATCAAAAATTATCATTTACCTACTAGAGGACAAGCAGGAATTAAGCTTGGGGATGCTTGATACGTCTCCAACATATCTATAATTTTTGATTTTTCCATGCTATTATGTTAACTATTTTGGATTTTTTATATGCATTAATATGCTATTTTATATTATCTTTGGGACTAACTTATTAACCCAAAGCCAAATGCTAATTTCTGTTTTTTCCTTGTTTTTGACTTTTACAGAAAAGGAATATTGTCGGTGTCCTGGGAACGGGGGTACCCAGACTTGCCTGCCTGCGGCCCATGACGTGGCTCTACCAGCGGCCCGGTAGGGCCCATCTTCATCAGCAACCACTCAAGACCCTCGCGAGGGGCCAAGCCTCACGTGGCGGATGACACAGGACCTCCTCGGGGGCAGCCTCACTAGGCCGGCTCCCGAGGAGCGGAGATATCAAGGCGGGAGGCACCTCACGAGGTTCACGTGACGTGAGCCACGACGAACGAAGCCAGGCGGGCGGCAGTGGGCGTAGAGTGCCAGTTTCCTCTTTGCTGCTAAAGAAGCAGGCGCAAGCGAGGAGTCCCGAGGCATCAAGCAAAGGATTCCATATCGATGCAACAAGATGAAGACCAGCAGGACGGCAGGACGGAGGTCACCGGTGAGCCCATAGCTGCATCAGCACTAGAGCCTTTGGCAGGCGAAGACCACCTTTTGTCAGGATAACTTGTACTAGTTGTCTGCCTTCAAATTGGGCCGTTGTGGGTGTCGGTGTCAAAACCGGCAGATCTCGGGTAGGGGGTCCTGAACTGTGCGTCTAAGGATCGATGGTAACAGGAGACACGGGACACGATGTTTACCTAGGTTCGGGCCCTCTTGATGGAGGTAATACCCTACTTCTTGCTTGATTTACTTAGATGGGTATAGGGGTTACAAGAGTTGATCTACCACGAGATCGTAATGGCTAAACCCTAGACGTCTAGCCTATATGATTATGGTTGTGATTGCCTCTACGGACTAAACCCTCCGGTTTATATAGACACCGGAGGGGACTAGGGCTTGTACAGAGCCGGTTTACAGAAAAGGAATCTTCATATCCGTACGCCAAGCTTGCCTTCCATGACAAGGAGAGTCCCATCCAGACACGGGGGAAAGTATTCTGTCTTGTATCTCCACGGCCCATTAGTCCGGCCCATATCACATAGCCCAGATGCCCGAGGACCCCATAATACTGGACTCCCTCAGTAGCCCCTGAACCAGTCTTCAATGACGATGTGTCCGGCGCGCAGATTTTCTTCGACATTGCAAGGCGGGTTCCTCCTTCGAATATTTCAAAGTAGTTGATCGTTAGTACTATATCTGGCTCTGTACAACAGTCATACCTCTGAATCACAATGGCAGAATACAGATAAGTTCTGTCATCTGAAGATTTCACTAGTAAGACGTTACGTCCGGCCATTTTATTATTTCAAACTGTTTTTCGGCCTCCCATTTCGTGTTTCGAACCACCGACTACATGCCTTGTCAAAGCAAAGATCGTGCCCCCTTATTACGGGATTCTCATCAATATGGGTTTGGGAAACCCAATCGTGCCATTTCACACGACCCCTTGGAAATAGGCGAGCTTTAAGGCTCGTGGGGGACGCATGATATTTACTGCCTTTTGAGGAGATAAGATTCCCCTTTTTACCCCATGCCTTCCCCTTCCTCAGCCCATCCACCCTCAAGCTGCAGCGCCCAAGCTTCAATCCTCTCCGTTCCTAGAAAGTACTCCAGCCATGTCCGGATCCGGAGCGCAGGGCAAGTGGATGGTTTCCTCCGTCATGGAGAAAAACATCATGGAACTCCGAGAAGCGGGGTACCTGGCCAAGGAGATCACCCACCGGCTTCCAGCCAAAAAGCATATCATCCCCAGTCCAAAGCCCGGCGAGAGGGTAGTGTTTGTCCCTCATTTTCTTCACGGACCGGGGTTCCCCCTTCATCCTTTCGTCCGCGGCCTCATGTTTTACTATGGGCTAGATTTCCATGATCTAGCCCCAAATTCTTTCCTCAACATTTCATCATTTATCATCGTATGTGAGGCATTCCTCCGCATTTCCCCCCACTTCGGCCTATGGCTCAAGGTTTTTAATGCAAAGCCAAAAGTGGTGGACGGCCAGCACACTGATTGCGGTGGCGCTATGGTGAGAAAACTGCCCAACGTCACTTGGCCCAAGGGCACCTTCATGGAGACCGTGATGGGATGGCAGCAGGGGTGGTTCTATGTCACAGAGCCCCATGACTCCACATGGGCTGCTCCTACAGAGTTCAATTCTAGACCACCAATGCGGCTGGCATCCTGGCTCGACAAGGGCCTAGATTTGGCGTCATGTGACGAGGTAACGATGCTGCAGAAGCGTATCAACAACATGGTAGATAAAAATACCAGCCTCGACAGCATGATCCAGGTGATGCTCTTCCGCCGGATTCTCCCCTGTCAGGCACGTCAAGAGCCCATGTGGAAGTTCAACCCAGACGGTCCCTAGACCCTGTAGCAGTTCTTCTGCACGAAGCACAAAGATATGTGGAAGCTGCTCTTCAAGACCCAAAAGTCATGTCCAGAGACAGCCGAAGACCTCGGCTATGATAGCACCCACGCCGCGTCCCCCGTAAGTTCTTTGATAACCTTACTTTGCGAGTCCAAGGAGCAAACTAAACTCTCTATTTTCTTTTGCAGGGCTGGACAAAGAAAGCGGAACGGATTCACTGTCCGGCTCCACTACCCAAAGACTCAGCTATTCCCCTGTTGACGAGGATGTTGGTCCCGTGCTGTACCAGGCACCGGAAAAGAAAACCAAGGAGAAGGGTAAGGAGGCCAAGAGTGGCCTCCACCGTAAGGGTGCTTCGGACATAGCGTCCGGGGACACTGAAACCCTCTCCTCCCCTGACGAAGAGGAAGAGGAGGAGGAAGAGAGCAACTACCCCCCCCTAAGGGGGATAAGAAGAAAAGGGCAGCCTCCACTGATCTAGAGGCGGAGGCGTCCAAGAAAGGGAGAACCTCCCTTACAGATGACTCCGAGTCGGATGCCAATGAGTGGCGCCCCAGGCCGAAGCCCCTAGCCGGATCGTAAGTATTCAAAGGTATATATATATATGTGTGTGTGTGTGTGTCCATATTTTCTGGCTTATAGTTATAACACGCTTAAATTGCATGCTGCATTCCTGTTCATGTCCTCCCCCAGTGATCTTCCTATACTGGGAATTCGCTGGGTCCAAACATGATGGAGAGCGATTCACCTCCACCAGCTTCCTCCCCCACTGCAGCAGACAACACCGACCCCAATGGATCCTTCTGGAATAGGGAGAGGTGCCGGAGGCTGCCAAGATGGTGCCTAAGGGTGACACCTCGGTTGTCGAGAACATGGGGAACCAACCCCCATGGAGACTGGACACAGGGGCCATGTCCAGTTTGGCCCCCCAACCAAATGTCGCTCCGAGAACCCACACGGTTCCGAAAACAGAGGAGCAACTCTCTTTGCAAGAAGGGGGCATGCCTACTACACCGGCGACCTCTGTCAATGCGGAGGCGTCGGACACTCTGGTGAGAGTGGTTCAGAGCGCCACCATTGTGGAATAACATCGTACCCTTATGGGTACAGTGATTGAAAAGGTTCAGTCCGTGAAAAGCGGATTGAGCAAAGCCTACACTAGCCTTTTAAGAGGCTTTGAGGTATGTGCTTTACAGTATCTTTTAGTTGTACGAAAAGAATGCCTGTGTATAGATAGTAGCCCTTGAGACTCTGTTCGTTGTTTGGAAAGAAAAACCAAACAGAGGATCTAATAACTCATGCAGGGGTTAAGGTACATATCCATTTGAACAAGCAGGTTGCTAAACAGGGGTCAGCTACCCATGCCATCAAAGCGTTCGAGCTAAGGCGGAAGTTAGAAGAAAAGCAAGGTATGTAATACACAAGCACGTCTGAAACGATGTCAGCTATGATGTGGTATCTCAATAAGTTTTATAATTATGTTTGCAGTTGACATGTCTGAGGTCGAGGCCCTCAAGAGTGCACCGGCCAAGGCCAGGAAGGAGGCGGAGGAGGAGCGAGCCTCCCGCCTTAAACATGAATCGCAAGTGGAAGAAGTCCAGCAAGAGCTCAAGGATGTCATAGGCAAATGCGAGTCCTTAGAGCACAAGAGTTCGGAGAAAAATTCTGAACTTGCCAAGGCACTCCAAGGTGCAGAAGAATCCCGGGCCGAAGCCCAAAGCACTGTCCGGGAGATCCAAGATGCAAAGCAAATTGCGGCAGGTAAGGCCTTTAACATGCAGAGAAAATTTGTGAAGAAAAGGTATATCTTTCTAACCCGGATTTGGAGTTCTCTAGGAGTGTTTGTGGACCTGCCCCGGAGTGTTGCTAATGCCGCAGAGGTCTTCCGGGCCGAAGAGGGGAGCTCAACAAAAAATTGTTCTGGTTGAAGTACCTTGCGCCAGAGCATCCTGTGCCCCTCGGCGATCAGCTGAACCAATGGACCGAACTGCATAGGGTGGCTGAATTGGCCATCGGGGATTTGATAATCCGTCTTTGGCCCGCCGAACCCATGCCCAGTAGCTACTTCGGTCTCATGAAGTGGCTGGTTAGTGCCTGCCCTAGGCTTGTTGCCGTGAAGCGGTCGGTCTGCATCGAACGTGCGCGGATGGCCTTCGCCTGTGTCAAGGTGCAGTGGGCAAAGATGGACGCCGCCAATCTTGCAACCGAGGGACCGCCGGCAGGCAAAGAGGATCGCCCGCCAGAGCGGTACTTTGATGATGTCCTGAAAGGATCCCGCATTGTAGAGGGCCAATGTTCAAAGGACATCATTTTTGAATGAATGTATCTATGTTATTTAATCATGTATCATGAAACAAGGCCTATGTATGATATGTTGCTTGTTTTAAAAATATCTCCTCCTGTGCGGCTGTTTAATACATCTGAGAGTTGGCCAGTCATCGGCTTCAGCCCCCTCGTAGGTAGTACGGGGGTGTTCGGTATGACACGTAAACACGCTTGACCCAATGTATTGGTCCGTGAAGGAGGTGTTAGTGCGGTGAACCAAGCAATCAGACTATGTGGCTCTATCGCCGTCACTTAGCCATAGGAGTTTTACAATAGGGATGTGGGCGCAACCCCTAGTATTGTTCAATTATCCAAACTTGGGTGCTGTAAATGCACGAGCGGGTGAAGGCCATCCTATCGAATAATGTGGAAAAAATTGCAATAGATTTATACTTGGTCGCCGAATAGCTGACTAGCTCTCGCCACATCATGACTGACAGTTTTCAGATTTCTCTACTAAGGTGTTTGTCTGGGTAAACTAGAAACACAATCGCAGTAGTTCTCCCTTTACTACCCTAGCTGATCAGACGGAACGTAAGGTAGCAAGCATAGGAGCCGGGCAACCCAACTATTGACCAAAGACATGATTCGAGGCCAATGCATATAATGCTATATTCGGGACGCCGAATTGCACTGTGGAAGTGCTCGGAATTTTTAGTATTTAAAAGATGTACATGGCTTAATAGAGCCCCTGGCAACTTAGGTAATACCAAGGTGTACATGACAGTCGGACAAAAATAGGGAAATATATGTTAAGAGATAAGCCAACGCCACGTAGGTTTGGGCTAAAAACTGCTTCCATTATAGTCTGATTGATATGTCAAAATGTATTGACACAACTAGTGCGATAAGCAACAAGGCTATTTTACATGCCGAACACAAGGGGAAGCTGTGCCTACGTCCTGAAAGCGGACGAGGTAATCTTTAATGATCCATTAGGTACTCTGGCACGCGTCTATGCTTCTTTTCTCCTTGGTATATTGTTCTTCGAGAGGATCATCGTCCGGTGTTTTCATAATAGGCCACGAAAAGAGGCCTTGGTACCGTCGAAAGGGTGGTGTGGGTTGTGAGGAACCTAGAAAAATAAAAAGGAAATGTAAGTGTCCTGATAGGGTCTAGCCGTATTGTAGACATTGTCCTTATTATGCCTCCATCCTTTCCCATAGTATTTTTAGTGCATAATTATGTACGCGTGGTACATATGCCACAATTCGATAGGGGATGAGATGGAGGCGGAATTGCCAATCGAGCTCCTGACGAGCTGGACTGTCGTACAGTGGGGTAGTCCGGACTCGTTTGACAGTGTCTGAGGACTTGGTCGCCGACATAATAGTTGGCTTGATGAGGCCACCCTGTACTTCCACTGCCAGGGCCATGGTGTGCTCCGCAGTGGGGAGGGAGCATTCCATATTTCCATTCACTGTTATAACGCCGCGTGGTCCGGGAATCTTGAGTTTGAGATAGTAGTAGTGCGGGACTACATTGAAACGAGCGAACGCGGTTCGTTCGAGCAGTGCATGGTAGCCACTGCGAAAGGGGACGATATCGAAGATCCAGTCTTCGCTGCGGAATTTGTCCGGCGAACCGAAGACCACTTCCAATGTGATTGAGCCCGTGCAGCGGGCCTCTACACCGAGTATCACTCCTTTAAAGGTAGTTTTAGAGGGCTTGATTCTTGACGGATCAATACCCATCTTGCGGACTATGTCCTGATAAAGCAGGTTAAGGCTGCTACCGCTGTCCATGAGGACTCGCGTAAGGTGGAATCCATCGATGATTGGATCCAGGACAAATGCGGCTGAACCTCCGTGACGGATACTCGTCGGATGGTCCCTGCGATCGAAGGTGATCAGACAGGCCGACCATGGGTTGAATTTTGGGCCGACTGGCTCTATCACATAGACGTCCCTTACCGCGCGCTTGTGCACCCTCTTGGGGATATGGGTAACGTATATCATGTTCACCGTTTTGATTTTGGGGGGAAATTTCTTCTGTCCCCCTGCTTTCGGTGCACGAGGTTCCTCATCGTCATTCTCACAGGGCGACCCTTTCAAATTATGTTCGGCATTTAACTTGCCAGCTTGTTTGAAGACCCAATATCTTTTGTTGGTGTCATTGGCAGGCTTATCAGGAGTGTCGTGGATCTGGCAGGGTCGATCCCGTATTCTGTCCAGGCTTGATGAACCATCTATGTTTCGTTTGAATGGCTTCTTCGATTGACCTGATTTGGATCCACTGAATCCGGCGTTGACTACCGTATTTTCTGTATCATCATTGTTGCTCTGACATTTGTGTTTGTTGCGTCGGGGCCTTCTGTTGCCGTTTTGGGCTTCGGAAGTGCCGGGGTCGCTGGTACTATTACCGCTACGAGCTAGCCAGCTATCCTTGCCCGCGCAGAAGCGGGTCATTAGTGATGTAAGGGCTGCCATGGACTTTGGCTTTTCTTGGCTGAGGTTTCGGGCAAGCCATTCGTCGCGGATGCTATATTTGAAGGCCGTTAGGGCTTCGGCGTCCGGACAGTCGACAATCTGGTTCTTTTTAATTAGGAACCTGGTCCAGAATTTCCTGGCCGACTCTCCGGGTTGTTGGACTATATGACTGAGGTTATCGGTATCCGGAGGCCAGATATAAGTCTCTTGGAAGTTGTCTCTAAAGGCATTTTCCAATTCTTCCCAGCTTCTAATAGAGTTTTCTGGGAGGCTGTTTAACAAGTGCCTAGATGGCCCCTTAAGTTTTAGGGGAAGGTATTTGATGGCGTGTAGATCATCACCGCGAGCCATGTGAATGTGGAGAAGAAAATCTTCAATCCATATTGCGGGATCTGTTGCGCCGTCGATTCGATGTTCACGGGTTTGAACCCTTCAGGGAACTCGTGCTCCATTACCTCATCGGTGAAGCATAGGGGATGTGTTTTGCCTCTGTATCGGGCCATGTCACGATGCAGTTCGGATGGAGCCCGTATGCGGTTTTCAGCCCGGGGTTGGTTATGTTTATAGCACCAGGCTTCATAGCCCTCCGCTCGCCCCGAAGCACGCCCCCGTAATCCTTAGATTGACCTGATCTGACATTCCCTATTTTCGAGGTCCTGTCGTATGTCGTATGTGTATCCCTGAGCTATTGTTTCTCGACTTTTACGGCGAGGTGGTGTGGGCTGGTGTTCGGCATGAGTTGTCGTTCTGTCCTGACCACGCGGTGGGCGGTCGGGTTCGTCAGCTGCGTTACGCGCGGGTGCTATAGGCTCCAGCGCCTCGTCGTCGAATTGGGGTAGCAGCTTATGCTTTGGGTAACTCTATGTTGGGCGTTCAAGGCCGTATTCTTCGGCTGCTAGGACGTTAGTCCATCTGTCATTGAGCAGATCTTGGTCAGCTTGAAGCTTCTGCTGTTTCTTTTTTAGGCTTCTTGTCGTGGCTATTAGCCGGCGCTTAAAGTGCTCTTGTTCGAGGCGTTCCTCTGGCATGATAAAATCTTCGTCGCCGAGGCTCACGTCATCCTCGGTGAGTGGCAGATAGTTGCTGTCTTCCGAGTTTTTGTTCCCTGCTTGCTTCTCAGGGTCACCTTTCCCATCCTCCCTATCATCCTGTTCGGATGTTGGTTCGATGGGGTCTTCTTGGTCTTCAGCGTTCTCTGGAGTATCATTATCATCGGTGCCGATATTGCTGTTCTTACCGCGACGCGATTTAGAGCGGCGCCGCTGACGTCGACGTTTCGGTGGTATCTCAGGAGGTTCGTCCTTGACTGGGTTGTTCTCATCATCACCATCGTCGTTTTTAGGTGTATCAACCATGTATACGTCATACGAGGAGGTGGCCGTCCAACGTCCGGTGACCGGCGGGTTTTGGTCCTGCTCCTCTCCGGCATCGTCGTCTATACTGTCGATGTCTTCGGAGGCGTAATCAAGCATGTCAGTTAGGTCCTCGACAGTGGCTATGAAGTGGGTGGTGGGTGGGAAGTAAAATTCCCTATTTCCAGCCCTAGTCCGAGCTGGGCGTGATTCAAAAGCGGTTCCTCTATGATGATGAGGGATCACATTAGGTCCAAAGCCTCATTTAAGAGCAGGGTTTGGACGGGGTCGGAAGTTTCTGGCCCAACTCACATGATGCGGGCCTCCAGGGTTTGGAATTAGTGTCTGAAGAAGAGTCCGGCTTTGCAATGCTTGCCGGAGACGCTATTCTCTCCGGATCTTCAGTATTGAGCTCTATAGCTATAGAGAGTCCGGCGAGCTCTAGACTCCCGTCTTCGGACCAGATGACGTGCTCCGGATCTAAGGCTGCAGCGGTGGTTGGGGCTGCGAACCCTTGGAAGATCAAGTCTCCTCAGGTCTCAGCGACATAGTTTAGATTTCCAAAACTGATCTGGTGACCAGGGCGTAGCTGTCGATCTGCTCTAGGTGGCCAACCGAGTTGGCACGTAGTGCGAAGCCACTCAATATAAAGATCTGGTTAAGGAGAAAAATCTCCTTCATGGTAGCATTGTTGTAGATGATTGATGGAGCCATCGAGCCTTTCGATAACGGCACAGTGAAACTCTCAATGAGAGCACCAAGGTTGGTGTCAAAACCGGCAGGTAACAGGAGACAGGGGCCCAATTGATGGAGGTAATACCCTACTTCCTGCTTGATTGACTTTGATGGGTATAAGGGTTACAAGAGTTAATCTACCATGAGATCGTAATGCCTAAACCCTAGACGTCTAGCCTATAGGATTATGGTTGTGATTGCCTCTATGGACTAAACCCTCTGGTTTATATAGACATCGGAGGGGACTAGGGCTTGTACGGAGTCGATTCACAGAAAAGGAATCTTCATATTCGTACGCCAAGCTTGCCTTCCACGCCAAGGAGAGTCCCATCCCGACACGGGGAAAATCTTTCGTCTTGTATCTCCACGGCCCATTAGTCCGGCCCATATCACATAGCCCGGACGCCCGAGGACCCCATAATCATGGACTCCCTCAGTGGGATCTGTCGGGGATATACCCCACGGTATGACCTGGCGGCAGTTATAACCCGGCTGAGACTTGGTAAACCGGCAGGAGTTAAGTTAGCTGATAACCCAACAGGAGTTAAGTCAGATGATAACCCGGCAGGAGTTAAGTCAAATGATAACCCGGCAGGAGTTAAGTCAGATGATAACCCAACAGGAGTTAAGTCAGATGATAACCCGGCATGAGTTAAGTCAGATGATAACCCGACAGGAGATAAGTCAGACCATCATAAACCGGCAGACCATCATAAGCCGACAGACCATCATAAACCGGCAGATAGTGATAACTGGTTGACAGTCATAACCCGACAGACAGTGATAACTGGTTGACAGTCATAACCCGGCAGACAGTGATAACTTGTTGACAGTCATAACCTGGCAGACAGTGATAACTGGTTAACAGTCATAACCCAGCAAATAGAGTCGCCTGGGGTTATGAATCCCAAGACGTTATGAAGCCCAAGACGTTAAGAAGCCCATGAAGAGAAGTCGGAATAGTTTAAGTCTTAATCCGAGTTGGACTTTACATGTAACCCGCCCCTTCAACATATATAAGGAGGGCCAGGGCACCACAAGAGGGAGAGGAAAAACAATCGTTAGGGCTAGACATAACTGGGAGAGCGGGTTTACGACAACTCCCTCATGAGCATAATGAGACCTAGCCTCAAACAGCATGTAGGGTTGTTACCGGATGATGTTTCCCGGGGCCCGAAGCTGTCTAAATCCTTGTCTTGTGTTGCGTCTCTCGATTCCACTCAACCCCTCTCAGGCTACCACATAGATGCGTTGGCCTCACGACTAAGTCTTCGCATTAGGACATCTGCCGTGACAATTCGATGATAGTTGACGCCCATCGTGGGGCCTCGCGCACGGTGGTGTTGAGTTCTTGAAGGAATCTCTCTCAAGGATCAAGAAGCTCGTGATCATCTGATGATGAAGAGTCATCATACAAGTTTAAATTTGAGAGGTTAGGGTTTGGTACGTGCAGCCGCACACGACATATATTTTTTGGTGTGCCGCCGTAAAAGTCATGTCATTGGTTTTCGGCGATCTACCAATTGCAAGCTGCGTTGAAACGGACAAGAAATCTACATCGCAGTTGTTCTGTCTAAAGTCAAATTGTGCTAGCCGCTTCACGCCTCCGCGCATATTCGACTGATGGATCAAGTCCCGAAGAAAACAATGGTGTTGTTACTAGTACTTACATGGTTTAAAAAATAAATCATCAATCACGATCTGGAAGTGGATATAACCACGATCTAACAGTGTTGACCCGGCCTCGTTGCGCTGCTGTCGTCATGACTGCGCCCCGTGCTGCCAGCACCAGGCCGGCCTGTCTCCGCCATTCTGCGCCTCGGTTTTAGCTTCGAGTCGCCATCCGCCATCGGAGTATCCAAGTCAGCGCCTTTGAGCCAGCAAGTCTTGCCTCCTCTGCCGCGGGTCGAGCCGGCCGTCGAGTCGCGGTGGTGCCAAGACACCACCGAGAGCCGCTGGTCACCGTCAAAATCACCACCCCAAGCGCTGCATCAACTACAGCAGGGATGTGCTACATCGCTCCGCCTCAGGAGTCTCTGGTCCCCGGGCCGGTCTGCCGCTTCGTCCGGTTTCCTCCACCTGCTCGATGGCCCTGATGGACCGCCCGGGCGCGATCGCGCTTTGTTTTCTGTCTGAGTCATCGCTCACGACGCGCTAAGTCCCCTCCGCCGTTCTCCGCCTCAGCCACGGCCGAGCTGCATCGCTCCGCCTCGCCAGGGATTTCTACAGCCGCAGCAGTTATGCATTGTTCTTGAGCCGGCCCCGTCGTCGTTAACGGCCACCGGTTCGCCATCTCCAAGCAGGAAGGCCGCCGTGACCCCCGACTGCCTCAAATCGCCACCATCGATGTACCGAGCCAACCCGCCATCTGTCGCAAGATGCAAACCGCCCAAAAACGCCGCTGATGCGGTGACCCGCTTTACCATGGGATTCGACTCGCCTCTGCCACACAACCGCCGGAGCTTTGAATCGCCCGTCATGCGCTAAACCGTCGGGCTCCATCACCTCGAGATCGTCCCGCTGATGTGGCCTCAAGCGACCCCCACCGTGACCTCAAGCCGCCCGGACTCACCGCCGGGATCCCTCGCCAGGCCGCTGTCTTGCCTCGTCGGATGCCTTTTCAACTACAGTTGTTCCGAGCTGACCGGCGTCGGTGAGCGGCCATTACCGCTGCGGGTAAACCGGCCCCGAGTCACCGGTCTTGCGGTTGAACCGCCGCCTTGGGCCTACCTTGACTGACCGTCGTCGCGCGGTCCGGTCGCCTCCGTCGTCGCACGTCAAACGGCCATCACCCTCGTACGAGCACGACCACGTGGCCAAGTCACCACCACGGCTTGACAGACACTTCCACCGAGTTGACGAACCATCCTGGCTCACCTCTGCCGCAAACCGTCGCGGTCTCGGGCCCGACCGCGTGTCATCGCCTCCTCTGCAACACCATGAGCCACCGATTTGGCAACGCCTCTGCTGTGAGCCGCCCTGCCGGGTCACCATGACCGGCCGCTGCTACTCGAAATCGTTCCGGGCGCCCTTGCTGATGCGTCTTTGAGCAGCGCTAAACCGCCCCGGACATACTTGGCTCCTCCTCTGAGCTCGACCACTGTTGACGTGCTCCGCTACCTCCGTCGGCCTCACGCGTTGCGACCCGGTCCTGCTACCTCTGTCGGCCTCTACGGTTGTTTCTGCAGTTCCGAGCAAGCCTCCTCGCGCCTTTTCTCTGTGGTGCGCCGTAAACCGTCGGTTCTTTCAGCCCGCCTCTGCCATTTTTGTTGAGAGCTGCCACCACAGCTATGAACCGGCAGCATATCAATGACTACATCTAAAGATCAGAATACAGGCCTCTGTAGGGTTCGTTAGTGATTGAGCACATTACCTGGATGGGTCATGTCTGTTGGCATTGCTCATACAGTACGAGCACTAGAGTAGGGTTAGCAGCGGCGTCCGCTGTGCGTAAACTGTGCTGGATCAACTCCACTAAACAGAACCAACAAGGACCTGCACAGACCCGGTTTAGGTTCCCAAAAGCAAGCTTTGTCGGTACATTACGGACTCCCAAGGGATTTGCCTTATATGTGCACAACAAGACAAGTGACTACGTGGAGGAGGGAGGACTTGTTAATTCATACCATCGTTACTAATCTGACTCTACTTCAAAGAAGAAAAAGAAAAGAAGGATAAAACCTGCTACGTGCGTGGATAATGCGGCCAGAGTGCTAATCACATCATGGTTCCCTTGATAAAACAGAGGAAGCCAGAGGAGATATGTTCGCCCAACAAAACATAAGGTGCTGTTTTTCCTAAGAATTTTATAAGCACATATTTTGTTTGAGAACAATTACTCTCGTCTGTGGTATTTTTTCGCAGGACCGTTATTCATTACAAAGGTGTTGCAAAGGGGCGTGCACCAATATTATTTTGTACACTAGCGCGTTCCTGCCGTGTTGCTGTACGAATACATGTGCAAGTCGTTGCCCCTGCTACATAAACATACGCGACTGACTCATCATCCGCGCCCACAGCCGACTCGCCCGCCTTTACTGGGGTGATCATCAACTCCATGGTGGATAATTTCTGGCCTAACATATCAGGTGAAATTCATCCACTATATTTTTATATTATATATTGCTTTATTTAAAAGAGCAATTACTCCGGCTTGCAAAGTTATCTAATGCAGGACCCTAAACCGCCATATTGGTGCAAATTTAAAGGCCGTCAGAAAATTTCCGGCTTAAAAAGAAGGATTCCGGTTTAAAAATCCGGCTCACGGAAAAAATAAAGATTGCCAAAGAGAACTTGCTGCCATGATGCGCGGTTCAAACATGGGCATCCCGCCTTATTGGTTTATCATATTATTGATCATTTGGGGGCTTCCTGCTTGTTCATCACAGCTGTGACTACCCTATTAATACGGATATCAAGCCGATATTATCATAAGAGCGCAACTTCCGGTTACTTCGGTAATCCGACTATCAAGCCAATATTATCATAAGGGACCAAAGAGAGTATGCTTCACAGCACAGCTCAAACGGGTATCCCTTGAGCACAACTCACAATATCACTTGGGGGCTATGTTCGAATCATAGTCACACCTCTTGATAGGCATAAGGGCATCAGGGAAATCACTTGGGGGCTTGGTCGTATCCGAACCATAGCTACACCTCTTGATAGGCATAAGGCCACCAGGGAAATCACTTGGGAGCTTGGTCGTATTCGAACCATAGCTACACCTCTTGATAGGCGTAAGGCCATCAGGGAAATCAATTGGGAGCTTGGTCGTATTCGAACCATAGCTACACCTCTTGATCGACGCAATGCCACAATTATGACTACTTGGGGGATCTTGTCATATCTCAACCATAGCTTAAACCCTCTTGATCATACACATACATCATCATATATTGCGTCATACATTGCATCATCATTACATCATCATACGCAATGCCACAATTATGACTACTTGGGGGATCTTGTCATATCTCAACCATAGCTTAAACCCTCTTGATCATACACATACATCATCATATATTGCGTCATACATTGCATCATCATTACATCATCATACGCAATGCCACAATTATGACTACTTGGGGGATCTTGTCATATCTCAACCATAGCTTAAACCCTCTTGATCATACACATACATCATCATATATTGCGTCATACATTGCATCATCATTACATCATCATACGCAATGCCACAATTATGACTACTTGGGGGATCTTGTCATATCTCAACCATAGCTTAAACCCTCTTGATCATACACATACATCATCATATATTGCGTCATACATTGCATCATCATTACATCATCATAGCATGTATCATAAGGGCACGGATATACCGGCTTATATGGCAGGAATCGGTTTTCAAACCAGGTTATATTATTCAAATCTTTAATAGCCAACACGGATGGATTTTTATTATGGTTATGAATAGCCAATATTATGATTGAGGTTTTCAAAGTCGCTTCAGCGCAATGGGTATAATTTATTCTACAATGGAAGGAATAGTCCCGAGTCGCTACAGGCTTCTGACCCGGCACTTGGGGGCTACATTATTTAAGTTGGGATTACATCAAATACACAAGTCTCAAGTCGCTGCAAGCATGCACCATGACACTTAGGGACTAATGCAAAGTCATTGTTTTCTCACCTTATTGAAGACCCGAATCATCACATCGTAATGAGCCGGCCCTTGGGGGCTACCAATTGCTCCTGTCAACAATACAAGGTACAAAACTTTTAATCCATTATATTGAAGGGTCCACTGCTCAGTTGGTAAAGCACAAGGCTCTTAACCTTGTGGACGTGGGTTCAAGCCCCATGATGGCGGTTACATCATATGACGTTATTTTCATTGATGTATATATCAAGTCCCAGCTCAATATTATCTTACTGAGCCGGCCCTTGGGGGATACACGTTGCTGTTCAAAGTTTACATGATTATATTTACAAAGTCCCTGCTCATTATTGTATAATGACCCGACCCTTGGGGGCTACACTGGTTGAAGTTTTTATGAGCATCGGGCAATTACAAGTCTCAGGTTGCTGCAAGCATGACAACCCGGCACTTGGGGGCTACATATGTGGAATACTCGGTTCTGATTAGTGATTGAGATGAACAATCTGGATTTCTTCAAGCTTGTGACATTCATATTGAAGCAATTCTTAAGCTTTTACTACGTTACCTTCTTAAAGACTTGGGGGCTACAAGTGATAGGCGTATAAGAGGTATATTTTCAAGCTTGATGTTAACTACAAGTATAACCCGGTGCCATCAATATTTATAAACCGGCAAGTTCTACATCCTTAAACCGGCTGAAGATCAGATGAGTATTTCAAGGATTAATATTTCTGTTAAGCATTGGGAGCTGAGTCAAATGAATTATTCTTCATAATATTTTTTTGTGACAAACCAATGTCAGCAAATTGATTATGAGGCTGGCCAATTGACCCAGATTTTCTAGAAGGAAATGACAAGGATTTAAGGATGCTCAGGATCAGTTTAATATGGATAAATCTAAATTAAACTGGGGGCTAATGTCGGTGATATACCCCACGGTATGACCCGGCCAGAGTTATAACCCGGCTGAGACTTGATAAACCGACAGGAGTTAAGTCAGATGATAACCCAGCAGGAGTTAAGTCAGATGATAACTCAGCAGGAGTTAAGTCAGATGATAACCCGGCAGGAGATAAGTCAGACCATCATAAACCAGCAGACCATCATAAACCGACAGACAGTGATAACTGGTTGACAGTTATAACTCGGCAGACAATGATAACATGTTGATAGTCATAACCCGGTAGACAGTGATAACTGGTTAACAGTCATAACCCGACACATAGAGTCGCCTGGGTTACGAAGCCCGATACGTTATGAAGCCAAAGATGTTATGAAGCCCAAGATGTTAAGAAGCCCATGAAGAGAAGCCGGAATAGTTTAAGTCTTAATCCGAGTTGGACTCTACATGTAACCCGCCCCTTCAACATACATAACGAGGGGTAGGGCACCCCAAGAGGGAGAGGAAAAACAATCTTTAGCGCTAGACATAACTAGGAGAGCCGGTTTATGGCGACTCCCTCATGAGCATAATGAGACCTAGCCTCAAACATCATGTAGGGTTGTTACCGGATGATGTTTCCCGGGGACCGTAGCTGTCTAAATCCTTGTCTTGTGTTGCGTCTCTCGATTCCGCTCAACCCCTCTCAAGCTACCACATAGATGCGTTGGTCTCATGACTAAGTCCTCACACTAGGACAATTCCACGGCAGGATCCCTTCCCGCCTAACATTCGGGAAGAGGACCAGGGCCTCTATAAATAGGGCTAGCCACCACCATAGCGAGGGACGGATCATTTGGACCATCCTTAGACACACTAACTCATCGAGCTCAAGAACACCTCTCCTTAGGAGGCTGGTCATCCACTGTACTAATTCATCCTCAGCCCACGAGGCAATCCACCACACCACACTGGAGTAGGGTATCACACTACAAAGGTGGCCCGAACCAGTATAAACCCTCGTGTCTCTTGTTCCTTGGGTTTGGCGAGCTATGGCTTGAGATCGTTGCGAGAGTAATCTAGGAAGAGAGAGATCTTCGTGCGCACCCTAGAGTTCGAACTTCAAGGGTTTGACGCACCCCCGTATCTGACATTTGGCGCGCCAGGTAGGGGTGCGTCGAAGCTTCGCTCCTCCACCAGCTTCACCCCCCGGTTCGGCCCCTGATGGCCGGCGCCGCTCCTCCGACTGGACCGGTGGACACCCGCGACGGCGCCATGGGGCTCAGGGCGCTCACCCCCGCCTTACAGCGGGTGCAGTGGTCGCACAAGTTTAGGCCGGAGATGCCACCCCATTATGACGGCACAGCGGATCCGTCGACCTTCCTGCTGGCGTACGAGGAGTCCGTTCTAGAGGCTGGAGGCGATGACAAGGTCATGGTCAACTGGTTCCTCATGGCCCTCGCTGGCGCGCCGCGTGCCTTGCTCCTTAGCTTGCTAGAATCCTCTGTGGCTTCTTGGGAGTAGTTGCGTGGCCTTTTCGTCGTGCGTTTCATGGTGCCGGCGCCTCTCGCCATCGTGGCCCTCCTCGGTGGCTCGCAGGCACCGCCCTCGGACCACCATGTCAAGCAGTTCTTCCGCCAGATCGGCGCCACCTCTATGTAGCAGAGAGCCCCTCTAGGATGGGCGGCGCCCATGGCCGACCTCACCTTCGACTCAGGGGACCACCCCGCTACCACTGCTGGCTCGGGGGCGCTCCCACTGGTTTGCACACCCACCATCTGCAACGTCGCCATGACCAAGACACTAATCAACGGAGGAGCTCGCCTCAACATGCTCTCTGTGGAAGCTTTCGGCTTGCTTCATGTGCCGCACGGCCGGCTCCGCCCCCCCAAGCTTTTCTCCGGAGTCGGTAGCGGATCCACCAGCCCCCTGGGGCAAATACAGCTCCCGGTCACCTTCGATACACGGGACAACTACCGCACCGAGCTGATTGACTTCGACATCACGCGCATCAGCCTCCCATCCGGCCAACAACCTCATGAAGATGCCAGGTAGTAGCGGTGTCCTCACCGTGGCTGGAGACACCAAGGAGGCTCTGACGGCCCTCAAGCTCGCTTTCAGGGCTGCCGCAGCAGTGCGCCCGACAAACGGAGCCGCCCCGGGGTCTAAGGAGGTCGCGCCGGTGAAAAAGAAGCAGCTTTTCAATTAGGATCAGGCCGAAATGAAGCAAGTGTTAGTCGAGGAGGACGGGTCCTCGGGAGCCACCTTCACCATAGGCGCCAACCTTGACCCGGATCAAGAGGAGGCATTGGTGAAGTTCCTGCGCGCGAACAAGGAGGTGTTCACCTGGGAGCCCAAACAGCTGGTAGGGGTCCCAAGGGGGGTAATCGAACATTACTTAAGGGTGTGCCTGTAACACCCACGATGCGGCTATATCTCCCACGTGTCAGGGCACGACATAGAGGCATAACCGCATGGTAGGCATGTCGCAAGTGGGGTTATCTTTACACATCCCATGTACTGAAAAACAAAGGGATAAAGAGTTGGCTTACAATTGCCACTTCACACAAATACAAGTTAACCATACACCATCCAGAATACAATCAAGGTCCGACTACGGAACCAAAATAAAAGAAGACAACCCCAAATGCTAGATCCCCGATCGTGCCAACTAGGCCCCACTACTAATCAACCCGAAACGAAACAACACAACGAACACGATCTTCATCGAGCTCCCACTTGAGCTGAGTTGCGTTACCTGCACTTGTATCATCGGCACCAGTAACTGTTTTGGAAGTATCTGGGAGTCACGAGGACTCAGCAATCTCACACCCACGAGATCAAGACTATTTAAGCTTATGGGTAGGATAAGGTAATGAGGTGGAGCTGCAGCAAGCACTAAGCATATATGGTGGCTAACTTACGCAAAATAAGGGCGAGAAAAGAAGCAAAGCACGGTCGTGAACTAGAAGTGATCAAGAAGTGATCCTGAAACTACTTATGCACAAACATAACTCCAAAACCGTGTTCACTTCCCGGACTCCGCCGGAAAGAGACCATCACGGCTAGACACGTAGTTGGTTCATTTTAATTAAGTTAAGTGTCAAGTTTTCTACAACCGGATATTAACAAAGTCCCATCTGCCCATAACCGCGGGCACGGCTTTCGAAAGTTCAAAACCCTGCAGGGGTGTCCCAACCTAGCCCATCACAAGCTCTCACGGTCAACGAAGGATATTCCTTCTCCCAGGAAGACACAATCAGACTCAGAATCCCGGTTAAAACACATTTCCACAATGGTAAAACAAGACCAGCAAAGCCGCCCGATGTGCCGACATCCTGATAGGAGCTGCACATATCTCTTTCTTAGGGCAACACCGGATTGTCCAAACTTCCGGTAGGCCAGCCCAGAGTTGCCCCCGGTGGCCACCGGCGGCTGACAGGTTCGTACCAACAATTAGATAAGCACTAGCCCGGGGGGTTAAAATAAAGATGACCCTTGAGTCTGTAGAACCCAAGGAAAGGTGATAGGTTGTTAGGCAAATGTAAAACCAAGGTTGGGCCTTTCTGGAGGAGTTTTATTCAAGGCGAACTATCAAGAGGTTCCCATAACACCCAACCGCGTAAGGGACGCAAAATCAAGGAACATAACACCGGTATGATGGAAACTAGGGCGGCAAAAGTGGAACAAAACACCAGGCATAAGGCCGAGCCTTCCAACCTTTACCAAGTGTATAGATGCATTAATTAAATAAGAGATATTGTGATATCCCAAACATATCCATGTTCCAACAAGGAACGAACTTAATCTTCACCTGAAACTAGAAACGCTATAAGAGGAGCTAAGCAAAAGCGGTACCATAGCCAAACAACAGTTTGCTAGGATGGTGGGTTAGAGGCTTGACACGGCAATATGGGAGGCATGATATAGCAAGTAGTAGGTATCGTGGCATAGCGATAGAGCGAAAAACTAGCAAGCAAAGATAGAAGTGATTTTGAAGGTATGATCATCTTGCCTGAGATCCCGCAAGAAAGAAGAACGAGTCCATGAAGAAGACAAACGGACGTAGTCGAATGGATCCTCAAAAACGCGACATTATCAGAACTAACCTGAAGAAGCATCACCGGAAAGAAGCAAACAATATGGTAAACAACCATCACATAAACATGGCATGATGCACAATCAAGTATGATGCATGTCCGGTTTAAAGAGGCATGGCATCAATATTGAATGTTCTTAAACATGGAAATATGGGAAGAAAATGAAAACTACCTATCTAGGAAAGTTTAAATGAGACCGGAACAACAAAACAACAAGTCCGAAAACTCCTCATGTGCTTATTTTAGTTTTGGTGCTGTTGTGCCCTAAACCATATTTTAGAGTTGTTAAACATGCAAAGTAAAGCCACCATGTTAAACTAGGCATTTTTCTACCCTATTTACATATAAAGTTTGTTATGTTTGGAGCTACGGTTATTTAGTTATGAAATAAAGCATTTTAACATGGCAATAAGGCAAAATATATACAAACATCATCTTAAACATTTTAAACATGGATGAAAGTCGCAAATTATTAATCTACACGAAATTCTAAGCATTTTACATGTATAACACATTTCAATATGATGCACCGTTCATGAGTTATTAAATGCATGATGATCAAGGGTTTTTCTGCAAAACTACAATACACTGGATAATTAGACAAATCGCAGAGTCTAATAAAATAGACTCTGGGCCGGATCTGCTGGCCCAACAACAGGGAAGAAAAAGGTGGGACGCTAGGGATGTTGTCACCATGGGCCAAGCCTAGTCGGTGAGGAGAGGGGCCGGCAAGGGAGGCACTGGGCCGGGTGGATCTGGGAGGCCCACTGGTGGTCGCTCGCAGCCGCAGCGCAGTCATCGGGGATGAGCGGGCGAGCTGCTACTCGTTTTTGAAGAACAGAAACATTATCACTCCCCTCGCGATGCAAGAGACGACGGCAGGGGGAACCATGCGACGGGGTCAGTGGGAATCGGCGGGAACGGGCAGATCGAGGCGCGGATCTGATCTACGAGACCCCATCTCCGGTGATAGTGGCGCCGGCTGGTGGTGATGGCTCGCCGGCGTCATGGACTCGAGGCGGCCGGTGTTGGTGCTCCTGGTTCCCTGCTAGAAGCAAGAGAAGGAGAGAGAGAGAGGGATTAGAGCAGAGGAGGGAGTAGAAGGCAGGAAAGGAGAAGAAGGGCGCTGGTGAGGGCGATGGCCTGGTCATGGTCGTCGGCGCGAGCAGTGGCAATGGCGAGCAGGGGAAACCTATGTTGTGGAGCTTGCCTCCTGCAGTTTCCTAGAGAGGGCAGAGAGCAGGTGAGAGAGAGAACGGGAGAAGAAGAATGGAAGGAGAAGCCGCTGGGCACGGCCGGTCCTGGTAATGGTCGCCGGAGGTGTGGTTTGCCGGGGCAGCGGGGACGACACGAGGCGGGAGGCAACAGGGAGCTTCTCTCCCCGGCTCACGACGAGGGGAACAGGGGTTCGGCGTGGGCTGTGGTGGTTGGATGGATCGGTGCATGGATTGGATCGAAAGGATTCGGTGGGGATTGGTCGGCGATGGATCCAAGGAGAGACCAGGTGGCGACGGGATGGATCCCGAGAGAGAGAAAGGCAGGTAGGTGGCGGCGGAGGGACAAGGCTCCTAGATTTTAGGGTTAGGTTGATTTGGTAGGTGGTGGTCTTATATATATTAAACAAGTGGATTTGTGATAGGGGCATTTGGTCCCTCCGATTTTAATCGGACGGTCACGGATAAAAATGCTAGGGCGTCCAAACAAAGAATCGAAGACATTTTAGGGATGTTTGGGGATGATCCGGACCCAACGGTGATGACTGCCCGGGTCAGGTCCGGGACAGCTTTCGGACGTGCGCGCGAGGAGGGTCGCGGGCTGACGAGAGAGGTTAGATTAGGCCTGGCGGTAGGTAGTGAACTGTGAAGACGGTCTAGGGGGGGAAGAGATGGAAAACCCGACAATAGTTTTCGGAGACCGAAAACGTCTGACGATTAGACAGACTGTATTGTCGCTATAGTTATCCATTGGGGCATCAAACGGACTCCGAATGCGATGAAACTTGGCAGACGGTCTACTAACAAAATAACAACATCACATGCCAACTTTCATTCCATTCCGAGAACATTTTCCAGCCACGTATAAAATAATATTTCGGACGTGCCGCGGGCGCGTGCAAGTGTGTCTGGGCTCAGAATGGACATCGGACGGAACTGGGGGAACCCGGACGGATGCAAGTTTTCGAAAACATGCAGATGCATTGCGGATGATGACATGGCAAGATGAAACACGCAAGCGAATGACATGGCAACGACGGCGAACAACTGGAAGACACCTGGCGTATCGGTGTCGGGGTGTCACAACACTCCACCACTATGAGAGGATCTTGTCCCGAGATCTAGGATGGCACCGGAGAAAAAAAGGGAGAGGAAGAGGTAAAACTAAGTTGCTTCTTTGACCAATGAGTGAAACCAAAGAACCTTGAGAGGTTAAACCATTTTTAGAAAAGAAAACAACGGAGATGATCGAAGTTGAAAACACTCTGTTAGAAAAGAGGAACAAGGAAGAACAAATTCGGATAGCACTCCGGTTAAAAAGAGATGTAAGACTTGATAAGATGAAAAGAACTAGAGCAGAGGGCACAACACTCCGGATAAATGGATAAGCACGAAAAAACACGATCCTCACCATTCAAGATGATGAGAGAAAAGAGCAACATCACAATGCCTCTGGAAGAAAGAAAGAATGGAATGAAAAGAACGGAGGGAAACAAGATCTTGAGAGAGCACGCTTACAACAAACGCTAGAACGGAATTGTTGGATTATCAACAAGGAAAGGATAAGCTTGATGTGGGCTTATAGAAAACAGCTCAAAATTATGAGGTGACAGCCTGCCACTCATAGAAAAGATTTGATTGGGATCTAGAAAAGATAAAATCTTCTTCCATCGAGGTAATAAGAAAACTTGGATCATAGGTAATCACCACAGGGAGAAACATTCCCAATGGAAGGCTTTAGGTGAAAAATATACAAAGATAGCTCTAAGGAAGAAAGTGATGGGTTTAAATATCTCATTCTTGTGAATGAAGAATGATATATTACCACCTCAAAAGATAAGATAGAAAGAATCGCACTTTGGGATGCAGGATGAAGAATGCTTGAAATCCTCTGGAAAGAATCTCAATGAACACTCCGAGAAGGAATTAAATCCTTGCTGAACCATCATGTAGAACCACCATGAAGAACTCCGGTAACAAAAGGATGATCAAACGAAAGGAAAGAGAAGTTGAAAACACAAGGTGAAGCCTTGCGATGATTTAGATGGAGCTTCGTGACGAGATAATGCGGAAAAAAACTAGGAACTCCGGAAAAGAAAGATGAACAAAAGAACTCAAGAATTTTGATGAACCTCCGGAATAAGGAATTAATCACTTGGATGAAACAAGAATAAGAATTATATTATGCATATTCTTCACCAATTTAAATTGATTTCAAGCAACGGATTTGGCATACTACTTATTCTCGTAGAAGGTTTAAGAGAGATATAGCGTAAACTCAAAGAAGGACTTCAATGAACCACTGGTAGGATTGAAACAACGGAAGAGAATGTTGGACGAACCACTGTTAGGATTGAAAGAATGAGCGGAAAAAATGAACGCATCGCCAGGAGGAATTGGAAAATGAACGAAGATACTTGAGAGAATTTAGATACATAAGAACGAAGAGATCATGAGTTGATAAGAGAATACTTGAATGATGCACCGATAAGATTTGGAGAACAATAGCTGAGAGCTGGAATGAAATAATTCTGAGATGATGGGCTCCGGATAATCAAATTGAAAAGACTCCTGAATTGCTCTGGATAGGTGAAACGAATTTTCGCAAACCAAAAACAATTATGAGAGGATGGCATCATGCTAGAACCGTGAATCTTCGAGAGAAGGGGCCAAGATTTGGAGGAAAAACTCTTCTTCGGTCTTCAAGTGTTGAGAATTATGATGAGAAACACTACCATGAATTGTTGAGATACTCTGGGAGAATGAAAAGCGAAGAGGTTGAGGCAACAATGAAAAGAATTTGAAAGATCTTGAAGGAAGACATTTGACTGGTGAAAACTCATTCTTACATCAAACTTGGAAAAGAATTTGAGAGTAGCTCCGGGAAAATTAGAAGAGTCAGGTAAGATCCTGGGAAAAGACCTGTGGGTTAGGGCCCACTCAAAAGAAACACCGTTGAACGATTTAAAGATATATTGCGCCGGTTGAATTAAATGGCTTGAATGAGATAACATCCTCGAAAGAGCTTGAACGAAAGCAGAGTGGAAACATGAATCTTCGAGATATCTTGAGCACTCTGGAACAATTGAATAGCAAGAAGTGGATTATTAAGAGGTGCACCGGTATGATAAAACATTTTAAACGAGGAAAGGGATATGATCACCACCAAAAGCTTGAATTGAATCCACCGGAGAAGAAAGAGAACGGAGAATGATGAACTTGAATCTCTGCTAGTACCTTCGTGAGAAACAACGGATAAGAATATTGACGGAAAAGAATGGAGAGACTTCCCATAAATAGAAGGATACTTGATTAAGACATCTGATTCCTTGAAGAAAAGGGTGGGAGGGCAGGAAAAACAAGGACAACTTCGGACGGATGAAACAAACACCGTTGAGAAACTTAGAATTGATCTTGCGGATGATGAAAATGATCGGATCCACTTGAAGAGAAACACGCCAGTTGAAAAGGGTTGACATGACAATCTCGATTATCATGAAGGATTGGTATTCACATAAGAGTATGAGAACGCCGCTTAGGAAAGGTATGGAATCAACTCTTGACTTCGAAGCAACTCGAATACCACAATCAAAACAAAACAAAGGATTGGCTTGCAAAATAAGCCGGAACAAACATATGATAGATATTTCGTCCGAAGTTTTTGTGGTGGAGCCCACACGGGCTCGATCGTACAGCACCATCATGTACAAGGAAATGCACATGACATACGAAGCATCCCCGAGTCAACATAGCCAAGGACTCTTTAAGAGACAACGAGACCACTGTAAAACCAACCATGGATAGGCGGACCACTAGACGTCGAAC
This sequence comes from Triticum urartu, assembly GCF_003073215.2. Lineage (NCBI taxonomy): Eukaryota > Viridiplantae > Streptophyta > Magnoliopsida > Poales > Poaceae > Triticum > Triticum urartu. The sequence continues at coordinate 259,612,609 of NC_053025.1, read as the reverse complement.
CCCAATCGCATATCATGCATTTGTCGGAAAGATACCTATGAGCTACTTGAATTCCCATTTATAAACTCCTGAAACTTTATGGTTATGCAATCAGGTGTTGGGGATACAGGGGAAGCATAATAACTCAACCAAACTAACAATTCCTACATCCAACTGTATCCATCCTTCAACACATAACCAAGAAACCTTTGGAAATCATTTACCTCAACCTTCAAAAAGCATCCGTTATACGAGTTATGGCAATACTCCTGAACTCCCGCCCCAGTATTGGGTGGCTTCGAGGTTATCTCACCAACAACTGCATAAAAGAGATTTTCGATGTCGGCGAAACTCAGGTATTCCAGAACTGCAACGATAAAATTGTGACGACAACACCTCGGAGCTCAACTCCCCGGGACACTGCCACAACCCCTAATTGTCAGGAGGCACCAAGAACAATGTTCTCGTCAGAAAACCATCGGAACGATTCCAAGATAGCCACGTGATCCTAATTTTTTTCGTGAAATTTGAGAAGAGAAGAGTCAAAACTCTACTTCAGGAGGCCTCACCAGAGCGACGAAGGGACTGAGGAGTAAAAAGAATCCTACTCTCCGATATATATAATCCTGTAAGACTCAAAACATTTTGTTCTAGACTCAACAACATCAGCGATTCGATCAAGCAGGGGGCTCCTAAGTCGGGGAAGGCTCTGATTACCAACTTGTAACACAAACGATGCGACTATGTCTCCCACGTGTCAGGGCATGACTTAGAGGCATAACCGTATGGTAGGCATGTCGCAAGTGGGGTAATCTTTACACATCCCATGTACTGAAAAAGAAAGGGATAAAGAGTTGGCTTACAATCGCCACTTCACACAAATACAAGTTAAACATACATCATCCAGAATACAATCAAGGTCCGATTATGGAACCAAAATAAAAGAAGACAACCCCAAATGCTAGATCCCCGATCGTCCCAACTTGGCTCCACACTGATCAACCCGAAATGAAACAACACAACGAACACGATCTTCATCGAGCTCCCACTTGAGCTCAGTTGCGTCACCTGCACTAGTATCATCGGCACCTGCAACTGTTTTGGAAGTATCTGTGAGTCACGAGGACTCAGCAATCTCACACTCGCGAGACCAAGACTATTTAAGCTTATGGGTAGGATAAGGTAATGAGGTGGAGCTGCAGCAAGCACTAAGCATATATGGTGGCTAACTTACGCAAAATAAGAGCGAGAAGAGGAGAAAAGCACGGTCGTGAACTAGAAGTGATCAAGAAGTGATCCTGAAACTACTTATGCACAAACATAACCCCAAAACCGTGTTCACTTCCCGGACTCCGTCGGAAAGAGACCATCACGGCTACACACGCGGTTGATTCATTTTAATTAAGTTAAGTGTCAATTTTTCTATAACCGGATATTAACAAATTCCCATCTGCCCTGCAGGTGTGTCCCAACTTAGCCAATCAAAAGCTCTCACGGTCAACGAAGGATATTCCTTCTCCCAGGAAGACCCGTTCAGACTCGGAATCCCGGTTAAAAGACATTTCGACAATGGTAAAACAAGACCAGCAAAGCTGCCCGATGTGCCGACATCCTGATAGGAGCTACACATATCTCATTCTCAGGGCAACACCGGATTGTCCAAACTTCCGGTAGGCCAGCCCAGAGTTGCCCCCGGTGGCCACCGGCGGCTGACAGGTTCGTACCAACAATTAGATAAGCACTAGCCCGGGGGGTTAAAATAAAGATGACCCTTGAGTCTGCAGAACCCAAGGGAAGGTGATAGGTTGTTAGGTAAATGTAAAACCAAGGTTGGGCCTTGCTGGAGGAGTTTTATACTGGGCGAACTGTCAAGGGGTTCCCATAACACCCAACCGCGTAAGGACGCAAAATCAAGGAACATAACACCGGTATGACGGAAACTAGGGCGGCAAGAGTGGAAGAAAACACCAGGCATAAGGTCGAGCCTTCCACCCTTTACCAAGTATATAGATGCATTAATTAAATAAGAGATATGGTGATATCCCAAACATATCCATGTTCCAACAAGGAACAAACTTAATCTTCACCTGCAACTAGCAACACTATAAGAGGGGCTAAGCAAAAGAGGTAACATAGCCAAACAACGGTTTTCTAGGGAGGTGGTTAGAGGCTTGACTTGGGAATGTGGGAGGCATGATATAACAAGTGGTAGGTATCGCGGCATAGCAATAGAGCGAGCAACTAGCAAGCAAAGATAGAAGTGATTTCGAGGGTATGGTCATCTTGCCTGAGATCCCGCAAGGAAGAAGAACGAGTCCATACAGAAGACAAACAGACGTACTCGAACGGATCCTCACAAATGCGACGTTGTCGGACTAACCCGAAGAAGCATCACCAGAAAGAAGCAAACAACATGGTAAACAACCATCACATAAACATGGCATTTTGCACAATCAAGTATGATGCATGTCTGGTTTAAAGAGGCATGGCATGGCAAAGTGCACAAGCAAAACTACAATTTAAGTGGAGCTCAATATGCAACTCATTTGCATATTGTAGAAACACCACGTGACTTATTTATTTCTCTCTCGTTTAGGTACCCATCAATATTAAATGTTCTTAAACATGGCAATATGGGAAGCAAATGAAAACTACCTATCTAGGCAAGTTTAAATGAGACCAGAACAACAAAACAACAAGTCTGGAAACTCCTCATGTGCATATTTTAGTTTTGGTGCTGTTCTTCCCTAAACCATATTTTAGAATTGTTAAACATGCAAAGTAAAGCCACCATGTTAAACTAGTCATTTTTCTACCCCATTTACATATAAAGTTTGTTAAGTTTGGAGCTACGGTTATTTAGTTATGAAATAAAGCATTTTAACATGGCAATAAGGAAAAATATATGCGAACATCATCTTAAACATTTTAAACATGGATGAAGGTTGCAAATTGTTAATCTACACAAAATTCTAAGCATTTTACATGTATAACACATTTCAATATGATGTACAGTTCATGAGTTATTAAATGCATGATGTCCAAGGGTTTTTCTGCAAAACTGCAATACACTAGATAATTAGACAAATCGCAGAGTCTAAAAAAATAAACTCTGGGCCGGATCTGCTGGCCCAACAACAGGGAAAAAAAGTGGGGTGCTAGGGGTGTTCTCACCATGGGCCAATCCCAGTCGGTAAGGAGAGGGGCCAGCAAGGGAGGCACTGGACCAGCTGGATATGGGAGGCCCACTGGCGGTCGCTCGCAGCCATAGCGCAGTCAACGGGGATGAGCAGGCGAGCTGCTGCTCGTTTCTGAAGAACAGAAACAGCATCGCGCCCCTCGCGATGTAGGAGACGACGTCAGGGGGAACCATGCGACGGGGTCAGTGGGAATCGGCGGGAATGGGCAGATCGAGGCGCGGATCTGATCTGCGGGCCCCCATCTCCGGTGATGGTGGCGCCAGCTGGTGGTGATGGCTCGCCGACGTCATGGACTCAAGGCGGCTGGGTGTTGGCGCTCCTGGTTCCCAACTGGAAGAAAGTGAAGGTCAGAGAGATAGAGGGATTAGAGCAGTGGAGGGAGTAGAAGGCAGGAAAGGAGAAGAAGGGCGTAGGTGAGGGCGATGGCCTGGTCATGGTCGTCGGCGCGAGTAGCGGCAATGGCGAGCAGGGGAAACCATGGCGTGGAGCTTGCCTCCTGCAGTTTCCTGGAGAGGGCAGAGAGCAGGTGAGAGAGGGAACGTGAGAAGAAGAATGGAAGGAGAAGCAGCTAGGCACGGCCGGTTCTGGTAATGGTCGCTGGAGGTGTGGTTTGCCAGGGCGGCGAGGACGGCACGAGGCGGGAGGCGGCAGGGAGCTTCTCTCCCCGGCTCACGACGAGGGGAACAGGAGTTCGGCATGGGCTGTGGTGGTTGGATGGATTGGTGCATGGATTGGATCGAAAGGATTCCGGTGGGGATTGGTCGACGATGGATCCAAGGAGAGACCAGGTGGCGACGGGATGGATCCCAAGAGAGAGAAAGGCAGGTAGGTGGCGGTGGAGGGACAAGGCTCCTAGATTTTAGGGTTAGGTTGATTTGGTAGGTGGTGTTCTTATATATTAATCATGTGGATTTGTGATAGGGGCATTTGGTCCCTCCGATTTTAATCGGACGGTCCCGGATAAAAAGGCTAGGGCGTCCAAACAAAGAATCGAAGACATTTTAGGGGTGTTTGGGGATGATCCGGACCCAACGGTGATGACTGCTTGGTTCGGGTCCGGGACAGCTTTCGGATGCACGCGCAAGGAGGGCCGTAGGCTGACGAGAGAGGTTAGATTAGGCCTGGCAGTAGGTAGTGAACTGTGAATACAGTCTAGGGAGGAAAGAGAGGGAAAACCCGGCAATAGTTTTCGGAGACCGAAAATGTCCGACGATTAGACCGACTATATTGTCGCTATAGTTATCCGTTGGGGCATCAAACGGACTCCGAATGCGATCAAACTTGGTAGACGGTCTACTAACAACATAACAACACCGCATGCCAACTTTCATTCCATTCTGAGAACATTTTATGGCCACTTATAAAATAATATTTCGGACGTGCCGCGGGCGCGTGCAAGTGTGTCTGGGCTCAGAACGGACATCGGACGGAACTGGGGGAACCCGGACGGATGCATGTTTTCGAAAACATGCTGATGCAATGCGGATGATGACATGGCAAGATGTAACACGCAAGCGAATGGCATGGCAACGACGGCGAATAATTGGAAGACACCTGGCGCATTAGTCTCGGGGCGTCACAGTGCCCCAATATACGCCCTATGAAGCAGAAGGCACGACGGCAGTCCACGGAGAAGCAATCCTTCATCGTCTAGGAAACTCGCAAACTACAAGCGGCAGGCGTCATTCGCGAGGTCTGGTACCTGGAATAGCTGGCGAACCTCGTCGTCATGCCAAATAAAGGCAGGAAGGAACGCATGTGTGTTGACTTCACCAACCTCAACAAAGCCTGCCCCAAGACCAGTTCCAACTCCCGCGCATCGACCAGACCATCGACTCCAGCGCGGAGTGTGACCTGCTGTGTTTCCTGGATGCATTCTCGGGTTACCACCATATCAAGATGGCCGTGGAGGTCGTGGAGAAGATGGCCTTCTTGACCCAATGTGGGGTATACTGCTACACCTGCATGCCATTCGGGCTATGCAACGCTGGGGCAAACTTCCAGCGGCTGATGCACATCGCCCTAGGCCAACAGCTAGGGAGAAACGCTAAAGCCTACGTCGATGACATCATGGTAAAATCTCGGGAGGCAAGAACCCTCATTCAGGACCTGGAGGAGACTTTCACCAGCCTGCGCGAGGTGGACCTGCAGCTCAACCCGGAGAAGTGTGTGTTTGGTGTCCACTCCGGCAAGCTACTAGGCTTCCTCATGTCGCACAGGGGGACCGAGGACAACCTGGAGAAGGTCAAGGCGATAGAAGACATGAGCCCGCCGCAAACTCTCAAGGAAATGCAGAACCTCGCGGGCTGTGTGACCTCGCTAGGGTGCTTCATCTCCAAGCTGGGGGAGCGTGCCCTACCGTTCTTCAAGATGATGAAGAAGAAGGGCCTGTTCGAGTGGACCCCAGAGGCCGACCTAGTGTTTCAAGAACTCAAGAGAAACTTGACCAGCCCTCTGGTGATGGTAGCGCCCTGTCCCCTCGAGCCCCTGGTGCTCTACTTGGCCACCACGCCCCACTCAGCCAGTGCGGCGTTGGTGGATGTCCAGGAGGGGCGCGATGCCAAGAGCACACCCCGTAACGCCGCACCTTCAGCCGGGACGGTGTGGCGCCGAGACGGTGCACCCAAAGCCACGACAACGCTCGAGGGTGATCAGGCCCCACAGGACGGCATTTCTGAGCCTGCGGAGGCCCCGATGGGTGACCAAGCTCCTGAGGTCCCCCCAGCTCAAGAGGCGCCACAACCTCCGGAGGCCACAGGCTCCATCGACGCTCCCGCCCTCATTGAGCACCCGATATACTTCCTCAGCACGGTGTTACGGGACGCAAGAGCACGATACTCCATGCCATAGAAGCTTTTGCTCGCACTCCTGGTGGCCTCACGCAAGCTGCGTCTTTACTTCCAAGGCCACCCAATTAAGGTCATCTCACCTTACGCACTGGAGAGGGTGCTCCAAAGGCCCAATGCTGCGGGAAGAGTCGCTGAGTGGAACATCGAGCTACAAGCGTTTTAGCTAGAGTTCAGTACAACCAGGGTCATCAAGGGAGCCACCCTCGCCGACTTCGTGGCAAAATGGACTGACGCTCCAGAGCCCAAAGCAGGCGAGGGCTGATTCCTCTCGCCAGGAAGTGAAGCGCCAGATGGCTGGGTCACGTACTTCGATGGCGCATTCACAAGCCAGGGCGCGGGGGCTGGCGTCGTGCTCATCTCGCCCACCCAAGACAAACTATACTACGCCATTCAGCTCTGCTTCCAGCGGTGCAAGAAGGTCTCCAACAACATCGCGGAATATGAGGGGCTGCCTTGGGGGTGAAGCGTCTCACTGTCGGATTTCGGGTTCCGGCAGAACCCTTGAGGTTCGAACACTGGGGTGCGCACGAAGATCTCTCCTCCCTCTAACTCACACCCTCACCGCAATCTCAAGGCTTAGCACATTGAACTCGTAGAATAAAGGGATGCAAGATTTATACTAGTTTGGGCTACCAATGTGGTGTAATACCCTACTCTAGTGTGGTGTCATCGATTGCCTCTTGGGCTGAGGATGAACAGTTACAAGGGGAAGAACAACCTCCTAAGGAGAGGTGTTCTTGTGCTTGGTGAGTTGATGCGGTAGAGGGTCCTTTCATCTCTTGATAAGCCCATCCCTGGCTATGGTGGTGGCTAGCCCTATATATAGGGGCCCGGGTCCTCTTCCCAAATATTAGGCATGAAGGGATCCCACAACGGCCAGTTTGAAGGGGGACAGCTAGTACAAGCTATCCTGACAAAAGATGGTCTTCTCCTGCCAAAAGCTTTGGTGGTGACACCATCTTGGGCTCCATGGTGACCTCCGTCCTACCGTCCTACTAGTCTTGGTCTCATTGCACTGATATGGAAACCTTTGCTTGACGCCTTGGGACTCTGCTCCTGCGCTTGCCTCTTTAGCACCAAAGGGGAAACGAGGACACTGCACGCACTAGCGCCCGCCTGGCCTTGGTCGTCATGGCTTGCGTCACAGGAACCTCGCGATGTGTCCTTTGCCTTGATCTCTCCGCCCTCGCAAGCTAGCCTGGTGAGGCCATTTCCAAGGAGGTCTTGCGTCGTCCACCTCCCGAGGGTCTTGAGTGTTTGCTGGTGAAGATGGGCCGTACATGGCCGCTGGTGGAGCCACGCCATGGTCCGCGGGCAGGCAAGACTAGGGACCCCCGTTCCCAGGACGCTAACAGTAGCCCCCGAGCCCAAGGCGCGCTCGGACTTGGCTTTGGGGCGAAGCCAAGGGGCAAGTGCGGAGCGTCGCGGGCCCTAACAGCCTGTGGCCTCGGTTGACGTGTGTCGGTTGATTGGTCGTGGGTGTCTCTGTTTCCCCACGCCGCCTCGGCAGCTGCCCGACTTGACGAGTCCTTGGTGCATGCAGAAAAGGGTCATTATTACCTTAGATCATGGTGGCTGGTGGTTGGCCTCCTCTTGGCTATAAATGGGAGGGGGGAGCGGAGCCCCCATCACCCATCTCTTCCTTCGCTCCTCCTGCTCCTTCTTCTTCCTTGCTTCATCGCTAGAAGCATCAACCATGGTGCCGATACAGAGGTTCTCAGCCGTAGAGAAGGGAAACCCCCCCCTCGACGAGCCCGAGCCACTCCCACTGAAGAAGAGGCTGGCCCACCGTCGCGATATAGTCGTGAGGCCGGAGGTGTCGAGGCCTTGGTGCGAGCGGCCGCCTCCCGAGTATCCGCTGTCTCTGTATTCTGGAGCCGAGGCCTCCGAACGAAGACACAACGAATGGCGCCGTCGCGATGGTCGGCGCGTCGTGGTGACGCACGCCGTCGCCCTAGGAGCCCAGGCCGCGGACACCTCGGGCGAACTCGTGATGTGGGTGGCGATGCCTCCGCGCACTTGAATTCGCTTCCCACAGTTCTTCGCCGCCGAGGGGCCCCCTCGAGCTTTGGTTGTAGCACGACGACTACGATGCCCCGGCGACTGGAGCAGAGGTCGAAGCTGTCTCCCCAGGGAAGATCTTCATGACCCGTGGCTGCGGTGAGGTCACTCGAGTCTGCCGTGTGGAAGGCGCCCTCGCCATCCTATTTGAGTACGATGGGGCCTCCACGATGTTCTTCAAGGTCTTCGACGAATAAAGCCGCCGCTTGGAGTGCTGGCCTGAAGGGGGGTCATCAGGACGGCGCAGCGGACAACGCCGAGCCTGCCGCTGGCTTCGCCCGCAACTCCTCCAGCAGCAGCGATGACTCCTGGTGGTCCAGCGATTCTCCCGAGCCTGACGAGACTTCAGAGACGAGCGATGACAGCTATGTGCCGTGGAGCTCTCGCCGCGCCCGGAGCAAGACCGCAGCGCCCGGCAGCTGCTGCCGCTGATCTGGATGGGGTTGGCGCCAGCCTCCCATGGCCCACTCTTGATGATGGGGTCGGCGGCGTTTGGCACGTGTAGATAGGGCCCCTAAAAACACCCTTCCTTTATTCCCTGCGTGGAATCAAGATGGACCCCCTGGGGGCGTGTAAAGGGTTTGTAATGTATTTTGTTGATATTATCCTTATTATGAAATTTGCAAACACATGTCTTGTTTCGGCTTGGTCTCCCCTTTCCAACCCCATGGCAGCTTGGTGCTCTACGCCGACAGGTCACGGTCCCCTGGCAAGCTGCAGCCGTCGCTGGTATGCCAGGTCGCAATGCGGTTGTCAAGGCCAGGAGGTGAGCGGCCTGAGGTCCAGTAAGAGCTCCTAAGGCGCGATGCTCAAGAGGTCCCCTTTAGCGTGCAAGCAGTTACCTAAAGGTGGGAAAGGGAGGCAACATTGCCGCAGTAGGGAAGCGAGAGGTGAGAATCCTATGTCATAGCGATAGGCCAACCCGGGTGCGAAACTTATCTTGGTAGTCTGGAGTTGTTTCCTCGTGCTGTGCCAGACCCGTGTGACGACGGCCGTAGTGTAGCTAGTTTAGGCCCGTGCAAGCCTCCCCCTCTTCTCCACGCTCTTCTATGTGCTCTACATCCTCAGGTCCCAGCCCTCGAGCAAGCTCAGCCGCTGCTGGTATGCCAGGTCATGGTGCCGTGGTCAAGGCCAGGGGGTGAGGGCTGGAGAGCCAGTAAGAGCTCCTGAGTCGTGATGCTCAGGAGCCCCCCTTTTAACGCGGAAACGAATTGCATGGGAGAAGAGGGAGCCCGCGGTACCGCCCGCTGTTGTCCACAGGAGGTTCCTGCAAGTTAGCGTGAGGAGGGACACCAATTGCCACTAGGATTGCCGGTCTGCCACTAGTTGCTCCGCAAGAACGTGAAGGCACTAAGGGTCTATTGAGGTCACATGCATGGGCGTGCCGCGAGCCAGACCTCAACCGCTCAGATTTGTCAGCGTTGCAGGGATGAACCCGAGCACAAGCGTCGTGCCAGCGTGAATGCAAACTAGCTTAGGTAAATGCAAGAACGATACATGCCACTGGGTCGGACCCAAGAGGCCTGGCGATGATGCAGCCTGAGGGGCGCCCCCAGTAGGGTAAGCTAAAGATGCAAGAAGATACACGCCGCAGGGACAGGACCATGTGACCTGGGAATAATGCAGCCCGAGGGGCGCTCCCAGCTGAATGAACTTGGAAGATGTCACCTGGTTTTGTTGTTGAAGGAGCATTGGGGTAGTTGAAGGCGCGCGCTGAAGATGTCGCTCCTCTTGAGACGTCGAGACCCTGAGCCTCGGGAGGCTTTGGGGGCTCAGGTGGCCTCCTGAAGACCGTCTCCATCTCCACCATGACCGCGTGATGCCTGGCCTCCTGGTTCGCCAGGATGCTCCATAGATTGCACTAGAAGGTAGCTGCCTCCCTCGGTAGGCCAAACGGCATGTGAACGTAGCTGTGAGGTGGACCCTCACACCGGCCAGCACGCGAAGGCCAAAAGTGCTCCTAAGATGCGGCCCTATTGAGCCCTGGGATGTCGATGCCGACGCGCAGATCACCACCCTCGCCCGGGTGGGGAGATACACCAGGTGGGCGGCGATCGCCCCGTATCTCCCTTGCTTCCTGAAGCTCTTGGGTGGTCTTGACGATTAACTCCTGAGCGCCAGGCGCTCCTTGCCCAGTGCCCTCCTGAGGGAGACGTGCCATGAAGCACGCCTCCATGTGGTGCCCGAGCGCCTCCCTCATGATGTTGGTTAGGTCTGAGGCCCTCCAGAAGAGAGACCCCGAGCCCTACCAGAGGTGTGCGCCGGGAACGCCTTCCTATGCGAGGGAGGGAGGCGCCCCAGGTGCGGGCGTCGATCCTGAGGTGGCACCGCTAGAGGCGCCGGTCCCCTGAGGCCCTGTGTGGAGTAGCTGCTTCTTCTTCTTTGGTTGGCCTCAGGAGGGCACTGCACACCCTCTCTGTCAGGGTCTTCGACTGCTGCGGCTTGGAAGCCTTGGCCCCTCGCGAGGGTCTTGAGCGTTTTCTGGTGAAGCTGGGTCGTACAAGGGCGCTGGTGGAGCCACGCCGTAGGCCGTGGGCAGGCAAGACTGGAGACCCCCGTTCCCAGGACGCCGACACTCACCATCAAGGGCGTCTCCCAGCTGCTCGTCAACTTCTCCAACAAGGTGTATGAGCCATGGGACAAGCACATGGTGGCGTACCTCACGGAGGTGCGCAAGATGGAGAATAAATTCTTGGGCCTAGAACTGCAACATGTGCCACACGAAACAAACAAGGAAGCTGATGAGATCACCAACAGAGCATCAAGGCACCAGCCCCAAGAGCCTGGTGTCTTCGAATAGCGACTTTTCAAGCCCTCGGCATCCCCCTTGGCTGCTGAGCCTAAACCGCCTCGAGAGGAACTCCCCCAGCCACAGCCTCGAGTTCCCCCACCTGTGGCCCGACCTTAGGAGCACGCCTGCTCCTGGCACTCGAGCCTCAGGAGGGGTGATGGACCGAGGAGTTCAGGGCATACCTGGTGCAAGGAACGCTGCCAGAGAAAGAGGAGGACATGGAGCGCCTGGCCCGGCAGGCTGCGGCATATTGCATCCTAGACGGTGAGCTATACAGAAAACGACCAAATGATGTTTCTTTGCGATGCATCTCCAGGAAGCAGGGGAGCGAGCTACTAGCTGACATTCACAGCGGGGACTGTGGGCATCACTCTACATCGCGCACCCTGGTTGGCAAGGTGTTCCGCAGCGGGTTCTACCGGCCCACGGCACTCAACGACCCAACCGAGCTGGTAAGGTCCTGCGAGGCCAGCCAGTTCCATGCCAAGAAAATCCACCAGCCGGCCCAGGGCCTCTAGACTATCCCACTCTCAAGGCCATTCGCGGTCTGGGGGCTGGATATCCTAGGTCCATTCCCTCGAGCGCCCGGGGGCTACCGCTACCTCTGCGTCGCCATCGACAAGTTCACTAAGTGGGCAGAAGTGGAAGCCGTCTGCACCATCCCAGCCAGGTCGGCAGTTAAGTTCATCAAGGGCCTCATGAGCCGGTTTGGGGTCCCTAACCACATCATCCACGACAATGGCTCGCAGTTCACCAGCAATCTCTTCAAGACATATTGTGCTAACCTTGGAACGCAGATATGCTACGCCTCAATGGCACACCCCAGGAGCAATGCCCAAGCCGAGCGCGTCAACGCAGAGGTCCTGAGAGGCCTCGAGACCAGGACCTTCAAGAAGAGGTTCAAGGCCTGCGGTAGGGGCTGGCATGACGAGCTCCAGCCCGTGCTTTGGTCCATCCACACCACCACAACAAAGCCAACAGGAGAGACCCCATTCTTCCTCGTCTATAGAGCCGAAGCAGTTCTCCCTCATGAGGTCAAGCATCGCTCCGCGCGGGTCTTGGCGTTTGACGAGGCGTGTCAAGACACCATGCGGGGGATGGACATCGTGCTGGGGGAGGAGCGCCGCCGTCAAGCCACGCTCCGGGCGGCGAGATACCAGCAGGCGCTGCGACGGTACCACTGCCGCAACGTCCGCTCTAGGACACTCGAGGTGGGTGATCTCATCCTGAGGAGGGTGCTCTCCAGGGAAGGGCTGCATAAGCTCTCACCCATGTGGGAGGACCCGTTTATGATTGCCCGTGTGTCCAGGCCTGTCGCTGCGCGCTTGGAGACGCAGGACGGGATCCCCATCCAGAACGCCTGGAACATCCAACACGTCCGGAAGTTCTACCCATGAAGCAAGGCCCAGTGCCTGTGAAGGACTCCGCTCGTGACACTCTCACATAATAATGAGTGGGGATGTACATGCCCCGGAGTCTCCAGAGTGCCGCCCCCGTGCCTCGGGGGCTCCCTCCCACGTCCTACTGGCAGCTTTTAGCTCCGCGCTGGTGAGAAAACTAGACTAGGTGCCGGACGCGGCTGTTCATTTGCTTTCTGTAGTTGGCTTGCACCCCTTTTAATGAAATTTGAAGTTCTGGCATTTCTCGATGGCTTGGTTGAATCCCCTATTCTCTATGATTCCTTCCTCGGTTCTTTGTTTTGGGCCAGGCAGGGCGGCAGTTGCCCGACACTCTCCCTCGCGCGCCTCGTGGGTGGGGGCTGGACAGGTGTGCGTGCGTCTGTGCTCCCCTCATCTCCGCGAGGCGCCCTCATTTGAGCTTGTGATTGGCGCACCCCCCTTTTTTAAGTCTGTGCCCCATGGGTACCGTGACATGGTGCGCTAGGCCATGACTAGCCCATGCCTGAGGCCTCGCGCAAGGAGGGATAAGGATTTCCTAACGAATTTTCGCAGCTTCGCGATGTTGCCTGAGTCAGCAGCAGGGAAGTCCCGCCAGATGCCAGGAGGCGCGTGCCCTCATAAGGTGGAAGCTACCCCGGATTTATCAAGCAAAGTTATTCCTCTGCACTTGCATAAAGCACAGATTCCACAAGACAACCCAGAAACAATAAACATAGCACAAAGCAGCATAAGCACTACGGTTCATTACACAACCTCGCAGGGCCCCATACTTGTTTCTTGTAATACAGGAGGAAAGGAAAGGGCAGGCAAACGCGGCTCCTATGATGCGGCTGCTCATGAGGACCGGCCCCCAGCACCCCCGGACTCAGCCGGAGCCCTCCTCGCACTTCACTGGGGTGCGGTGACGGGACGACCTGTCACCGTCCTCGAAGCGAGCCCGACAACGTGGCGGCTGGTCTTAGCCACCGCTGCTTGAGCTTTCGCCAGAGGAGGAGCTGCCATTGTTGGACGAGCTGCGGCCATCGCCGACGGTGAATTCACCCTCGTCCTCGTCACGGCCATCGCCAAGGCTGAGCACTTCATCAACATTGCTGTCTTCAGGGCAGCACCCGGCGCGGCGACCATCTTCCCCGAACACCCTCACGAAGAGGGTCGCGGAATTGTCGTACTTGAAGTCGAGGGTGCACCACCTGCTCAGACCGCGTGCACGGGAAAACGTCTGCCAGCCGCGGGCCAGGGGTACGTTCCCCATGACGAAGACCTCCACTGCGACCCACGAGGCCTTGCTGCAGCAGCCGTCGGCCTGCAGCCAGAGGCCGCCAGGAACCATGGCCAGCAGCTCACCAGAAAAGGGGTGCGGAAGGAGAAGCCAGGTGTCAGCCGGGTTCTCCGACCACATAAAGAACTTCGGCAATGCCTCTGACGAGTGGAAGCGCGGCCGGGAAGGTCGAGCGGCCATAGTGTGCCTCCCTTTGTGGGCGGGACTGCCACGTCTCGGGCGACTCCCAATGCGTGAAGAGGTGTTGCCCTGACCGCCAGGGACAGCACCGGACCCCGAGGATGTTCGCCCGCGCCCATGAGGGACTGCAGCTGAGGTTGCGGCGTGCTTGTAGGGGCGACCGCGCCCCCTCTTAGGCGGTGACGAGCCGGGCCCGTCCTCACGAGCCTTCCCCTTCTCTGCAGCCAAGAACCTCTTTGTCGGCGCCATGAGTGTCGCTGCAGGGCGATGGAGAAAAGAGGAGGAAGAAGCAGGCGAGGTGGTGAAGGAGATGAGCGATGTGGGCTCCGCCCCTCTCCTCATTTATAGCCAGAGGGAGGCCAACCGCCGGCCTCCATGATCTAAGGTAACGAAGGATTTCTTCAACATGCAACAGGGTCTCGTCAAGTTTGGCGGTTGTCGAGGCAGCGTGGGGAAGCGGAAACACCCATGTCCTGTCAATCGCCACATGTCAATCAAGGCCGCAGGTGGTTGGGGCCCGCGGCGCTCCGCACCTGCCATTAGGCTTCGCCTCGAAGCCAAGTCCGAGTGTTCCTTGGGCCCGGGGGCTACTGTCGGCGTCCTGGGAACGGGGGTACCCATACGTGCCTGCCTGCGACCCACGGTGTGGCTCTACTGGCGGCCCGGTACGGCCCATCTTCATGAGGAACCACTCAAGACCCTCGCGAGAGGCCAAGCCTCGCGAGGCGGATGACACAGGACCTCCTCGGGGTAGCCTCACTAGGCTAGCTCCCGAGGAGCGGCGATATCAAGGTGAGGCGGACGACACAGGACCTCCTCGAGGTTCGCGTGATGTGAGCTATGACGACCGAAGCCAGGCGGGCGCAAGTAGGCACAGAGTGCCAGTTTCCTCTTTGGTGCTAAAGAAGCAAGCGCATGCGAGGAGTCTCAAGGCATCAGGCAAAGGTTTCCATATCGGTGCAACAAGACCAAGACTAGCAGGACGGCGGGACAGAGGTCACCGCGGAGCCCACGGCTACAGCACCACCAGAGCCTTTGGCAGGCGAAGACTACCAGGATAACTTGTACTAGTTGTCTCCCTTCAAAATGGGCCGTTGTGGGATCCCTTCCCGCCTAACATTTGGGAAGAGGACCAGGGCCTCAATAAATAGGGCTACCCACCACCATAGCGAGGGACAGATCATCCGAACCATCGTCAGACACACCAGCTCATCGAGCTCAAGAACACCTCTCCTTAGGAGGTTATTCATCCACTGTACTAATTCATCCTCTGCCCACGAGGCAATCCACCACACCACACTGGAGTGGGGTATTACACCACAACGGTGGCCCGAACCAGTATAAACCCTCGTGTCTCTTGTTCCTTGGGTTCGGTGAGCTAGGCCTTGAGATTGTTGCGAGAGTAAGCTAGGAAAAGAGAGATCTTCGTGCGCACCCCAGAGATCGAACCTCAAGGGTTTTCCGGAACCCCGGATCCGACAAATATCAAACTGATTCCAAAAGGAATAAAACTTTACGATGATTTTTCTTGGACCAGAAGACACCTACGTGACTTGGAGAGAGGGCCAGAAGAGTACCGAGGAGGCCATAAGCCTCTAGGGCACGCCCCAGGGGGCCGCGCCCTTGGCTTGTGGGCCCCTCGGGAGTCCTCCAACCCTAATTCTAGTGCTACATATTCTCAAATATTCCCCCAACATCATAATCATCCACAAAAATACCTTTCCACCGCCACAAGCCTCTATTCCCATGATATCCCACCTAGGGGCCTTTTACGGCACCCTGCCGGAGGGGGATTCGATCATGGAGGGCCTCTACATCAACCTTGCCGCCCTTCCGATTGAGCGTGAGTAGTTTACCACAGACCAAAGGGTCCATAGCTAGTAGCTAGATGGCTTCTTCTCTCTCTTTGATCTTCAATACAATGTTCTCCTCGATGTTCTTGGATTTCTATCCGATGTAATATTCTTTTGTGGTGTGTTTATTGAGATCCAATGAATTGTGAATTTATGATCAGATTATCTATGAATCTTATTTGAGTCATCTCTAAACACTTTTTTGCATGATTAAGATATCTTTGTATTTCTCTTCTAACTATCAGTTTGGTTTGGCCAACTAGATTGGTTTTTCTTGCCATGGGAGAGGTGCTTAGTTTTGGGTTCAATTTTGCGGTGTCCTCACCGAGTGACAGAAGGGGTAGGGAGGCACGTATTGCATTGTTGCCATCGAGGATAAAAAGATGGGGTTTATATCATATTGCTTGAGTTTATCCCTCTACATCATGTCATCTTACTTAAAGTTTTGCTCTGTTCTTATGAACATAACACTCTAGATGCAGGCAGGAGTCGGTCGATGTGTGGAGTAATAGTCGTAGATGCAAAATTGTTTCGGTCCACTTGTCACGGACATGATGCCTATATTCGTGATCATTGCCCTTGATATCTTCATAACTATGCACTTTTCTATCAATTGCTCAATAGTAATTTATTTACCAATCGTATGTTTTCTTTCAAGAGAGAAGCCTCAAGTGAAACCTATGGCCCCTGGGTCTATTTTCCATCATATATTTTCAGATCTATAAACAAAAAACCCATAAATAGCTTGCTGCCATTTATTTATATTTATTTTGGTTTGCTCTTTTATTTCTCTTTTATACCTATCTCTATTAGATTTCACTCTTGTTCTTGACCGTGAAGAGATTGGCAACCCCTTTTCTGCGTTGTGTGCAAGTGTTTGTTAGTATGTGTAGGTGCATATATGGGACTTGCTTGTGCCTCCAACTGGATTGATACCTTGGTTCTTAAGTGAGGGAAATACTTATATCTACTTTGTTGCATCACCCTTTCCTCTTCAAGGAAAAATCAACGCAAGCGGAAATCTCAATGAAAGCACCAATGTCGGTGTCAAAACCGGCGGATCTCGGGTAGGGGGTCCCGAACTGTGGACCTTGGATCGATGGGGAATAGTAGAATTGGGACATTGACAACCCACAAGTATAGGGGATCATAACAGTTTTCAAGGGTACAGTATTCAACCCAAATTTACAGATTTGACACAAGGGGAGCCAAAGAATATTTGTAAGTATTAGCAGCAGAGTTATCAATTCAACCACACCTGGAGATTAATTATCTGCAGCAAAGTGATCAGTAGCATAGTAGTATGATTGTTTTGATAGTAGTAGTAGTAGCAGCAATAGTAACAGTAACAATGATTGCAGTAGTAACTTAGCAAGAATAATATAATAAAAATTAGTAGGCATTGGATCGGTGATTTGTTGGATGATATTCATAATGGACAATAATAACCTAGGGCGATAAGGCACTAGCTCTAGTTCATAAATATAATATAGGCATGTATATTCTGTAAATAGTCATACATGCTGATGGAAAGAACTTGCATGACATCTTTTGTCCTACCCTCCCATGGCAGTGGGGTCCAATTGGAAACTAAGGGATATTAAGGCCTTCTTTTAATAGAGAACCAGAACAAATCATTAACACACGCTGAATACATGAACTCCTAAAACTATGGTTATCACTGGGAGTGGTCCTGACTATTGTCGCTCCAGGGCTGCCGGATCATAAAACGTAGTAGGTGACTATAACTTGCAAGATCAGCTCTAGAACATAGATATAATGGTGATAACACAAACGGTTCTGATCTGAAATCATGGCACCCGGGCAGAAAGTGACACGCATTAAGCATGGAAAAGTCATAGCAACATCAATCTCAGAAAATAGTGGATACTAGGGATCAAGCCCTAACAAAACTAGATTACATGATGAATCTCATCCAACTCCTCACCGACAAACGAGCCTACGAAGGAATTACTCACTCCCGGTGGGGAGCATCATGGAATTGGTGATGACGAAGATCAAAGATCCCCCTCTCCGGAGCCCCAAACAGACTCATAATCTGGTCTCCCGATGAAGAACAGGATGTGATGGCAGCTCCGTCTCGTGGAACATGATAATTCGGTCTCTCTGATTTTTTCTGGAAAACTAGGATTTTATAGCGTCAGTTTCAGGGTCTTCCGGGCCACCAGGTGGGGACAACCCGCCTGGGTGCGTTTTGATGGGGGGGCGCCCTGGTGGGTTGTTCCCACACAGGTGCCCCCATATGTGGGTTCTTGGCTCCAGAAATTCTCTTTATTGATATAAAAAATCCTCACAAAGTTTCGTTCCATTCTAAGAACTTTCATTTCTGCACAAAAATAACTCCATGGTAGTTTTGCTGAAAACAACGTCAGTCCGGGGTTAGTTTCATTCAAATCATGCAAATTAGAGTGCAAAACAAGAGGAAAAATGTTAGAAAAAGTAGATACGACGGAGACGTATCAACTCCCCCAAGCTTAAAGATTTTCTTGTCCTCAAGCAATTCAGTTGACAAACTGGAAGTGAAAAAGAAAAACTTTTACGAACTCTTTTGCCCTTGTTTGCATAAATAAGCTTAAACAACACCCAGGTTTTCAGCCAACATTATAACTAACCATGCCGACAATTACTCTTAAAAATTATATTAACTCATATCAGTGATATAATCAGCTAGCGAGCAATAATAAGATATCTCAAACAACAACACATTATGAAAAACCCATGATATAATATGACAATAGTGGTATTCTGCTAGCCCTTTATGAGACCGCAAAACATAAATGCAGAGCACCTCCAAAGTCCAAGCAGCAAATAAACATTGTAATTCATGGTAGAAAAGATCCAGTCATGATGCACCCAACATTAGCTACACACAATGCATCAGCATGACAGTAGTGCTCTCATATTCTGGCGCTTATTTTAGAAGGTGATGACACAACATAAAAGTAAATAGATAGTCCCTTCACATAGGGAAGCAGTGATCTGCAGAGGTGCCAGAGCTCAAAATTTTAAAATAGAGGTAAATGATATTTTGAGACATGCATCCTTCTTGTTTACTTCACGACCATCAGTTATCAATATCTTCCATACTAAGCACACTAGTGGCAGTTCCCAAGCGATACAATATAGTTTATGACTCCGTTGGAGTTTTTGTTTGATTATTTGTAAGCTTTTTCTGTCTGTAGTTTGGGACTAGGAATCCCTATTACCGCCCTTTTCTCGTGCAATGGCGAGTGAATAAACACTCAACCTGAGAATAACCTGCTTAGCATGGAAGATACCAACTATCTCCTGTCGCTCCATGAATGATCCAGGCACGCAAAAAGGATATTTATTTGATGTTTTTAGAGATGGCACATGCAAAATTACTTAGGACAGCACGGTAATACCCCATATAGGTAGATATGGTGGAGTCATCTGGAATAACTTGGGTTCAAGGTTTTGGATGTACAAGCAGAGTTCCCACTTAGTACAGGCGAAGGCTATCAAATAGGTTGAGAAGAGGCCAGCTAGAGAGCAACAACGGTCATGAGCATGCATTTTGCATAAGTAACATTGGACACTAGCATGAGTAGGATATGAACACCATGAACATAAATATCATAGAGGCTATGTTGGTTTTGATTCAGCTACATGCATGAACTTGTGCCAAGTCAAGCCACTCGAACATTCAGAGGAGGATACCATATCATCACACTACATCACAATCATTTTAATGCAATGTTGACATCCAAGATAAAACATTTTCCACTCCTATCTACTTATGCATGGCATGAGAAACTATAATCTCTAATTGTCATTGCAAACATGTTTAACCATAATGGGTTGAAGCATGGATACTAGGTTAAACATATTTACAAAAACAGAACAAGTCAAGTTCATGCCCGTTTCTCTCTGCCACGACCAGTTCATAGAATATCGTCATTATTGCCTTTCACTTGCATGACCGAACGATATGAAAATAATAATTGTACAAGAGTGTCATGGACAAAGCTGGAATCTGCAAACATTTTATTCAACTGGAGAAGACAAGGTAAAATGGGCTCTTTGTTAGATAAACAATAACGCATATGAGAGCCACTCATCCTTTTCATCGTGGTCTTCTCCTTGGTGTAACTCAATAAAAAGAAAAGGAATTCAGAGAAACACAATAAAATATTTTTGAGTTTTTGGTTTTCTTGAATAAGCAAACAAAAGGAAAAAACAAAAACGAGAAAAACTATTTACACTGCAAAGCTCCCAACAAGCAAAAGAAGAATAAGGAAATCTTTTTGGGTTTCATTTTTAGTGCTACAACTAACTACTCTAGAAAGAAGAATAAAAAAGAAGCAGGAAATATTTTAGGATTTTCTCGAAGTTTTTTAGTCACACAAGAAGAAAGAGAGAAAATAAAACTAACATGGATAATACAATGAAAAAGTGTGGACACTGACAAATGAAATGTGTGAACATGAATGTAAGGTCGGTGGAAATATGTACTCCCCCAAGCTTAGGCTTTTGGCCTAGCTTGGTAATCAGTCTGTAGCATGGATAATAGTCGGGGTGGTAGCTCACGGAGGCTCTCGGTGCGGATGACTCAGCCTGCCGTGTGGCCACAACTTCCGCGTTATGAGCTCGGGCCTCACTCTCAAGAACAAAGTATTTTCTGTTGATGTGATAATCAAAGAGAGCAGGCGCAGGCAAATATGTGTGAACAACAGAGTCTTGATTAAACAGCAATTTATAGGTGAAATTATGGGGTTCACCTTTGTCGGGACCCTGATTCTAAGTCACACCGATCTAGCATGTAACACCTCATATCACTTTGCGGCCTCACGCACGGTATTCCCACGGGTGTCGCCTTACCATGGCCCGAGACTGTTTACACCTTTTGGCTCATGTATATGATAGTGCCGCTAGCATCCATATGACAGAGAACCCGGGCCATCATGACTAGTCGTGAACCGAAAGTGGCACTAACTTACAGGGACAGGCATACATGAATCAACATAGAGCATGTCGGTCAGCAGTCTGCGAATTCGGGCTGTAGCACTGGGCTAACAGGACTCCGGTGATCCGAGCTGTAGCAGGCTAGGCAGGACTCCGGATGTCACCGCGTGACATTTCCCCGAAGGGACAGACACAGGAACGAAGTGAATCACATGTCGGCCAGTCTAAGTGTTCCGGAGCAGTAGTGCTGGGCTAGCAGGACTCCGGGTAAACCGGGCTGTAGCAGACTACCATGGCTCGGTAGAAGCACTAGACTACATTTCCCCATAAGAGAGGCTACCAAGGATAGACAACTAGGTTGTCGGATCCCACACATAGCAATACATGTTACACGTACGCATAACATGCAAGTATGTGCTGTACAACATGGCATCACAACATAACACAAACCCATATAGATAAAGGCCCAGAAGAGCCACATAGCATTAATACAAACAGAGGTCTCATGACCCATCATTCAGAGCATACAAGCAACGGAAGCATTACATGTCTGAGTACAGACAACTACAAAAGAAAAAGGCCGAGAAGCCTGACTATCTACAAGTCCCTCCCAAGGGTAGAAGATCGTAGCTAAGGTAACAAGCTACTCGTCGAAGTCCAAGCGGTACTACTAGTGAGACAGATGTCTCACCTGCAAAACATAAATAAAGCAAACATGAGTACAAATGTACTCAGGAAGACTTACATCAGATCCTATCATACATGCATTTGTATCAAGAAGGTAATGTGGGGTTTAGTTGCAGCAAGCCAGCTCTGACTCAGTGGCTATCCTATTCTACGACAACGAGAAACTTCTTTGAGGTGAGGCAGCGCACACGAGTCCACCAAACACCACATCAATACACTACTATGGATTCATCCCCGCTCTCTACGAGAAGGCCATCCATAGCACTCACACTTGTCTTGAGCATTTTAGAGTATCCACTTTAAGTTGTCTATGTACCACGTAAGCATCCAAGAAGTCCATAACTGAGGACATGTATATTCGAATAGATCATGATAACCTTGCAGGGGTGTACTTCTTCATACACGCTCTCACCACTTATCACCATGTACACATCATGTACCTCGGCAACCTTCAAGCGGAAGCCTCGCGAGGGTGTCAACCATGACCTAACTAACCACACAAGACTCTAGTCCAGGTTTATCGCCTATTCGGGTTCCATCCGCAAGGAGATCCGGACGGGGTTTTGCTCACGGCCCCAAACGATGTGTACAGGGTTCCCGAGCCCACCATCCGGGTGCCACTCGGTACACCGGGCCACGTGTGCCTAGTCTGTCCCAAGTCCACCCTGCCAGGTGCCACTCGGTAGAAAAATAGCACTACCTACAAACACCAGAAACTATTTGCAACTCCTAGACAGAAATCAAGTTGGTGAATAGTCGAGAGGGGCACTTAAGCATTCCAATGTGTGGTAGTAGCTAGTCATTGGACGACATACACGGAACTCGGTGCTTAAGGACGGTTCCAGTGAGACAACCCACCATGTACTCCTACGTGGCCTCTCACCGCTACCTTTACCAAATCGTGTTCACACACTTGACACTCAGCATCAGAACATAGCATAACACTCCAATTCATTCCCGATGAATCAGACCTGACACAACTCTAAGCAATAGCAGGCATGGCATGGTAGGAACACAACATGGCTCAATCAACTCCTACACATGCTAGTGGGTTTTAACTATTTACTGTGGCAATGACAGGTCATGCAGAGGAATGGGTTCAACTACCACAACATAAAGTAGCAGTTGAATCGTTGTTGTCCTAATGCAATAAATGAGAGTAGGAGCGAGAGAGTAGGATTGTATCGGAATGAACAAGGGGGGTTTGCTTGCCTGGTAGATCAACAGGGGGGCACTGCTCCTCTGATAGGTACTCTAGAGCACTCTCCGGATCGGGACCTATCGAGAAGGAATGGTGTCGACAATCAAACACAAGCATATGCAACAATATGATGCATGAATATGCCATGAGTATGTGATGCTGTTGAGCTAATGCAACTAGCCTTCTATTTGGATGAAGTCCATTTGAATCAAGAATTCAAATGCAACTCCAAGTTAAGTCTTTATAAATGCCATAAGTGTGTTTTCATATATACAACATGCATAGGTTGGTTTGTCATGCATGAAAATGGTACAGATGGATAGATTGAATTTTTCTGATAATTTTTCATATATAAATTATTTCAATCTGAGCTACGGTTGAATTTCTATGAATTTTTGAAGTTTATACCATTTTCTGGGATTTCCTGATTTATTTTTAAACCAGAAAAATAATATATTGCGTCAGCATGACAGCAACATTGCGTCAGCAGGTCAAAGGCGGCTGACCAAGTCAAACCTGACGTGTGGGGTCCACACGTCAGTGTCTGTGGTTAATCCTAAATTAAATTAAACCTAAACTGGTTTAGTTAATGGGGTTGGGCCCACGCGTCAACGGCTAACCTAACTAACCTAAATAGGATTATCACTAACTAACTTAGTTAGCCATGTAGGGCCCGTATGTCAGGGACCCAGGGGGATCAAATCCCTGGTCAACCGGGGCTAATCCACCGGCGACTCGACGCCGGCGAGGCCAGACATGGCGGCGAGGTGCGGGATTCCTTCTCCGGTGACCAAATGTCCGGCGGAGGGCATCTACGTGATGCGGACACTTGTCCGTATCTAGTGGTGATGGTGTTTGGGCCTGGGGTGGACGGAATCGTAGCCGACGATGACAAGCACGACGGCCGGTGTTCGGGCGCACACGGGAACAGGGCTGCGGTGGCCCTGGAGTGGCGTGCTTAGCTCCTACGGCACCTACGTGGCGCGGTGAGCACATCGGCGTGCTCGGTTAGGAGCTACGACGACTGTGGCCACAGCGGCGAGAAGCTCGGGCGGCGGCGCGGTTCGGTCTCCGGCGGAGCGACGGCTACAGCGTGCAAACGAGGCGCAAAGGAGGGGGGTTCCGGTCAGTGGCTCACGGCGATTCGAACGAGCAAGTCGGCGAGCTCGGGGACGCGGAGACGGCGGCGAATCGACGGACGCGGTCTTCGGTGACCGAGGAGGGAGAAGGTGGAGTAGCCGGTGATGCAGGTCATCCCAGCGCTTGGGGCCAGGGTGGGGCGAAGCAGCGATCGTCGGTGGTTCTTGCGGGGAGCACGATGGGCGCGGCTATGGTGGCAGGGAGCTCAAGCACGCGGCGGCCATGGCGTCAGGGGGGGGTGAAGGAGAGAACAGAGGGGGGGAAAGGGTCCAGGGGGAGAGGGGAGCGGTGGAGGGGGTACGTGGCGTCGTCCGGCCGCGTCTGGGAGTAGCCAGGCAGGCTGGGAGGGAGGAGGTGGCCGCACGCGCCCAATCCTTCTGGCGCGAGCTGGAAGAAGACAAGGGGAGGAGGTGGGCTGGGCTGGCCAGCCAGCTGGGCCGGCTTCTCTCCTGGGCCAAGCAAGCCAGGTGAGGTTTTTCCCTATTGTTTCTTTTTCTATTTTTCTGACATTTGTTTGGTTTAATAAAAATACTAAACCATTTTATTTTCTTATGCCAATTTTTGCAGGGGCTAGTGGTATTATTCCCGAGCTCCTCAACTACTGGCATAATTTTTGGACAATATTATATATATATATATAAATATATATCCAAAGCAAATAATTACTGCATTAATTCGAAATGCCCAAAATAAATACTTATGAGCTCGTGAAAATGTTGGTTTGATTTTTATGTCTGTCCAAGATTTTCAGAGAGCAACATGAGCATTTTCTTGGACCCTTTTGGAGCAATTTTTTTATTTGGGTAATTTCTAGAATGATTCTGAGGATTTCACAAATCCCCGTTTCAAATTTAAATGAAATTTAAACATGATGCAAACATGAAGGCTAGCCTAGGTCATAGCAGAACTAGGGATGTGACAACTCACCCCCACTCGAAAGAATCTCGTCCTGAGATTCAGGGGTCGGCGGAAAGAAAGTGGGGTACTCAAGTCGAAGATGATCTTCACGCTCCCAGGTAGCTTCTCTCTCGGAATGATGAGACCACTGAACCTTGAGAAACTTGATGTTATGACGTCGAGTGACACGCTCTGCTTGATCAAGAATGCGAACAGGGTACTCTCGATATGTGAGGTTATCTTGGAGATCAAGAGTTTCATGGTCCACTCCGCGGATGGGATCCGAGAAGCAACGCCTGAGTTGAGAGACGTGGAAGACATCATGAACTCGAGAAAGATGTGGGGGTAGTTCCAACTGGTAGGAAACCTCTCCTCGTTTAGCGAGAATGCGAAATGGACCAATGTAACGAGGAGCCAACTTGCCCTTGATACCGAAACGATGGGTACCCTTCAAAGGGGTAACCCGAAGGTAAGCTTTGTCGCCAACTTCATAAGCCACTTCCTTATGACTATGGTCATACTGGCTCTTTTGACGAGATTGGGCTGTTTTCAAATTCTCACGAATGATGCGAACTTGCTCTTCTGCCTCCTGGATCATATCCGGTCCAAAGAATTGTCTTTCATCGGTTTCTGACCAGTTCAAAGGTGTTCGACATCTTCGTCCATACAGAACCTCAAAAGGAGCTTTCTTGAGGCTGGATCAGTAGCTATTGTTATAGGCAAACTCGGCAAAGGGAAGACACTTCTCCCAATCCTTACCGAATGAGATAACACAAGATCTAAGCATGTCTTCGAGAATTTGGTTGACCCGTTCCACCTGACCACTTGATTGAGGGTGGAAAGCGGTACTAAAGGAAAGATGGGTGCCCATGGCAGTTTGGAAACTCTCCTAGAAATGAGAAGTGAAAAGACTACCACGGTCTGAATTGATCTCTAGTGGAACACCATGAAGTGACACTATTCGAGAAATATATAAGTTAGTGAGCTGACTAGCAGTAATACTCTCTCGAACAGGTAGGAAGTGAGACACTTCGGAAAGATGATCAATGACTACGAAGATAGCATTATTCCCTCTCTT
This sequence comes from Triticum urartu, assembly GCF_003073215.2. Classification (NCBI taxonomy): domain Eukaryota; kingdom Viridiplantae; phylum Streptophyta; class Magnoliopsida; order Poales; family Poaceae; genus Triticum; species Triticum urartu. Next base: position 259,587,067 of record NC_053025.1, on the reverse strand, counting down.
GATCCTAGGAAAGCCGGTGATGAAGTCCATACCAACTTTATCCCATTTCCACTAAGGGATAGCTAAAGGCTGAAGGGTGCCAGCAGGCCTTTGATGCTCTGCCTTAATGCGACGAAAAACGTCACAGTTAGCAATGAACTCAGCGGTTTCTCTTTTCATCCTAGTCCACCAGAACCTCTGGCATAGGTCCTGATACATTTTAGTACTACCGGGATGAATCGTGAGAGGAGATTCATGAGCCTCCTTAAGAATCAGTTGTTGCAGATGTTGGTTCTTGGGAACCACCAAGCGGTTCTCAAAGAAAACAACACCTCGATCATCCATAGAGAAACATCCACCAACTCCGTTCTTAATGTTCCTCTTAATGCGGATAACACCCTTATGAAACTTCTGGTCAGTAATGATTTGATCCTCAAGGGTAGGTTTCGCCACCAAGGTTGATAGGAATCCGTGAGGAGCAAGGTGAAGGTTAAGCTTACTGAATTCCTCACGGAGAAGTGGTTGGCCCTGCTGCAACATGAGATTGTTGCAGTAGGACTTACGACTTAGCGCATCAGCCATGACATTTCCCTTGCCTGGGGTGTAGGTAATCCCTAAGTCGTAATCTGAGATTAACTCCAACCAACGCTTTTGCCTAAGGTTCAAATATGGTTGGGTGAAGATATACTTGAGACTCCGGTGATCGGTGTAAATCTCGCAACGTTTACCAAGAAGGTAATGTCGCCATGTCTTAAGTGCATAGACTATGGCTGCAAGCTCTAGATCATGTGTAGGGTAATTCTCCTCATGTGGATGCAACTGTCGAGAAGCATAGGCAATCACATGGCGATCTTGCATAAGAATGCAACCTAGTCCTTGTCATGAGGCATCACAATAGATAACAAAGTCCTTAGTGAAATCCGGTGGCACATGTATGGGAGCAGAAGTCAGGCGTATTTTCAGTTCCTGGAAACTGTACTCACACTGTGAGGACCACTCAAACTTTTTATCTTTCTTGAGAAGTTCCGTGAGAGGTTTGGCCACTTTGGAGAAGTTCTCAACGAAGTGGCAATAATAACTGGCTAGGCCAAGGAAACTCCTAACTTGCTTAACCGTTTCAGGCAGACTCCAATCAAGAATGGCCTGAACTATCTTGGGATTGACAGCAATGCCCTTACCAGATATCACGTGGCCCAGGTAGGTCACTTCTGGCAACCGAAATTCGAACTTGGAGAACTTGGCATAAAGGCGGTGCTCTCTGAGTTTCTCTAACACAAGTCTAAGATGTTCGGCATGCTCTTCCTCGTTCTTCGAGTAAATAAGAATATCATCGAGGTAAACCATGACGAACTTATCCAAGTACTCCATGAAGATCGAGTTCATCAAGCGAGAGAATGTAGCTGGAGCATTGGTTAGACCAAAGGACATGACGGTGTACTCATACTGGCCATAACGAGTGACAAAAGCCGTCTTAGGAATGTCCCCATTTCGAATCTTGATTTGGTGGTAGCCTAACCTCAAATCCATCTTGGAAAAGACTGAGGATCCAGCGAGCTGATCATATAGGTCGTTGATCCTGGGGAGCGGATACTTGTTCTTTATCATGACCAAATTAACGAGACGATAATCTACAACCATCCGATCCGTACCATCCTTCTTCTTGACGAAGAGGACGGGGCAAGCCCAGGGAGAAGAACTAGGACGGATGAAACCCTTTTGTAAGGATTCATCGAGTTGTTTCTTAAGCTCAGCTAGTTCTAAGGGTGCCATCTTGTAAGGTCTCCTAGAGATTGGAGCAGTTCCTGGGATAAGATCTATGACAAACTCTACATCTCTGTCAGGTGGAATACCTGGCAGTTCCTCTGGAAAGACATCCAGAAAGTCACGGACTACCGGGATATCTTCAAGGTCAGGAAGAGGGTTGGCATTAAGAGAATAGAGTTGGCGCTTTGCAACTCTAGTGGAGACAGTGACTATCTTCCCAGATGGATGTGTAAGCTGAACAGACCTGGTGAAACAATGAATCTTGGCATGATGAGCTGTCATCCAGTCCATACCCAAGATGATGTTAATATCTAAAGACTTGAGGGCTACAAGTGATGCAAGGAATACAAGTCTACCGACAAGGATTTCATTACCATGGCTTATTCTAGTCATTTGTGATCTAGACCCTGGAGTTTGGATTTCAAGTGGAGTTGGCATATCACGAAATTATATGTCGTGCAAACGAGCATAGCCTTCAGAGATGAAGGAGTGAGATGCTCCAGTATCGAACAGAACTGAAGCTGGATGACAGTTGACAAGGAGTGTACCCAGAACGACATCCGGATCATCATGAGCATCTTTAGCTGAGACGTGATGCACACATCCACGTTCAGTAGGAGCTGACTTGACACTAATCATCTTGCGTGATGGCTTACCATGGCCAACAGACTTCTTAGACGAGGGTGGAGCATAGTTGGTTTGAGAGCAGTCACGTGCATAGTGTCCTGGCTCTCCGCATGTGAATCAAGTCCCTGAAGTGGGACGTGGACCCGCATTGACAAGCGGTCTACCAGTAGGCCTGGGTGGATCATGTAACTGAACTGGGTGAGGCACAACATAAGATGGCCTCGGTGAATATCCGGGTGGAAGAGCGGAGTTCGGAACCCAAATTCGGTGCTTCTGTGAAGTAGAACCGGAGGAAGAACCCAAATCACGGGTGTGCTTATGAGACTCCTCATAAGTGAGTTGAGCTATCTCTGCATTAATGGCCTTGTTCACAAGAGCCTGGAATGTATTGCAATGATGCAAGTGGAGATCATGACGCAACTTGGGGTTGAGACCCTTCCGGAACCTAGACTGCTTCTTGGCGTCCGTGGACAGCTCTTCTGTAGCATAGAGGGCGAGGTTCTCAAACTCTCTACTGTAAGCATCAACAACCATCTTATCCTGGGTGAAACTACATAACTCTTCTCTCTTGAGGTCAATGAGAGCCAGAGGGATGTTATGCTCGCGAAAATCCTTAGTGAAATCTCTCTAGGTGGGTATCTGGCTAGCTGGAAGCATAGCCTCATAGTTCTGCAACCAAATACTAGCAGGACCTTCCAGGTGATATGCAGCATAGGTGACCTTGTCACCTTCAGCTACGTTCGCAGAACACAGCTTGTGTGTGATACTACGGAGCCAGTCATCTGCATCGAGTGGTTCAATGGAATGATGGAAGGTAGGTGGTTTCAAACCAATGAAATCATAGATGGTCGCTGACTCTTTGTGCTGATGGGAGGTGTTCTCCTCAATACGTGCTAACAAGCGGTTAGACTCATGCTTGTTCCTCTCCATCTCCATCATGAACTCTGCCAATGAAGACTGGTCGGGAGGGTCCTCATCCCTACCATCTTCGTGGTTCCGACTACGAGCAACAGAACTTCGGTTAACTCACGACATCCTGAAGAACCAACCAAGGAAACAAGGATGGATTCAACATCACCATAAGGATATAGAATATAGTACAAGGAAAATAATATCTCTTGAACTCCTAGGACAATTCCGGCAGCATAACGACAGTAAAATGCTCAAAATGAGACATTCTGCAAAAGACGGGGTAGCACTATACTCAACATGATTACTCAAGGTTCTGAGATACTACTAAACAGACTACACCGGAAGTACTCGAGAACTGGAATATGTCTCTGATCAACCAGTCCTAAGAGACTACGGAGTAGTAACACGTGATCCTAATAGACGGAAGAGAAAGCCTAGTTCCTTAACCCCGTAGGAAAGATAGGATGACTCAGATCAGAAGGCATGAGGTATAAGGAGTAAAAAGAGCCTTACGTTCCCTTCCACAATCAATTCCCCTATATAGCTAAAGAATTTCTAGACCCAACTTCGACCAGGTTGGCTTGGTAATCCTACAGGCAGTCAGGCTCTGATACCAAAGCTGTCGGGACCCCGATTCTAAGTCACACCGATCTAGCATGTAACACCTCATATCAATTTGCGGCCTCACGCACGGTATTCCCACGGGTGTCGCCTTACCATGGCCCGGGACCGTTTGCGCCTGTTGGCTCATGTATATGAAGTGTCGCTAGCATCCATATGACAGAGAACCCGGGCCGACATGACTAGCCGTGAACCCAAAGTGGCACTAACTTACAGGGACAGGCATAAATGAATCAACATCGAGCATGTTGGTCAGCAGCGTGCGAATCCGGGCTCTAGCACTGGGCTAACAGGACTCCGGTGATCTGGGCTGTAGCAGGCTAGGCAGGACTCCGGATGTCACCGCGTGACATTTCCCCAAAGGGACAGACACAGGAACAAAGTGAATCACGTGCCGGCCAGTCTAAGTGTTCTGGAGCAGTAGTGCTGGGCTAGCAGGACTCCGGGTAAACCAGGCTGTAGCGGACTACCCTGGCTCGGTGGAAGCACTAGACTACATTTCCCCATAAGAGAGGCTACCAAGGATAGACAACTAGGTTGTCGGATCCCACACATAGCAATACATGTCACATGTATGCATAACATGCAACTATGTGCTGTACAACATGGCATCACAACATAACGCAAACCCATATAGATAAAGGCCCAGAAGAGCCACATAGAATTAATACAAATAGAGGTCTCATGACCCATCATTCAGAGCATACAAGCAACGGAAGAATTACATGTCTGAGTATAGACAACTACAAAAGAAAAAGGCCGAGAAGCCTGACTATTTACAAGTCCCTCCCAAGGGTACAAGATCGTAGCTGAGGTAACAAGCTACTCGTCGAAGTCCAAGCGGTACTACTAGTGAGACAGATGTCTCGCCTGCAAAACATAAATAAAGCAAACGTGACTACAAAGGTACTCAACAAAACTTACATCAGATCCTATCATACATGCATTTGTATCAAGAAGGTAATGTGGGGTTTAGTTGCAGCAAGCCAGCTCTGACTCAGTGGCTATCCTGTTCTACGACAACGAGAAACTTCTTTGAGGTGAGGCAGCGCACACGAGTCCACCAAACACCACATCAATACACTACTATGGATTCAATCCTGTCTCTCTACGATAAGGCCATCCATAGCACTCACACTTGTCTTGAGCATTTTAGAGTATCCACTTTAAGTTGTCTATGTACCACGTAAGCATCCAAGAAGTCCATAACCGAGGAAACGGCTATTCGAATAGATCATGATAACCCTGCAGGGGTGTACTTCTTCACACACGCTCTCACCACTTATCACCATGTACACGTCATGTACCTCGGCAATCTTCAAGCGGAAGCCTGGCGAGGGTGTCGGCCACGACCTAACTAACCACACAAGACTCTAGTCCAGGTTTATGACCTATTCGGGTTCCATCCGCAAGGAGATCTGGCCGGGGTTTCGCTCATGGCCCCAAACGATGTGTACAGGGTTCCCGAGCCCACCATCCGGGTGCCACTCGGTACACCGGGCCACGTGTACCAATCTGTCCCAAGTCCACCCTGCCGGGTGCCACTCGGTAGAAAAATAACACTACCTACAAACACCAGAAACTATTTGCAACTCCTGGACAGAGATCAAGTTGGTCAATAAGTCGAGAGGGGCACTTAAGAATTCCAATGTGTGGTAGTAGCTAGTCATTGGACGACATACACGGAACTCAGTGCTTAAGGACGGTTCCAGTGAGACAACCCACCATGTACTCCTACATGGCCTCTCACCGCTACCTTCCCCAAATCGTGTTCGCACACTTAACTCTCAGCATCAGAACATAGAATAACACTCCAATTCATTCCCGATGAATCAGACCTGACACAACTCTAAGCAATAGCAGGCATGGCATGGTAGGAACACAACATGGCTCAATCAACCCCTACATATGCTAGTGGGTTTTAACTATTTACTGTGGCAATGACAGGTCATGCAGAGGAATGGGTTCAACTACCACAGCATAAAGTAGCAGTTGAATCGTTGTTGTCCTAATGCAATAAATGAGAGCAGGAGCGAGAGAGTAGGATTGTATCGGAATGAACAAGTGGGGTTTGCTTTCCTGGTAGATCAACAGGGGGGCACTGCTCCTCTGACAGGTACTCTAGAGCACTCTCCGGATCGGGACCTATCGAGAAGGAACGGTGTCGACAATCAAACACAAGCATATGCAACAATATGATGCATGAATATGGCATGAGTATGTGATGCTGTTGAGCTAATGCAACTAGCCTTCTATTTGGATGAAGTCCATTTGAATCAAGAATTCAAATGCAACTCCAAGTTAAGTCTTTATAAATGCCATAAGTGTGTTTTCATATATACAGCATGTATAGGTTGGTTTGTCATGCATGAAAATGGCACAGATGGATAGATTGAATTTTTCTGATAATTTTTCATATATAAATTATTTCAATCTGAGCTACGGTTGAATTTCTATGAATTTTTGAAGTTTATATGATTTTTCGGGATTTCCTGATTTATTTTTAAACCAGAAAAATGATATATTGCGTCAGCAGGTCAAAGGCGGCTGACCAGGTCAAACCTGACGTGTGGGGTCCACACGTCAGTGTCTGTGGTTAATCCTAAATTATATTAAACGTAAACTGGTTTAGTTAATGGGGTTGGGCCCACGCGTCAGCGGCTAACCTAACTAACCTAAATAGGATTATCACTAACTAACTTAGTTAGCCAGGTGGGGCCCATATGTCAGTGACCCAGGGGGGTCAAATCCCTAGTCAACCGTGGCTAATCCACCAACGACTCGACGCCGGCGAGGCCAGACACAGCGGCGAGGTGCGGGATTCCTCCTCCGGCGACCAAATGGCTGGCGGAGGGCATCTATGTGATGCAGATGCTCGTCCGCACCTATTGGTGAAGGTGTTTGGGCCTGGGGTGGCCGGAATCATCGCCGGTGATGACAAGCGCGGCGGCCGGTGTTCGGGCGCACTAGGGAACGGGGCTGCGGTGGCCGTGGAGTGGCGTGCTTGGCTCGTACGGCACCTACGCGGCGCAGTGAGCATGTGGGTGTGCTCGGTTGGGAGCTACGACGACTAGGGCCACGGCGGCGAGAAGCTCAGGCGGCGGCGCGGTTCGGTCTCCGGCGGAGAGACGGCTACAGCATGCAAATGAGGCGCAAAGGAGGGGGGTTCGGGTCAGTGGCTCACGACGAGTCGGACGAGCAGGTCGGTGAGCTCGGGGACGCGGAAACGGCGGCGAATCGACGGGCGCGGCCTTCAGCGACCGAGGAGGAAGGTGGAGTAGCCGGTGATGCAAGTCGTCCCAGCGCTTGGGGCCAGGGTAGGGTGAAGCAACGATCGTCGGTAGTTCTTGCGGACTCAGAGTGGCGGTAAGGGGAGCACGGTGGTCGCGGCTATGGCGGCAGCGAGCTCAAGCACGCGTCGGCCATGGTGTCAGGGGGTGAAGGAGAGAACAGAGGGGGGGAAAGGGTTCAGGGGGAGAGGGGAGCAGTGCAGGGGGTACGTGGCCTCGTCCGGCCATGTCGGGGAGTAGCCAGGCAGGCTGGGAGGGAGGAGGTGGCCGGGCGCGCGGAGACCACGCGCCGAATCCTTCTGGCGCGAGCTGGAAGAAGACAAGGGGAGGAGGTGTGTAACACCCCGGATGTAACTTTCCCAGTTTGTACTCCAACTCTTGCCGTTTCCGGCATTAAGTTATTTTATTTTCTCGGGTTCGGGTTTTTGTCTCCGTGTGTTGTTATCATTGTCATGCATCTCACATCATGTCATCATGTGCATTGCATTTACATACGTGTTCATCTCATGCATTCGAGCATTTTCCCCGTTGTCCGTTTTGCATTCCGGCGCTTCGTTCTCCTCCGGTGGTCATTTCTAGCTTTCTTTCGTGTGTGGGGATTAAACATTTCCGGATTGGACCGAGACTTGCCAAGCGGCCTTGGTTTACTACCGGTAGACCGCCTGTCAAGTTTCGTATCATTTGGACTTCGTTTGATACTCCAACGGTTAACCAAGGGACCGAAAAGGCCTAGTGTGTGTTGCAGCCCAACACCCCTCCAATTTGGCCCAAAACCCACCTAAACCTAATCCATCATCTAGAGCATTCAATCACGATCGCGTGGCCGAAAACCGCACCTCATTTGGACTCTCCTAGCTCCCTCTATGCCTATAAATAGGTCCTCCTCGAAAATTTGCGGTTCCCCTCTCCCGAAACCCTAGATCTCGCCCTCCGCGCGCCGGACATTGTCCGAACCACGCCGGACATCGTCACCACCGCCAACCGATGCCTGCCACGTCACCGCCGCCAACCCGCCGCCGCCCGAGGCCCACGAAGCCCACGTCGGGCCCCCGCAAGCCCGAGGCTGCCGCCGCCCGCGCCCTTCATCCTGCGGCCAGCTTCAACCGCTCCGGCCGCCGCACTCCCCCGCGCCGCCGCCTTCCACTGGAGCCGGCCGCACCCGGCGCCACCGGAGCCCACCGGCGCCCGCTGCCCGCGCCCGCCGCGAGGCCCGCCGCCGCACCTCCGCCGTCCCCGACCTCGTCTCCGGCCGGATCCGGCCGTGGGAGAGCCGAATCCGCCGCCGCCGGCCCCGGCCGCCGCCGTCCTCGTCTTCCCCGGCGAGCAGCGCCGCCGCCTCGGTTCGCATGCCATGAACAGTAAACCCTAGATCCGGAGGTGTTTTTTTTCTACTAAGTCCCAAAGATTCCAGATCCAAGTGCTCCTGTTCATAGCCTCATAACTTTGCGTCTGTAGCTCCGATTCATGCATATAGTATATCAAAATGTTTATCTCAGAGAGTACATCATTTCATTCCATTGCATCATTTTCATTTGAGTTCATCTTGATCCTGAAATTCTGTTGGAAGAGGGCTACTTGAGTTAATCGTCAGATCTGCTACTCCATTTAGACTTTTGTCATTTTTGCCATAATTATTGTGTGCATGATATGCCCTGATGCTCTACATATGTTTTGTTAAGGGGTTTATCATCTTTCCAGAGGTGCAACCCATGAATTTTTGTGATGTGTGTGGTGACTAGTGCAAGCTTGCCAAGTGAGGCACTTGGTAATTCTGTTTTCAGGGACTTAGCATTTCCACTAAGTCCTTGACCTGTTTAGCTCATGTTGTCATATGTTCATGTTGTTTCCGAGTGATCCGTGCCTCTTTTGAGGATGATGAGTAAGGATGTTTTATTAATATTGTAGTGCTCTATCCATCCATGTCTTTGTTTGCATTTATGGAGCACCCTAGCTTGAGTCAATCGAGCTCTACTTTTGCTACTTTGTGAATCTGGGCAGATTGTCAACTTGTTTGCAATTTTTGCCGATGATGTTGTAGTTGATCCGTGCATGTTATGCCATTGTTCTTGCCATGTCTAGCTTGCATTTTGTGTGTTCTTGATAGATGTATGCTTATATTGTCATGGCTTGCACCGTAGTGAGTGCATCGAGCTCGTAAACATGCCTACTTGAGTTTTATTTCAGCATGTGCCAGTTTTCACTAAGTCTGAAAACTGATTATGTTTTTTGCTATGTTCACGTGCTTGTTAGTATATTTTCTGATCCCTTTTGGCTCACGGTCACTAAGGGACTTCTGTTAAGCTATTTGAGTAGCTCCATGCCATGTTCTTTTTTGTCATGTTCAGGTCTTGTGGAATGTAGTTTTGTTGCTCCGAAGAGTGCTATCTGATCTGAGATTGCAGACAAGTGTTAATTTCACTAAGTCTGAGATCTGTTTACCATATGCATTTTTGCCATGCTTGTTTGAACCTGTTAATTGATGAATTGGCCGTAGCTCAGTGCTTGACTTTTGTTAAGAATCTTGTATGCATCCCTGCCATGTATTTTGTTGTCATGTTTGGGTGCTGTAGCATGTTCATCTCATTGCATTTAGATGGCTACTTGCTGTTTGGGTGCTGTAGCATGTTCGCAGACCGGCGTCATATTTGAATCGCTTGCCATTTCCAAACCGTAACTCTGATTCCGGCGTTCTTTATATCGTTTTCAAGCGATTTCATCTAATATTTCCAGTGGCACACTTGGATTTCCAAGTTGAGGCCAGGTTCATGCATTCCCTGTCATATCTTGCATATGCATCCCGCATCGCATCCCGCATAGCATATCATCTTTGCATCATGTTGTTTGATCCTTACACGTGGTTGATTGTGTTCCGTTTGCTTGTTTGTCTTGATTGGGTAGAGCCAGGAGACAAGTTCGCTAACGAGGAGCCCGTTGAGTTTGCTTTCGAGGATCCAGTCAACTCTGACAGCTTTGCAGGCAAGATGATCATACCCTCGAAATCACTACTATCTTTGCTATGCTAGTTTGCTCGCTCTTTTGCTATGCCAATGCTACGATGCCTACCATTTGCTTTCAAGCCTCCCAAATTGCCATGTCAAACCTCTAACCCACCATGTCCTAGCAAACCGTTGATTGGCTATGTTACTGCTTTGTTCAGCCCCTCTTATAGCGTTGCTAGTTGCAAGTGAAGATTGGAGACTGTTCCTTGTTGCAACATTTATTTACTTGTTGGGATATCATTATACTGCCATGTTTTCTTAATGCATCTATATACTTGGTAAAGGGTGGAAGGCTCAGCCTCTCGCCTAGTGTTTTGTTCCACTCTTGCCGCCCTAGTTTCCGTCATATCGGTGTTATGTTCCCGGATTCTGCGTTCCTTACGCGGTTGGGTTATAATGCTAACCCCTTGATAGTTCGCCTTGATGAAAGCTTTTCCAGCAATGCCCAACATTGGTTTACCATTTGCCACCTAGCCTCTTTTTTCCTTGGGTTTCCGGAGCCCGAGGGTCATCTTATATTAGCCCCCCCGGGCCAGTGCTCCTCTGAGTGTTGGTCCAACCGAGCGATGTCCGGGGCTACCAGGGGCAACTCTGGGCTGGCCTACCCGACGTCTGGCTCATCTGAGTGTGCCCTGAGAACGAGATATGTGCAGATCCTATCAGGATTTGTCGGCACATTCGGGCGGTGTTGCTGGTCTAGTTTTAGCCTGTCGAAATGTCTTGAAGAACCGAGATACCGAGTCTGATCGGAACGTCTTGGGAGGAGGTCTATTCCTTCGTTGACCGTGAGAGCTTGTCATGGGCTAAGTTGGGACTCCCCTGCAGGGTTTTGAACTTTCGAAAGCCGTGCCCGCGGTTATGGGCAGATGGGAATTTGTTAATGTCCGGTTGTAGATAACTTGAACCTTAATTTAATTAAAATGAATCAACCGTGTGTGTTACCGTGATGGCCTCTTCTCGGCGGAGTCCGAGAAGTGGACATGGTGTTGGAGTAATGTATGCGCAGGTTGTCCTCTTGTTTCTTGCTCGCGCATTGCCACCTCTTCTCGCTCTCTTTTGCAAATAAGTTAGCCACCATTTATGCTAGTCGCTTGCTGCAGCTCCACATATATCCTTACCTTGCCTTACCTATAAGCTTAAATAGTCTTGATCGCGAGGGTGCGAGATTGCTGAGTCCCTGTGGCTCACAGATTACTATTACACCAGATGCAGGGCCTGATGATTCCGCTCCAGGTGACGCGCTCGAGCTCAAGTGGGAGTTCGATGAGGACTCTCAACGTTACTATGTTTCCTTTCCCGATGATCAGTAGTGGCGCCCAGTTGGGGGTGATTGGGATCGTGTTGCATGTTGGGTTTATCTTCCATTTTGGCGCCGTAGTCGGGCCATGAGTGTTTGGATGATGTAATGTTATTTAAGTACCTTGTTTGACGTGGCGAGTGTAAGCCAACTATGTTATCCATTTTATTATTCATATTACATGGGATGTTGTGAAGATTGCCTTACTTGCGACATATTCCTTCAATGCGATTATGCCTCTAAGTCGTGCCTCGACACGTGGGAGTTATAGTCGCATCGAGGGTGTTACAAGTTGGTAATCAGAGCCTTCCCCGACCTTAGGAGCCCCATTGCTTGATCGTTTTTAGCGGCTGAGTTGTGTCTAGAAAAATGTTTTGAGTCATCTAGGAATTATATATCGGAGAGTTTAGGAATTTTTTTACTTCCCAGTCTCCTCATCGCTCTGGTAAGGCATCCTGACGTAGAGTTTTGACTCTTCTCTTCTCAAATTTCACTAATTTTTTTAGGATCACGCGGGTATCTTGGAATCGTTCCGATGGTTTTATGATGAGAACATTGTCTTGGTGCCTCCTGTCAGGGGTTTAGTGGAAGTGTCTAGGGGAGTTGAGCTCTGAGGTGTTGTGGTCATAATTTTATCGTTGCAGTTCTGGTATACCTGAGTTTAGTACGCCGACATCAAAAATCTCTTTTATGCAGTTCGTTGGTGAGATAACCTCGACGCCACCCAGTACTGGGGCGGGAGTTCGGGAGTATCGCCATAACTTGTATAACGGATGCTTTTCGAAGGTTGAGGTAGATGGTTTCCGAAGTTTTTTCTCGGTTATGTGTTGAAGGATGGATACAGATGGATGTAGGATTTGCTAGATTTGGGTGAGATATTATGCTTCCCCTGTATCCCCAACACCTGATTGCATAACCGGAAAGGTTCGGGAGTTTCATAGGTGAGAATTCTCGTAGCTCTAGTTCTTCTTCCACGGATATTGGTTTGAGATTGGGATTTCTTACCGATTATTCGTTCTTGATCCGTACCTTGTTGATTTATTTCTCTACCTTAAATCTATGTGGCTTCTCAACTTATGGATATGTGACCATTTCAAGAGGATTGCATTCGTTCATTTCGTTCGGATGTGAAGACTATATGTTGCAATTTTCATTCCGTTGGATTCAGCTTCAATACTTGTCTATCAATGTGCTAATGGTGGTCAACCTCTTCAGGATGGCTCCTCCAATGCGCACGACTCCGAATCCTGATCCGCCACCACCTCCACCTCCTCCAGAGGCATGGCAAGCTGTGATGGCCGCAACCAATGCAAACACACAGTTGATCATGCAAATTCTCCAAGAGCGCAATCAAGGCAACCAAGGGAATCAAGGCAACAATCAGAATCACTTTGCTACACTCATCCAGTTCCTTGCTAATGGGCCAAAGACTTTCAGCAATTGTGTTGAGGCAACCGATGCTGACGATTGGCTTGTGGATCTGTGCAAGCATTTCGAGTGCAGTAACGTCAGGCCTGAGGACTTTGTCAAGTTCCCTTCCTTCCAACTCAAAGATCAACCTGCAGAATGGTTCCAGCAGTACAAGGATTCTCGAGGTGGACGTGTTATCTCTTGGGATGAATTCCGTCAAGATTTTAGAGCTCACCATATTCCCCAGAGCGTGGTTGAAAGTAAGCGTGAGGAATTCCGCAACCTGAAGCAAGGCTCTTTGTCTGTCTATGACAACAACAAGTTTTTCCAGAAGCTCGCCCGCTTTGCCAAGCAGGACGTCCCAGATGAGAAGAGCATGATATACTAGTTCAGGGGTGGTCTCAGAGAAGAAATTCAGCTAGCTCTTGTTCTCTTTGAGCCCTTGAGGTACGATGAGTTCTACAACATGGCACTGAAGCAAGAGGCTGCTCAGTTGAGGTGTGATGCTTCCAAGAAGCGAGTCCGAGATGTTACTCCTTCTTCCTCTACTCAAGTGGTCAAGCAGCAGAAGTATTGGCTTCCTCCTCCTCTGTTCCGTCAGCCGTATCAGCAGAAGAGCAAAAGTGGCAGTGGATCTTCCCACCCCCCCAACCCCGGCTTTCAGAACAAGACTTCGTCTCAAGCTCCAAGATCGAGTGCTCCGTACCACCGTCCGCTTTCAGAGGTCACGTGCAACAAGTGCCAACAGAAGGGTCACTATGCCAACAAGTGTCTCAACCAGAGGCGTCTTCCTCCTCCTCCTCCTGTCAGATCGGCAAGTACAGCTATGGTCAAGCATAACCCCAAGTCCGCCAAGGTCAACTTGATGAACGCAGCTTAGGCAGAGGATTCATCAGATGTCATCATGGGTAACCTTCCTGTTAATGATATTCCTGCAAAAGTTCTTTTTGACATGGGTGCATCGCATTGTTTCATCTCCAGACCATTTGTTTCTAAGCATGAGTTGCCTTTACAAGATTTGCCTAGATAGTTATCTGTTGTTTCTCCTGGTAAATTCATGAATGCAAGCGCTATCGCCCCAGATGTTACTATCACCTTGGGTGACTACAAATTTCTCTCTTCTCCGGTGGTTCTTGGTAACTCGGATATTGATCTTATTCTCTGAATGGATTGGCTTTCTAAGCACAAGGCACATCTTGATTGTGCAGCCAGGCAGATTCAATTGACTCATTCGTCTGAGGATGTAATTGTCTTTGCCGCTCATGATGATACCATTTGTATGTTTTCTCTCAATGAGAAGGGTGAACTGGATGCTATCTCGCAAATTCCAGTCGTTTGCGAATATCAAGACGTCTTTCCAGAAGAGCTTCCAGGAATGCCTCCGCACCGGCCTATTGAATTCGTTATTGATCTTGAGCCTGGCACGGAACCTGTTTGCAAGCGTCCTTACAAGCTCGGACCTGAAGAGTTGAAGGAGCTGAAGAAGCAACTCGATATTCAAGAGAAAATGGGTGTCATCCGGCCTAGTTCTTCTCCGTGGGGTTGTGGTGTTCTTTTTGTGAAGAAGAAGGATGGAATGGACCGACTTTGTGTTGATTACCGTCCATTGAACAAGAAGACCATCAAGAACAAATACCCACTTCCCAACATCAATGAGCTGTTCGAACAACTCAAAGGTTCCCAAGTATTCTCTAAGCTTGATCTCCGTATGGGTTATCATTAGATTCGTATTCGTGAGCAAGATATTCCCAAGACGGCTTTCAGAACAAGCTATGGTTCATATGAATACACTGTCATGTCGTTTGGTCTCGTCAACGCTCCTCCGACCTTCTCTCGCATGATGAACTTCATCTTCAACGCCTACACCAATGACTTCGTTTTGGTCTATCTCGACGACATTCTGGTTTTCTCGAAGAACAAGGAAGATCATGCCAAGCACTTGCGTTTGGTACTCGATAAGCTCAGGGAACATTAGTTCTACGCCAAGTTCTCCAAGTGTGAATTTTGGCGCGATGAGGTTCTTTATCTTGGTCATATCATCTCTGCCAAGGGCATTGCCATGAATCCTGAGAAGGTGTCTGCAATTGTGAATTGGGAACCTCCTCAGAACGTGAAGCAACTCCGTAGCTTCCTCGGTCTCGCAAGCTATTGTCGAAGATTCGTTGAAAACTTTTCTAAGATCGCGAAGCCTCTCTCTAATCTTCTCCAGAAGCACGTCAAGTACGTTTGGTCTCCGGAGTGTGATATTGCTTTCAACACTTTGAAAGAGAAATTGATCACGGCTCCAGTTCTGACTCCGCCTGATGAATCCAAAACGTACGAGGTCTTTTGTGATGCCTCTCTCCAAGGTCTTGGCGCAGTGTTGATGCAAGAGAAGAAAGTTGTTGCTTATACCTCTCGCCAGTTGAAGCCTAATGAGAAGAACTACCCCACTCATGATCTCGAGTTGGCGGCAGTTGGGCATGCTCTTTTGACTTGGAGACATCTTCTATTGGGAAGAAAAGTGGACATTTTCACTGATCACAAGAGTCTCAAGTACATCTTCACTCAGCCTAATCTCAACCTAAGGCAAACTCGATGGGTCGAAATGATTCAAGAGTATAATCAGAGTATCGAGTATACTCCATGCAAGGCCAACGTGATTGCTGACGCATTGAGCAGGAAAGCTTACTGCAACAGTCTGATTCTCAAGCCTTATCAACCCGAGCTTTGTGAAGCTTTCCGCAAACTTAATCTGCAAGTTGTTCCTCAAGGTTTCCTCGCCAACCTTCAAGTCTCTCCTACCTTGGAAGATCAGATTCGCCAAGCCCAGCTTCTTGATGCTATGGTGAAAAAGGTGAAGATTGGGATTGCCAAGAGTCAACCCAAGTACAAGTGCTACCGCCTTGATGACAAGGATACTCTCTTCTTCGAGGATCGTATTGTTGTGCCCAAAGGTGAACTTCGTAAAGTGATCATGAACGAGGGTCACAATTCTCTCCTCTCCATCCACCCTGGGAGCATGAAGATGTATCAGGACCTTAAGCAAGCTTATTGGTGGACTCGAATGAAGCGCGAGATTGCTCAATTCGTGAATGAATGTGATGTCTGCAGAAGGGTGAAGGCAGAACACCAAAGACCAGCTGGTCTCCTCCAACCTCTTGCCATTCCAGAATGGAAATTTGACCACATTGAAATGGACTTCGTGACTGGGTTTCCAAAGTCCAAGCGTGGCAATGATGCTATATTCGTTGTCATCGACAAACTCACCAAAGTGGCTCACTTTCTGCCTATCAAAGAGTCGATCACTGCAGCTCAATTGGCGGAACTGTATACTTCTCGAATTGTCTCTCTGCACGGTATCCCACAGGTGATCTCTTCAGACCGTGGCAGCATCTTTACCTCCAAGTTTTGGGATTCTTTTCAGAAGGCCATGGGCACCAACATCCGCTTCAGCACAGCTTTCCACCCTCAAACTAGCGGTCAAGTCGAGCGTGTCAACCAGATTCTTGAAATATGCTCAGAGCTTGTGTGATCTCCTTCGACATGAAGTGGGAGGATTATCTTCCTTATGCTGAATTCTCCTACAACAACAGTTTTCAAGCAAGTTCGGGCAAGGCCCCATTTGAAATTCTGTATGGCAGGAAGTGCCGTACCCCTCTCAACTGGTCTGAAACCGGTGAACGTCAGCTTTTGGGTAATGACTTAATCACAGAGGCAGAGGAAATGTGCAAAGTCATTCGTGATAACCTCAAAGCAGCCCAATCCCGCCAGAAGAGCTACTATGATAGTAAGCATTGTGATTTGGCTTTCGAGATCGGAGATCAGGTTTACCTCCGCGTCTCTCCTATGAAAGGTACTCATCGCTTCGGTATCAAAGGGAAGCTTGCCCCCAGATACGTGGGACCTTTCAAGATTGTCAGCAAGAGAGGCGACCTCGCCAATCAACTCAAGCTGCCTTCAAACTTTGCAAATGTTCATGACATGTTCCATGTCTCTCAGCTCCGAAAGTGCTTCAAGACTCCTGACCGCACCGTCAACTTCGAGGACATTGAGCTCCAAGAAGATCTCTCTTATCGTCAGCACCCAGTTGCTATTCTTGAAGAGACTGAACGCAAGACTCGCAACAAGTCAATCAAATTTCTCAAAGTCAAGTGGTCACACCATTCCGACCGTGAAGCTACCTGGGAACGCGAGGATCACCTCCGTTCTGAGTACCCAGCATTCTTTCAGTCCTAGATCTCGGGACGAGATCCTTTCATAGTGGTGGAGTGTTGTAACACCCCGGATGTAACTTTCCCAATTTGTACTCCAACTTTTGCCGTTTCCGGCGTTAAGTTATTTTATTTTCTCGGGTTCGGGTTTTTGTCTCCTTGTGTTGTTATCATTATCATGCATCTCATATCATGTCATCATGAGCATTGCATTTGCATACGTGTTCATCTCAAGCATTCGAGCATTTTCCCCGTTGTCCGTTTTGCATCCCGGCGCTTCGTTCTCCTCCGGTGGTCATTTCTAGCTTTCTTTCATGTGTGGGGATTAAAAATTTCCGGATTGGACCGAGACTTGCCAAGCGGCCTTGGTTTACTACCGGTAGACCGCCTGTCAAGTTTCGTATCATTTGGACTTCGTTTGATACTCCAACGGTTAACCGAGGGACCGAAAAGGCCTCGTGTGTGTTGCAGCCCAACACCCCTCCAATTTGGCCCAAAACCCACCTAAACCTGCTCCATCATCTAGAGCGTTCGATCACGATCGCGTGGCCGAAAACCTCACCTCATTTGGACTCTCCTAGCTCCCTCTATGCCTATAAATAGGTCCTCCTCGAAAATTTGCGGTTCCCCTCTCCCGAAACCCTAGATCTCGCCCTCCGCTCGCCGGACATTGTCCGACCCGCGCCGGACATCGTCACCACCGCCAACCGCCGCCTGCCACGTCACCGCCGCCAACCCGCCGCCGCCCGAGGCCCGCGAAGCCCACGTCGTGCCCACGCAAGCCCGAGGCCGCCGCCGCCCGCGCCCTTCGTCCCGCCGCCGCCTTCAACAGATCCGGCCGCCGCACTCCCCCGCGCCGCCGCCTTCCACCAGAGCCGGCCGTGCCCGGCGCCACCGGAGCTCGCTGGCGCCCGCTGCCTGCGCCCGCCGCGAGGCCCGCCACCGCACCTCCGCCGTCCCCGACCTCGTCTCCGGCCGGATCCGGCAGCGGGAGAGCTGGATCCGCCGCCGCCGTCCTCGTCTTCCCCGGCGAGCAGCGCCGCCGCCTCGGTTCGTGTGCCGTGAACAGTAAACCCTAGATCCGGAGGTGTTTTTTTCCTACTAAGTCCCAAAGATTCCAGATCCAAGTGCTCCTGTTCATAGCCTCATAACTTTGCGTCCGTAGCTCCGATTCATGCATATATCATATCAAAATGTTCATCTCAGAGAGTACATCATTTAATTCCATTGCATCATTTTAATTTGAGTTCATCTTGATACCCGAAATGCTGTTGGAAGAGGGCTACTTGAGTTAATCGTCAGATCTGCTACTCCATTTAGACTTTTGTCATTTTTGCCATGATTATTGTGTGCATGATATGCCCTGATGCCCTACATATGTTTTGTTAAGGGGTTTGTCATCTTTCCAGAGGTGCAATCCATGTATTTTTGTGATGTGTGTGGTGACTAGGGCAAGCTTGCAAAGTGAGGCACTTGGTAATTCTGTTTTCAGGGACTTAGCATTTCCACTAAGTCCTTGACCTGTTTAGCTCATGTTGTCATATGTTCATGTTGTTTCCGAGTGATCCGTGCCTCTTTTGAGGATGACCAGTAAGGATGTTTTATTAATATTGTAGTGATCTATCCATCCATGTCTTTGTTTGCATTTATGGAGCACCCTAGATTGAGTCAATCGAGCTCTACTTTTGCTACTTTGTGAATCTGGGCAGATTGTCAACTTGTTTGCAATTTTTGCCGATGATGTTGTAGTTGATCCGTGCATGCTATGCCATTGTTCTTGCCATGTCTAGCTTGCATTTTTTGTGTTCTTGATAGATGTATGCTTATCTTGTCATGGCTTGCACCGTAGTGAGTGCATCGAGCTCGTAAACATGCCTACTTGAGTTTTATTTCAGCATGTGCCAGTTTTCACTAAGTCTGAAAACTGATTATGTTTTTTGCTATGTTCACGTGCTTGTTAGTATATTTTCTGATCCCTTTTGGCTCAAGGTCACTAAGGGACTTTTGTTAAGCTATTTGAGTAGCTCCATGCCATGTTCTTATTTGTCATGTTCAAGTCCTGTGGAATGTAGTTTTGTTGCTCCGAAGAGTGCTATCTGATCTGAGATTGCAGACAAGTGTTAATTTCACTAAGTCCGAGATCTGTTTACCATATGCATTTTTGCCATGCTTGTTTGAACCTGTTAATGGATGAATTGGCCGTAGCTCAGTGCTATAATTTTGTTAAGCATATTGTATGCATCCCTGCCATGTATTTTGTTGTCATGTTTGGGTGCTGTAGCATGTTCATCTCATTGCATTTAGATGGCTACTTGTTGTAAATCGCAGACCGGTGTCATATTTGAATTGCTTGCCATTTCCAAACCGTAACTCCGATTCCGGCGTTCTTTATATCATTTTCAAGAGATTTCATCTCATCTTTCCAGTGGCACACTTGGAATTCCTAGTTGAGGCCATGTTCATGCATTCCCTGTCATATCTTGCATATGCATCCCGCATCCCATCCCGCATAGCATATCATCTTTGCGTCATGTTGTTTGATCCTTGCACGTGGTTGATTGTGTTCTGTTTGCTTGTTTGTCTTGTTTGGGTAGAGCCGGGAGACGAGTTCGCTAACGAGGAGCCCGTTGAGTTTGCTTTCGAGGATCCAGTCAACTCTAACAGCTTTGGAGGCAAGATGATCATACCCTCGAAATCACTACTATCTTTGCTATGCTAGTTTGCTCGCTCTTTTGCTATGCCAATGCTATGATGCCTACCATTTTCTTTCAAGCCTCCCAAATTGCCATGTCAAACCTCTAACCCACCATGTCCTAGCAAATCGTTGATTGGCTATGTTACCACTTTGCTCAGCCCCTCTTATAGCGTTGCTAGTTGCAGGTGAAGATTGGAGACTGTTCCTTGTTGGAACATTTATTTACTTGTTGGGATATCATTATACTGCCATGTTTTCTTAATGCATCTAACTTGGTAAAGGGTGGAAGGCTCGGCCTCTCGCCTAGTGTTTTGTTCCACTCTTGCCGCCCTAGTTTCCGTCATATCGGTGTTATGTTCCCGGATTCTGCGTTAATTTCGCGGTTGGGTTATAATGGGAACCCCTTGATAGTTCACCTTGATTAAAGATTTTCCAGCAATGCCCAACATTGGTTTACAATTTGCCACCTAGCCTCTTTTTTCCTTGGGTTTCTGGAGCCCGAGGGTCATCTTATATTAGCCCCCCCCCGGGCCAGTGCTCCTCTGAGTGTTGGTCCAACCGAGCGATGTCCGGGGCTACCAGGGGCAACTCTGGGCTGGCCTACCCGACGTCTGGCTCATCTGAGTGTGCCCTGAGAACGAGATATGTGCAGCTCCTATCAGGATTTGTCGGCACATTCGGGCGGTGTTGCTGGTCTAGTTTTAACCTGTCGAAATGTCTTGAAGAACCGAGATACCGAGTCTGATCAGAACGTCTTGGGAGGAGGACTATTCCTTCGTTGACCGTGAGAGCTTGTCATGGGCTAAGTTGGGACTCCCCTGTAGGGTTTTGAACTTTCGAAGGCCGTGCCCGCGGTTATGGGCAGATGGGAATTTGTTAATGTCCGGTTGTAGATAACTTGAGCCTTAATTTAATTAAAATGAATCAACCGTGTGTGTTACCATGATGGCCTCTTCTCGGCGGAGTCCGGGAAGTGGACACGGTGTTGGAGTAATGTATGCGCAGGTTGTCCTCTAGTTTCTCGCTCGCGCTTTGCCTCCTCTTCTCGCTCTCTTTTGCGAATAAGTTAGTCACCATTTATGCTAGTCGCTTGCTGCAGCTCCACATATATCCTTACCTTGCCTTACCTATAAGCTTAAATAGTCTTGATCGCGAGGGTGTGAGATTGCTGAGTCCCTGTGGCTCACAGATTACTATTACACCAGATGCAAGGCCTGATGATTCCGCTCCAGGTGACGCGCTCGAGCTCAAGTGGGAGTTCGATGAGGACTCTCAACGTTACTATGTTTCCTTTCCCGATGATCAGTAGTGGTGCCCAGTTGGGGGTGATTGGGACCGTATCGCATGTTGGGTTTATCTTCCATTTTGGCGCCGTAGTCGGGCCATGAGTGTTTGGATGGTGTAATGTTATTTAAGTACCTTGTTTGACGTGGCGAGTGTAAGCCAACTATGTTATCCCTTTTATTATTCATATTACATGGGATGTTGTGAAGATTGCCTTACTTGCGACATATGCCTTCAATGCGATTATGCCTCTAAGTCGTGCCTCAACACGTGGGAGTTATAGTCGCATCGAGGGTGTTACAAGGTGGGCTGGGCTGGCCAGCCAACTGGTCCGGCTTCTCTCCTGGGCCAGGCAAGCCAGGTGAGGTTTTTCCCTTTTGTTTCTTTTTCTATTTTTCTAACATTTGTTTGGTTTAATAAAAATACTAAACCATTTTATTTTCTTATGCCAATTTTTGCAGGGGCTAGTGGTATTATTCCAGAGCTCATCAACTACTGGCATAATTTTTGGACAATATTATATATATATAACAATATATATCCAAAGCAAATAATTACTACATTAATTCCAAATGCCCAAAATAAATACTTATGAGCTCCTGAAAATGTTGGTTTGATTTTTATCTCTGTCCAAGATTTTCAGAGAGCAACATGAGCATTTTCTTGGACCCTTTTGGAGCAATTTTTTTATTTGGGTCATTTCCAGAATGATTCTGAGGGTTTCACAAATCCCCATTTCAAATTTAAATGAAATTTAAACATGATGCAAACATGAAGGCTAGCCTAGGTCATACCAGAACAAGGATGTGACAACTTTTACGGATCTTATGGAGTTTCATAGCGTCAAACTCTAAATATTGCATGGGTAAAATAGGATCATAGGGCAAAGGTGGAACACCCAACTCTCGTGCTAAACGTGTGGCATAAATGCCACCATAGAAATAACCACTATTAGTGTTGTGTTGCAACCTTGTTCAACAATCGCTCCAAGATTATAACTTTTGTCACCAATGAGAGCGGTGCGTATGAGGCTCAAGTCTGGAGCAGAAAGTGTACTACAATCTTGTTTGCCTACAATACTATCGGATTTCGAGTTCCGGCAAAACTCTTGAGGTTCGAACACTAGGGTGCGCACTAAGATCTGTCCCCCTCTCTAGCTCGCAATCCGTATGATTTCACGGCCTAGCTCGACAAACCCAAAGAACACGAGACACAAGATTTATACTGGTTCGGGCCACCGTTGTGGTGTAATACCGTACTCCATTGTGGTGTGGTGGATTGCCTCTAGGGCCGAGGATGAACAGTTACAAGGGAAGAACAGCCTCCTGAGTTGAGGTGTTCTTGTGCGTGGTGAACTTGTGTGGTTCGGGATGATCCGGGTCTGAATTAGATGCCTCCCTATGGTGGTGGCTAGTCCTATATATGGAGGCTCTGGTCCTCTTCCCAAATATTGAGTGGGAAGGGATCCCACAATGGCCCAATTCGAAGGGATACAACTATTACAAGCTATCCTGACAAAAGTAGTCTTCGCCTGCCAAAGGCTCTGGTGGTGATGATGTCTTGGGATCCACGGTGACCTCTGTCCTGCAGTCCTGCTGGTCTTGGGCTCCACGGAAAACTTTGCCTAATGCCTCGGGACTCCTCACCTGTGCTTGACCCTTTAGCACCAAAGAGGAAACGAGGACACTGCGCGCTGGCGCCCGCCTGCCTCCAGTTGTCATGGCTTGCGTCACAGAAACCTCACGAGGTGTCCCTTGCCCTGATTTCTCCGCCCCTCGCGAGCCGTCCTGGTGAGGCTGCCCCTGAGGCTTGAGTGTTTGCTGGTGTAGATGGGCCGTACAGGGCCGCTGGTGGAGCCACGTTGCGGGCCGTAGGCAAGAAAGTCTGGGGACCCCCATGCCCAGAACGCCGACAGTAGCCCCTGGGCCCAAGGCGCGCTCGGGCTTGGCTTCGAGGCGAAGCCAAAGGGCAAGCGCGCAGTGCTGCAGGCCCCAACAGCCTGCAGCCATGGTTGGCGCATGGCGATTGATTGGACGTGGGCATCTCCGCTTCCCCACACTGCCTCGGCAATTGCCCGACATGACGACTCCTAGCTGCATGCAGAAAAAGATCATTATTACCTTAGATCATGGAGCCCGGCGGTTGGCCTCCCCTTGGCTATAAATGAGAAGTGGGGGTGGAGGCCCCGTAATCCATCTCTTCCATTGCTCCTCCCGCTCTTTCTTCTTCCTCGTTCCTGTGCTTGCTGGCGCGGTCATGGCACCGATACGAAGGTTCTCAGCCGCGCAGAAGGGCAAGACTCCCCTCAATGAGCCCGAGCTACTCCCGCCGACGAAGAGGTGGTCCCATCGTCGCGAGATGGTCGTGAGGCTGGTAGTGTCGCGGTCGTGGTATGAGCGGCCACCTCCTAGGTACCCGTTTCCCTTGTATGCTCAAGCCGAAGGCTTCGGAGGAAGGAGCGATGAGCGCTGCCGTCCGCGCCAGGGCCGTGGTCGCCGCTCCACGGTGGCGCACGTCGTCGCCCCAGGGGTCCATGCTGCGGACTCTTCGCGCGAGTTCGTGCTGTGGGCGGCGATGCCTTCGAGCACTTGGATTCTCTTCCCACAGTTCTTCGCCGCTGAGATGCCGCCGAGAGGTCCCCTTGAGCTTTGGCTACAGCACACCGACTACGACACCTCGGCGATCGGAGCAGAGGTTGATGCCGTCTCCTCCGGAAGGTTCTCATGACTCGTGGCTGGGGCGAGGTCGCTCGAGTTTGCCACGCGGAAAACGCCCTCGCCATCCACTTCGAGTACGATGGTGCCTCCACGCTGTTCTTCAAGGTCTTTGACAAGGAAGGCCGCCGCTTGGAGTGCTGCCCTGAAGGGGGTTGCCAGGACGGCGCAGCGGCCGGCGCCGGACCTGCCGCCGGCCTTGCCCGCAGCTCCTCCAGCGATAGCGGTGACTCCTGGTGGTCCAGCAACTCTTCGAAGCTCGTCGAGTCTCCGGAGACAAGCGACGACAGCTATGTTCCCCCGAGCTCTCGCCGCGCTCGGAGCAAGGCCACATCGTCGGACCAACGCCGTCAATGACCTGGATGGGGTTGGCGCCGGCCTCCGGAGGCCCACTGTGGATGATGGCGTCGGCGTTGTTCGGCGCGCGTAGATAGAGCTCCTAGGAACTCCTTTCTTTTGTTTCCTGCGAGGAATTAGAACGGACCCCGTAGGGGTGTGTAAAGGATTTGTAATGTCTTTTGTTGATATTCCCCTTTTCATGAAAATTTGGGAGCGCATGTCCTGCTGAGGCTCGGTCTCCCCTTTCCAATCCCGCAGTAGCTTGGTGCTCTACGCTGATAGGTCCCGGTCCCCAGGCAGGCTGCAGCCGTCGCTGGTATGCCAGGTCGCGATGCCGTGGTCAAGGCCAGGAGGTGAGCGGCCCGAGGTCTAGTAAGAGCTCCTGAGGCGTGATGGTCGAGAGGTCCCCTTTAGCGCGCAAGCAGCTTCTTGTGGATGAGAAAGGGAGGCGACATTGCCGCAGTAGGGCAGCAAGAGGCGAGGGTCTTATGCCATAGTGCTGCGTTGATTCAGGCCCGAGAATTATCTTGGTGTTCCGGAGCTGGTTCATCGTGCTGCGCAAAATTTGGGTGTTGTCCTCTATGGGGTAGCTAGGTTGGGCCCGTGTGAGTCTCTTCCTCTTCTCTGGGCTCTTCTGTGTGCTCTGCGTCCTCAGGTCCCGGCCCTCGAGCGAGCTCAGCCGCCGCTGGTATGCCAGGTCCCAATGCCGTGGTCAATACCAGGGGGTGAGGGTTGGAGAGCCAGTGAGAGCTCCTGAGTCGCGATGCTCAGGAGCCCCCCTTTTAAGGTGCAAGCGAATCGCATGGGAGGAGAGGAAGAGTCCGTGGTACCGCCCGCAGTAGTCCTCAAGAAGTTCATGCAAGTTAGCGCGAGAAAGGGCAAAAATCGCCATGGTGATTGCTGGTTCGTCACTGGCACATGGTGTGGGGGGACTCCCTACTACGGAGAGCCCATGGGGCGTGTACATCCCTGCCCTGACACGTGGCTTACACGGCAGGGCTAGACAAGGTGTGTCCGGGCACTCGTGAGCCAGCGCGGGACTCACGACGCCCTACCTCAAGGCAGGTTGCGCCTGGTCTTGGTTCTTGATGGCTGTGGTGTTCCTGCGAGATGGTTAGACAACCTGCGCCGAATGAATTTCCTGAGGGTATCGCATGAGAAGGCCCAACACCAACGACCCCAGGAGGTGACGTGAACAGGGCTGGCCCGCCAGACAGAGCTCAGCTGTTGGATTTATCGACACTGCAGGGATGGGCCCGAGCACAAATGTCGTGCCTAGCCTTCTTATGCGAAGGATCCTGAAGGAAAACGATCGGCGCGCGGCTCCCGTGGTGGGTGACAATCAAGCAAGTGATATCCACAGATAGATTATGCATGAGAGCAACTGGCTTAGGTAAATGCAAAATTGATACATGCCACTGGGTCGGACCCGAGCAGCCTGGGGATGATGCAGCCCGAGGGGCACCCCCAGCGATGTGAACTAAAGATGCAAAAGGATACTATCGGCGTTCTGGGAACAGGGGTCCCAGACTTGCCTGCCTGCGGCCCGCGGTGTGGCTCCTCTAGCGGCCCCGTATGGCCCATCTTCACCAACAAACATTCAAGACCCTCGCGAGGGGCCAAGCATCGCGAGGCGGATGACACAAGACCTCCTCAGGGGTGGCCTCACCAGGCTGGCTCGCGAGGGGCGGTGATATCAAGGCAAGGCGAACCTCGCGAGGTTCCAATGACATAAGCCATGACGATCAAGACCAGGCGGGCGCCAGGCGGGCGCTAGCGAGCACAATGTGCTCGCTTCCTCTTTGGTGCTAAGGAGGCAAGCGCATGCGAGGAGTCCAAGGCATCAGGCAAAGGTTTGCATATCGGTGCAACAAGACCAAGAACAGCAGGACGGCAGGACGGAGGTCACCGTGGAGCCAAAGACGGTGTCACCACCAGAGGCTTTGGCATGCGAAGAGTACTTTTGTCAGGATAACTTGTACTAGTTGTCTCCCTTCAAATTGGCCGTTGTGGGATCCCTTCCCGCTCAATATTTGGGAAGAGGACTAGGGCCTCTATAAATATGACTAGCCACCACCATAACACGGGGAGGATCCAGATCTTCCTCAAACACACAAGTTCACCAAGCACAAGAACACCTCTCCTCGTGAGGCTGTTCTTCCATTGTAACTGTCCATTATCATCCCAAGAGGTAATCCACCAAACCACAATGGAGTTGGGTAATACACCACAATGGTGGCCCGAACCAGTATAAATCTTGTGTCTCGTGTTCTTTGGGTCCGTGAAGCTAGGTCGTGAGATCATTGAGTGTGTGTGCTAGAGAGGGGGGAGATCTTCATGCGCACCCCAGTGTTCGAACCTCAAGGGTTTTGCCGGAACACGAAATCCAACATTTGGCGCACCAGGTAGGGGTGCACCGAAGATTCGCCCCTCGACAGCCTCGCCTCTCCGAACGACTCTCATGGACGCTGCCTCTTCCCTGACTGGATTGACGATCGCCCTCCGCAGCGCCAGGGGGCTCCGGGCCTTCACCCCCGTCTTGCGGCGAGTGCAGTGGCCACAAAAGTTCAAGCCGGAGATGCTGCCCCGCTATGATGGTGCGGCGGATCCGGCAGCCTTCCTGCTGGCGTACGAGGAGGCTGTCCTGGAGGCTGGGGGCGACGACAAGATCATGGACAATTGGTTGTCGATGGCCCTCGCTGGCCTGCCGCGCGCCTAGCTCCTCCACCTGCCAGAATCTTTCGTGGCCTCTTGGGAGGATCTACGCGACCTCTTCATCGCGCCCTTTGGGGGACCAGCACCCCCGGTCATCGTGACTCTCCTCGGTGGCTCACAGGCGCCACTCTCGGACCGTCACATCAAGCCATTCTTTTGCCAGATCAGCGCCGCCTCCACGCGGCAGGGGGCTCCCCCGGGATGGGCAGCGCCCAAGGCCGACCTGGTCTTCGACTTAAGAGATCACCCGGTCAACACCATCGGTTCGGGTGTGCTTCTGATGCGTGGCACGCCGACCATCTAAAGTGTAGCCGTCACCAAGATCCTCAGCAATGGCGGCGCCGGCCTCAGCGTGCTCTCTGTGGAGGCCTTTAGTCTCCTTCGCGTATCGCTCGAGCGGCTACGCCCCAGCCGGTCCTTCTCCGCAGTCGGCGGCTCCTCCAACCCCCTAGGGCAAATCCGTCTCCCCGTGACTTTCGGCACACGCGACAACTACCGCACCGAGCTAATTGACTTCGACATCACCCGCATCCATCTGCCGAACAATGCCATCCTCGGGTACCCGGTGCTGGCGCAGTTCATGGTGGCGACCCATCCCACGTACAACCTCATGAAGATGCCAGGAAGCAATGGCATCCTTACCATGGCCAGGGACATGAAGGAAGCTGTGTCGGCCCTCAAGCTAGCCTTCAGGGCCACGGCGGCAGCTTGCCCGGCCGACAAGGCCATGCCCAAGGCCAAGGGGGCTGCACCGACGAAGAAGAAGCAGTTGTTCACTCAAGGTCAAGACAAGACAAAGCAGATACCGGTCGACGTGGACGGGGCCTCCGGCGCTACCTTTATCATAGGCGCCGACCTTGCGCCAACTCAAGAGAAGGAGTTGGTGGACTTCCTGCGAGCGAACAAGGAAGTATTCGCCTGGGATCCCAAGCAGCTAGTTGGGGTCCCGAGAGGAGTAATCAAACATCATCTGAGGGTGTGCCCAAACGTGCGCCCTGTGAAGCAGAAGGCGATGCGAAAATCCACGGAGAAGTAGTCTTTCATCGTTCAGGAAACCCGTAAGCTAGATGCAGCATGTGTCATTCGCGAGGTCCGGTACTCGGAGTGGCTGGCAATTCCAGTCGTTGTGCTGAAGAAAGGAGGAAAGGAACGCATGTGTGTCGACTTCACCAACCTCAACAAGGCCTGCCCTCAGGACCCGTTTCCGCTGCCACGCATCGACCAGATTGTTGACTCCACTGCGGAGTGTGACCTGCTGTGCTCCCTGGATGCGTTCTCAGGATACCACCAGATCAAGATGGCAGTGGAAGATGTGGAAAAGACAGCTTTCTTAACCCCATGTGGGCTATATTGCTACACTTGCATGTCGTTCGGACTGCGCAACGCAGGAGCAATCTTCCAGCGGCTGATGCACATCGCCTTGGGGCAGCAGCTCGGGAGGAACGCTGAGGCCTATGTCCATAACATTATGGTAAAGTCTCGGCAAACAAGAACTTTGATTCAGGACCGGGAGGAGACCTTCGAGAGCCTGCACCAGGTGGAACTGCGGCTCAATCCGGAGAAGTGCGTGTTTGGTGTCCCTTCCGGCAAGCTACTAGGCTTCCTCGTATCCCACAGAGGGATCGAGGACAACCCGGAGAAGGTCAAGGCAATCGAAGACATGAGTCCACCACAAAACCTCAGGGAGATGCAGAAGCTTGTAGGCTGTGTGACCTCGCTGGGGCGCTTCATCTCCAAGTTCGGGGAGCGTGCCCTTCCGTTCTTCAAGCTGATGAAGAAGAACGGTCCATTCGAGTGGACCCCCGAGGCCGACCTAGCATTTCAAGACCTCAAAAGATACTTGACCAGCCCGCCGGTGATGGTGGCACCTCGTCCTCGCGAGCCCTTGGTACTCTACCTGTCTGCCACACCCCATTCCGCTAGCGCGACGTAGGTGGCCCTCGGAGAGGAGCCTCAAGTCAAGGGCTCACCAAATGAAACCGCCAAGCCCGATAAGGCTGCACAACACCAAGATGATGTTCCTCATGCGGTGGCTGGACCGGCTAGTTGTCAAGCCATAGGAGCTGGAGATCCACAGGAAACACCTCAGTCCCCGGGAGCCAAAAACTCATCAGCTAACCCACCCTTGTTGAGCACCAAGTATACTTCATCGGTACAGTGCTGCAAGATGCGAGGGCGCGATAACCCATGCCTCAGAAGCTCTTGCTCGCGCTCCTGGTGGACTCGCGTAAGTTGCGCCACTACTTCCTGGGTCACCCCATCAAGGTCGTCTCAACCTACCAATTGGAGAGAGTGCTCAAGAGCCCCAATGCCACGGGGAGGGTAGCTTAATGGAACATCGAGCTGCAAGCGTTTGACCTGGAGTTCAGCACAACCAGGGTCATCAAGGACGCAACGCTCGCCGATTTTGTGGCGGAATGGACCGATACACTAGAGCTCAAAGCAAGCAAGAACCAATCCCTCTAACTAGGGAATGAAGCGTCAGAAGGCTGGGTCATGTAATTCGATGGCGCGTTCGCGCGCCAGGGCGAGGGGGCTGGAGCCGTACTCATCTCGCCCACTCAGGACAAACTTTACTATGCCGTGCAGCTCTGCTTCCAGCAGGGCAAGAAGGTCTCCAACAACATCGCAAAGTACGAGGGACTCATTGCCGGCCTCAAGACGGCGGCGGCCCTGGGAGTGAAGCGCCTCACTGTCGATGTACAAAAGTAGGGGCTCTCCTTTTGACCCCTTTACTTGTCCACGGGAAGTCAGAGCCACGTGCCGTGGCCATAGTTAGCAGGACAGAGGAGGGAAGCCGGAGAGAAGCCAAGGCACAAGACGACCAAGGCGATGCCAAGACCAGGAGCACAAGAGCGCAAGAGGGCGAGGTGGACTCCCTCGGCAAGATCCTTGCCGAGGCGCCCCCCCGCAGCCCCGGCAAGAGCCTTGCAAGGGCAACTTTCCCGATGCCAGCGGAGTGAACCACCCTTGAGCCCACCAGCTCCAACCTAACCATCTGTGTTGGAACCAAGGCTCGGGAGGCGCCTCTGTGGTAGCATGCAAATCTTCGTCAATTCATAAATATATGAGTTCGGGAGGACTAGAAGACGGCGACCCTCGGCAGGATCCTAGCCGAGGAAATCCACAAGACCCCCGGCAAGATCCTTGTCGGGGATGATAGCATTGCCATGGCAAGACCCTTGTCAAGCCCCCGGCAAGACCCTTGCCGAGTGCCTCAGCAGGGCCACTGCCAGGCTCGCACCAGCCAAGACTCCATCGTCGTTCGCATGCTGCTACCAGCCCAACTAGCTGGGTAGGCACCTGCATCGGAACATGCATCTTCCAGGCCAAATCAGCAAGCACATGTGTGGCGGCATGCAGATCTTCCTAAAGGCCCTACCACCGTGCCACCTCGGCTGCCTGCCTGCCTACATGGCATTGCATGCATCGCCAGCCTGGGCGCGTGTCCAAGCGAGGCGAAGAGGCGACGGACGGGACGGGCCTCGTTCCCGTCCCCGATAAAGCTAATGGACACCTATGTACTGCATTTAATGTAGTTTGTCCCGTAATGCCGTGCGATAAGCTCGCGCACTGTAGGCCTTTCCACCTCCTGTGTGCCACTGTGGCAGCCCCTTTTTCCTATAAAAGGAGGCCCGAGATGACCAGGAGAGGGATTCGCCTTTTTGAAACGAGACAGCCACCGTAGCTAGTTCGGAAAGCTCAAGAACACTCAATACATCCACCAAAGCAGGACTAGGGTTTTATGCATCCTCGCGGCCCAAACCTGGGTAAACGATCCGTGTGCTTGCTCCTAAACCTGCTCTTCTCACGACCCCGCGCCCACCGACCGTAGAAGGGATCCCAGTGATCCCATAGGTGTCGTTCCCACCGACACTCACCATCAAGGGAGACTCACAGCTCCTCGTCAACTTCTCCAACAAGGTGTACGAGCCAAAGGACGAGCATAGGGGAGCATATCTCGCAGAGGAACGCAAAATGGAGAAGCAGTTCCTGGGCCTAGAGCTGCAGGATGTGCCACGTGGAACCAACCAAGAGGCCGATGTCATCGCCAGAAGAGCATCCAAGCGGCTGCCCCAAGAACATGGCGTCTTCGAGGAACGACTCTTCAAGCCTTCAGTAGCACCTCAGCCTGCGGAGCTAGCGTCACCTCGGGAGGAGCTCCCTCAGCTGCCAGTCTCGGGAGCCCCCGCCTGCGGCCCGACCTCAGGAACACGCCTCCTCTAGGCACTCGAGCCTCAGGAGGGGTGCTGGATCGAGGAGTTTAAGGCATACTTGACACAGGGCACGTTGCCGGAGAAGGAGGAAGACGGGGAGCGCGTGGCCTGGCAGGCTACGGCGTACTGCATTCAGGACAGTGAGCTATACAAGAAGCGACCAAATGATGTTTCTATGCGGTACATTTCCAGGGAACAGGGGAACGAGATAATGGCTGAGATACATGGCGTAGACTACGGGCACCACTCATCGTCGCGCACCTTGGTCGGCAAGGCTTTCCGCAGCGGGTTCTACTGGCCCACAGCACTCAACGACGCGGCTGAGCTGGTGAAGTCCTGCGAGGCCTACCAATTCCACACCAAGTAGATCACCAGCCGGCTCAGGGCCTCCAGACTATCCCTCTCTCATGGCCGTTCTCGGTCTTTGGCTGGATATCCTGGGTCCATTCCCTTGAGTGCCTAGAGGTTACCGCTACCTCTACGTCACCATCGACAAGTTCACCAAGTGGGCGAAAGTGGAAGCCGTCCGCACCATCCCACCCGGATCAGCAATCAAGTTCATCAAGGGCATTGTGAGCTGATTTAGGGTCCCTAATCGCATCATCACTGACAACGGTTCTCAGTTCACTAGCAATCTCTTCAAAACATATTGTGCTAACCTTGGGACACAGATCTGCTACACCTCCTTGGCACAACCCAGTAGCAACCGCCAAGCCAAACGCGCCAACGCGGAAGTCCTGAGGGGTCTCAAAACTAGGACCTTCAAGAAGAAGCTCAAGGCCTGCGACAGGGGCTGGCACGACGAGCTCCAGTCCGTGCTGTGGTCTATCCGCACCACCGCCACCAGGACGACAGGCGAAACCCCGTTCTTCCTCGCCTATAGAGCAGAAGCGGTTCTCCCACATGAGGTCAAGCATCGCTCCGCGCGGGTCCTGGCATTCGATGAAACGCGGCAGGACGCCATGCGGGGGATGGATCTCGTGCTGGGGGAGGAACGCCGCCGTGAAGCCTCGCTCCAAGCTGCGAGGTACCAGTAGGCGCTGCGGCGGTACCACTGCCACAACGTCCGCTCCAGGACACTTGAGGTGGGTGACCTTGTCCTGAGGCGGGTGCTCTCCAGTGAAGGGCTGCACAAGCTCTCGCCCATGTGGGAGGGCCCGTTTCAGGTTGCCCACGTCTCGAGGCCTGGCGCTGCGCGCTTGGAGAAGCAGGACGGGGTCCCCATCCAGAACGCCTGGAACATCTAGCACCTCAATAAGTTCTACCCATGAAGCAAGGCCCGGTGCCTGTGAAGCAAGGCCCAGTGCCTGTGAAGAATCTCTGCTCGTGACACTCTCACGTAATAATGAGTGGGGCTGTACACACTCCGGAGTCTCAGGAGTGCCGCCCTCGGGCCTCGGGGTCTCCCTCCCACGACTAGTGGCAGCACTTAGCTCCGCGCCGGTGAGAAGATAAGAAGACTAGACTAGGTGCCGGACGCGGCTTTTCATTTGCTTTCTATAGTTGGCTTGCACCTCTTCAATTGAAATTTGCTTTCTGGTGTCACTTGCTGATCTTGTTCCTTCGATTATGCCCCCTGCCTTCGGTTCTTTGTTTGACATGTACGCTCTCTCGCGTCCCTCGTGAGCGGACTGGAAAGGTGCCCCGTGGGGCCTTATAAGCGTTTTGTTCGTTTTTCGCGAGGCACCCTCGTTTGAGCCGCAAGCTAGCGCACCCTTTCAAGCCGTGCCCCTCGGGTACCGCGACGCGAGGTGCTAGGTCGTGGCCATACGCAGGTGACGCATGCTAGCCATCAGGCTACAATAACGTGGACTAGGTACGGATGTCCTAGCAAATTTTCGCAGTTCTTCCTTGTCAGGTATGAAGAAACACGCATCTCACGAAGCGGGGTCTACTTCAGGTGCATCGAGCTAAGTCATTCTACGCACATGCATAAATCACGATGTTGGAACACAGCACAGGAATGGTAAACACAGCATAACAACCCGGAAATCATAGTTCGTTGCACACCCCCACGGGGCCCCATACTTGTCTTTCTCTAATGCAGGAACGAAAGGAAGAACGAAACAAAAGCAGGACGTGCTCCTGCGGCAGGTCGCGAGGACGGGCTCGCGGTGCTCTTCTGAGCTCAGTCGGACCCCTCCTCGTGCTTCACTGGAGCGCGGCGATGAGCTGACCCGCTGCCATCTTCAAAGCGGGCGCGACGGCATGGCGGCTGGTCGAAGCCGCCGCTGCTGGAGCTGCCACCGGAAGAAGAGTCGTGATACGTCTCCAACATATCTATAATTTTTGATTGCTCAATGCTATATTATCTACTATTTTGGACATTATTGGGTTTTATTGTCCACTTTTATATTATTTTTGGGACTAACCTACTAACTAGAGGACCAACCCAGAATTGTCGTTTTTTTTCCTATTTTAGGGTTTCGAAGAAAAGGAATATCAAATGGAGTCCAAATGGAATGAAACCTTCGGGAACATGATTTTCTCACCGAACATGATCCAGGAGACTTGGACCCTACGTCAAGAAACAAAGGAGGAGGCCACGAGGTAGGGGGCGCGCCTACCCCCCCCCCCCCCCCCCGCCCCCCCCCCCCCCCCGGGCCCCCCCCCCCCCCCCCCCCCAGGCGCGCCCTCCACCCTCGTGGGCCCCCTATTGCTCCACTGACGTACTCCTTCCTCCTATATATACCTACGTACTCCCAAACAATCAGATACGAAGCCAAAACCCTAATTCCACCGCCACAACTTTCTGTATCCACGAGATCCCATCATGGGGCCTATTCCGGAGCTCCCCCGGAGGGGGCATTGATCACGGAGGGCTTCTACATCATCACCATAGCCCCTCCGATGAAGTGTGAGTAGTTCACCTCAGACCTACGGGTCCATAGTTATTAGCTAGATGGCTTCTTCTCTCTTTTTGGATCTCAATACAATGTTCTCCCCCTCTCTTGTGGAGATCTATTCGATGTAATCTTCTTTTTGCGGTGTGTTTGTTGAGACCGATGAATTGTGGGTTTATGATCAAGTCTATCTATGAATAATATTTGAATCTTCTCTGAATTCTTTTATGTATGATTGGTTATCTTTGCAAGTCTCTTCGAATTATCAGTTTGGTTTGGCCTACTAGATTGATCTTTCTTGCAATGGGAGAAGTGCTTAGCTTTGTGTTCAATCTTGCGGTGTCCTTTCCCAGTGACAGTAGGGGCAGCAAGGCACGTATTGTATTGTTGCCATCGAGGATAACAAGATGGGGTTTTATTCATATTGCATGAGTTATCCCTCTACATCATGTCATCTTGCTTAAGGTGTTACTCTGTTTTCATGAACTTAATACTCTAAATGCATGCTGGATAGCGGTCGATGAGTGGAGTAATAGTAGTAGATGCATGCAGGAGTCCGTCTAGTTGTCTCGGACGTGATGCCTATATACATGATCATACCTAGATATTCTCATAACTATGCTCAATTATGTCAATTGCTCAACAGCAATTCGTTCACCCACCATAGAATACCTATGTTCTTGAGAGAAGCTACTAGTGAAACCTATGCCCCCCCCGGGTATATCTTCATCATATTAATCTTCCAATACTTAGTTATTTCATTTGCTTTTTACTTCGCTTTTATTTTACTTTGCATCTTTATCATAAAAATACCAAAACTATTATCTTATCATATCTATCATATCTCACTCTCGTAAGTGTCCGTGTAGGGATTGACAACCCCTTATCGTGTTGGTTGCGAGGATTTATTTGTTTTGTGCAGGTACGAGGGACTCGGGCGTAGCCTCCTACTAGATTGATACCTTGTTTCTCAAAAACTGAGGGAAATACTTACGCTACTTTGCTGCATCATCCCTTCCTCTTCGGGGAAAACCAATGCAGTGCTCAAGAGGTTGCAAGAAGGATTTCTGGCGCCGTTGCTGGGGAGTCTATGCAAAAGTCAATATACCAAGTACCCATCACAATTCCTATCTCCTGCATTACATTATTTGCCATTTGCCTCTCGTTTTCCTCTCCCCCACTTCACCCTTGCCATTTTATTCGCCCTCTCTCTCTCTATCCTCCCTCTCTTTCTCTATGTTCCTCTTTTTGCCCGCTTCCTTTTTGTTTGCTTGTGTGTTAGTTTGCTTGCTTGTCACGATGGCTCAAGATAATACTAAATTGTGTGACTTTACCAATACCAACAACAATGATTTTATTAGCACTCCGATTGCTCCTCTTACTGATGCTGAATCTTGTGAAATTAATACTGCTTTGTTGAATCTTGTCATGAAATATCCGTTTTCCGGCCTTCCTAGTGAAGATGCGGCTACCCATCTAAATAGCTTCATTGATTTGTGTGATATGCAAAAGAATAAAGATGTGGATAATGATATTGTTAAATTGAAGCTATTTCCTTTTTCTCTTAGAGATCGTGCTGAAGCTTCGTTTTCGTCTTTGCCTAAGAATAGTATTGATTCATGGAATAAGTGCAAAGATGCTTTTATCTCTAAGTATTGTCCTCCCGCTAAGATCATCTCCCTTGGAAACGATATTATGAATTTTAAGCAACTTGATCATGAACATGTTGCACAAGCTTGGGAGAGGATGAAATTAATGATACGTAATTGCCCTACTCATGATTTGAATATGTGGATGATTATACAAAAAATTTATGCCGATTTGAATTTTTCTTCTAGAAATCTTTTAGATTCGGCCGCGGGAGGCACTTTTATGGAAATCACTTTAGGAGAAGCTACTAAACTCCTAGATAATATTATGGTTAATTATTCTCAATGGCATACTGAAAGATCTACTAATAAAAAGGTGCATGCGATAGGAGAAATTAATGTCTTGAGTGGAAAGATGGATGAACTTATGAAATTATTTGCTAGTAAGAGTGTTTCTTCTGACCCTAATGATATGCCCTTGTCTACTTTGATTGAGAATAATAATGAATCTATGGATGTGAATTTTGTTGATAGGAACAATTTTGGTAACAACGCGTATAGAGGAAATTTTAATCCTAGGCCTTATCCTAGTAATCCCTCTAATAATTATGGTAATTCCTACAACAATTCTTATGGAAATTATAATAAGATGCCCTATGATTTTGAATCTAATATTAAAGTATTTATTACTTCGCAAAAGAATTTCAATGCTTTGATTGAAGAAAAATTGCTTAAGATTGATGAGTTGGCTAGGAACGTTGATTGAATTTCTCTTGATGTTGATTCTTTTAAACTTAGATATATTCCACCTAAGCATGATATCAATGAATCTCTCAAAGCCATGAGAATTTCCATTGATGAGTGCAAAGAAAGAAGCGCTAGGATGCAAGCTAAGAAAGATGCCTTTATAAGAGCATGTTCTTCTAGTTCCTATGAAAATAAAGATGATGATCTAAAAGTTATTGATGTATCCCCTATTAAATCTTTGTTTTGCAATATGAATCTTAATAATGATGGGACTGATTATGATCCACCTTTACCTAGAAGACGTTCCAAGAATTCGGAGTTTTTAGATCTTGATGCTAAAATTGATGAAAGTGGGATTGAAGAAATTAAAACCCTAGATGTTGCTAAACCCACTATTTTGGATTTCAAGGAATTTAATTATGAAAATTGATCTTTGATTGATTGTATTTCCTTGTTGCAATCCGTGCTAAATTCTCCTCACGCTTATAGTCAAAATAAAGCGTTCACTAAACATATCGTTGATGCCTTGATGCAATCTTACAAAGAAAAACTTGAATTAGAAGTCTCTATCCCTAGAAAATTTATGATGAGTGGGAACCTACTATTAAAATTAAAATTAAAGATCATGAATGCTATGCTTTGTGTGATTTGGGTGCTAGTGTTTCCATGATTCCAAAGACTTTGTGCGATTTGTTAGGTTTCTGTGATTTTGATGATTGCTCTCTAAACTTGCACCTTGCGGATTCCACTATTAAGAAACCTATGGAAGAATTAATGATGTTCTTATTGTTGCAAATAGGAATTATGTGCCCGTAGATTTTATTGTTCTTGACATAGATTGCAATCCTTCATGTCCTATTATTCTTGGTAGACCTTTCCTTAGAACGATTGGTGCAATTATTGGTATGAAGGAAGGAAAAATTAGATTCCAATTTACGTTAAGGAAAGGCATGGAACACTTTCCTAGAAATAAAATTAAATTACCTTATGAATCTATTATGAGAGCCAATTATGGATTGCATACCAAAGATGACAATAACTAGATCTATCCTTGCTTTTTATGCCTAGCTAGGGCGTTAAACGATAGCGCTTGTTGGGAGGAAACCCAATTTTATTTTTATTCCTTGATTTTTGATCCTGTTTAGTAATAAATAATTTATCTAGCCTGTTTTTAGGTTTTGTTTTTTGTGTTTAATTAGTGTTTGTGCCAAGTAGAACTGTTGGGAAGACATGGGGAAAGTCTTGTTAATCTTGCTGTAAAAAACAGAAACTTTAGCGCTCACGAGAACTGCTGCCATTTTTATTTGGAAAGTGATATTTAGTTAATTCCATTTGAAGACGATTAAAAGATAAATTCCTCAAGTCCAGCAATTTATTTTAGAATTTTTGGGGTTCCAGATCTTGCGCTAGCTACAGATTACTACAGACTGTTCTGTTTTTGATAGATTCTGTTTTTCGTGTGTTGTTTGCTTATTTTGATGAATCTCTGACTAGTAAAATAGTTTATAAACCATATAGATGTTGGAATACAGTAGATTTAACACAAATATAAATAAATAATGAGTTCATTACAGTATCTTGAAGTGGTCTTTTGTTTTCTTTCGCTAACGGAGCTCACGAGATTTTCTACTTTAAGTTTTGTGTTGTGAAGTTTTCAAGTTTTGGGTAAAGATTTGATGGATTATGGAACAAGGAGTGGCAAGAGCCTAAGCTTGGGCATGCCCATGGCACCCCCATGATAATCTAAGGACACCTAAAAGCCAAAGCTTGGGGATGCCCCGGAAGGCATCCCCTCTTTTCGTCTACTTCTATCGGTAACTTTACTTGGAGCTATATTTTTATTCACCACATGATATGTGTTTTGCTTGGAGGGTCTTGTATTATTTGATTATTTGGTTGTTAGTTTACCACAATCATCCTTGCTGTACACACCTTTTGATAAAATCATACATGATTTGGAATTTGTTAGAATACTCTATGTGCGTCACTTATATCATTTGAGTTATATAGTTTTGCTCTAGTACTTCACTTATATCTTTTAGAGCACAGTGGTGGATTTGTTTTATAGAAACTATTGATCTCTCATGATTCACTTAGATTATTTTGAGAGTCTTAAATAGCATGGTAATTTGCTTAAATAATCCTAATATGCTTGGAATTCAAGAATAATAAAAGAACTTCCTTATGAGTGTGTTGAATGCTATGAGAAGTTTGATGCTTGATAATTTTTTGAGATATGAAGATGGTGATATTAGAGTTATGCTAGTTGAGTAGTTGTGAATTTGAGAAATACTTGTGTTAAAGTTTGTGATTCCCGTAGCATGCACGTATGGTGAACCGTTATGTGATGAAGTCGGAGCATGATTTATTTTTTGATTGTCTTCCTTATGAGTGGCGGTCGGGGACGAGCGATGGTCTTTTCCTACCAATTTATCCCCCTAGGAGCATGCGCGTAATACTTTGCTTTGTTAACTTGTAGAATTTTTCAATAAGTATATGAGTTCTTTATGACTAATGTTGAGTCCATGCATTATACGCGCTTTTCTCACCCTTCCACCTTTGCTAGCCTCTCTAATACCGCGCACCTCTCGCCGGTATCATACACCCACCATATACCTTCCTCAAAACAGCCACCATACCTACCTATTATGGCATTTCCATAGCCATTCTGAGATATATTGCCATGCAACTTTCCACTGTTCCGTTTATTATGAGACACTCCATCATTTTCATATCGCTTAGCATGATCATGTAGTTGACATCGTATTTGTGGCAAAGCCACCATTCATAATTCTTTCATACGTGTCACTCTTGATTCATTGCATATCCCGGTACACAGCCGGAGGCATTCATATGGAGTCATATTTTGTTCTAAGTATCAAGTTGTAATTGTTGAGTTGTAAGAAAAATAAAAATGTGATGATCATCATTATTAGAGCATTGTGCCAGTGAGGAAGGATGATGGATACTATGATTCCCCCACAAGTCGGGATGAGACTCCGGACGAAAAATATAAAAAATAGAAAGAAAAGAGGCCATAAAAAAGTGAAAAGGCCCAAATAAAAAATGGGAGAAAAATAGAGAAGGGACAATGTTACTATCCATTTACCACACTTGTGCTTCAAAGTAGCACCATGATATTCATGATAGAGAGTCTCCTATGTTATCACTTTCAAATACTAGTTGGAATTTTTCATTATAGAACTTGGCTTGTATATTCCAATGATGGGCTTCCTCAAAATGCCCTAGGTCTTCATGAGGAAGCAAGTTGGATGCACACGCACTTAGTATCTTTTGTTGAGCTTTCATATACTTATAGCTCTAGTGCATCCGTTGCATGGCAATCCCTACTCACTCACATTGATATCTATTGATGGCCATCTCCATAGCCCGTTGATATGCCTAGTTGATGTGAGACTATCTTCTCCCTTTTTGTCTTCTCCACAACCACCATTCTATTCCACTTATAGTGCTATATCCATGGCTCACGCTCATGTATTGCAGGAAGATTGAAAAAGTTTGAGAATGTCAAAAGTATGAAACAATTGCTTGGCTTGTCATCGGGGTTGTGCATGACTTAAATACTTTCTGTGATGAAGATAGAGCATAGCCAGACTATATGATTTTGTAGGGATAACTTTCTTTAGCCATGTTATTTCGAGAAGACATGATTGCTTTGTTAGTATGCTTGAAGTATTATTATTTTTATGCCAATATTAAACTTTTATCTTGAATCTTTCGGATCTGAATATTCATACCACAATTAAGAAGAATTACATTAAAATTATGCCAAGTAGCACTCCGCATCAAAAATTCTGTTTTTATCATTTACTTACTCGAGGACAAGCAGGAATTAAGCTTGGGGATGCTTGATACGTCTCCAACGTATCTATAATTTTTGATTGCTCCATGCTATATTATCTACTGTTTTGGACACTATTGGGCTTTATTATCCACTTTTATATTATATTTTGGGACTAACCTACTAACCGGAGTCCCAGCCCAGATTTCCTGTTTTTTGCCTATTTTAGGGTTTCGAAGAAAAGGAATATCAAACAGAGTCCAAATGGAATGAAACATTCGGGAACATGATTTTCTCACCGAACATGATCTAGGAGATTTGGACCCTATGTCAAGAAACAAAGGAGGAGGCCACGAGGTAGGGGACGCGCCTACCCCCAGGCGCGCCCTCCACCCTCGTGGGCCCCCTATTGCTCCATCGACGCACTCCTTCCTCCTATATATACCTACGTACCCCCAAATGATCAGATACGAAGCCAAAACCCTAATTCCACCACTGCATCTTTCTGTATCCACGAGATCCCATCTTGGGGCCTGTTTTGGTGCTCCGCCGGAGGGGGCATCGATCACGGAGGGCTTCTACATCATCACCATAGCCCCTCCGATGAAGTGTGAGTAGTTCACCTCAGACCTACGGGCCCATAGTTATTAGCTAGATGGCTTCTTCTCTCTTTCTGGATCTCAATACAATGTTCTCCCCCTCTCTTGTGGAGATCTATTTGATATAACCTTCTTTTTGCGATGTGTTTGTTGAGACCAATGAATTGTGGGTTTATGATCAAGTCTATCTATGAATAATATTTGAATCTTCTCTGAATTCTTTTATGTATGATTGGTTATCTTTGCAAGTCTCTCCGAATTATTAGTTTGGTTTGGCCTATTAGATTGATCTTTCTTGCAATGGGAGAAGTGCTTAGCTTTGGGTTCAATCTTGCGGTGTCCTTTCCCGGTGACAGTAGGGGCAGCAAGGCACGTATTGTATTGTTGCCATCGAGGATAACAAGATGGGGTTTTCATCATATTGCATGAGTTTATCCCTCTACATCATGTCATCTTGCTTAAGGCGTTACTCTGTTTTCATGAACTTAATACTCTAGATGAATGCTGGATAGCGGTCGATGAGTGGAGTAATTGTAGTAGATGCAGGCAGGAGTCGGTCTACTTTGTCTCGGACGTGATGCCTATATACATGTTCATACCAAGATATTCTCATAACTATGCTCAATTCTGTCAATTGCTCAACAGTAATTCGTTCTCCCACAGTAGAATACCTATGTTCTTGAGAGAAGCCACTAGTGAAACCTATGGCCCCCGGGTCTATCTTCATCATATTAATCTTCCAATACTTAGTTATTTCATTTGATTTTTACTTTGCTTTTATTTTACTTTGCATCTTTATCATAAAAATACCAAAAATATTATCTTATCATATCTATCATATCTCACTCTTGTAAGTGGTCGTGTAGGGATTGACAAACCCTTATCGCATTGGTTGCGAGGATTTATTTATTTTGTGCAGGTACGAGGGACTCGGGCGTAGCCTCCTACTGGATTGATACCTTGGTTCTCAAAAACTGGGGGAAATACTTGCGCTACTTTGCTGCATCATCCCTTCCTCTTCGGGGAAAACAAACCCAGTGCTCAAGAGGTAGCAAGTCGCCATAGCTGGACGAGACATGGCCGGGCCCACCTGCCTCCTCCTCACGACCATCGCCAAGGCCGAGAACCTCATTGTCGTCGTTGTCCTCGGGGCAGCACCCGGCACGGCGACCATCTTCCCCGAACACCCTCACGAAGAGGGTCGCATCACCGTCGTACTTGAAGTGGAGGGCACACCGCCTGCCCAGCCCGCGCGCGGGGGTGAGTGTCTGCCAGGCGCGGGCCAGGACCGTGCTGCCCACGGAGGAGATCTCCACCATGACCAACGAAGCCCTGCTGCAGCAACCGTCCGCCTGCAACCAGAGACCGCCTGGACCTTCGGACGGCAGTTCGCCGACGAAGAATCTCGGGAGCTGAAGCCAGGTGCCAGCCGGGTTCTCCGACCACACGATGAACTCCGGCATCAGCTCCGCCGAATTGAAGCACGGCCGGGGAGGTTGCGCAACCAAGGCACACCTCACCTCTTCAACGGGGCTGCCGCAACCTCGGCGGCTGCCACCACATGAAGAGGCTCCACCGCGGCTGCGAGGGGTCACAGTGTTCTTGCGGGGGCAACCGTGCCCCCTCTTGGGCGGCGGTGAGCCAGGCCCCTCCAGGCGAGCTTTCCCCTTCTCTGCGGCTAAGAGCCTCTTCACAGGCGCCATAGACATCGCTGCCAACGGTGGAGCAAGGAATAAGAAGAAGCGGGAGACGCAGCGGAGAGACGGGTGATGGGGGCTCCGCCCCCACCTCCCATTTATAGCCAAGGGGAGGCTAACCGCTAGCCTCCATGATCTAAGGTAATAATGATATTTTTCCTGCATGCAGCAAGGATCCGTCAAGTCGGGCAGTTGCGGAGATGCCCACGTCCAATCAGTTGCCACGCATCGACCAAGGCCGCAGGCTGTTGGGGCCCGCAGTGCTCCGCGCTTGCCCTTTGGCTTGGCCTCGAAGCCAAGCCCAAGCGCCTTGGGGCCGGGGGCTACTGTCGGCGTTCTGGAAATGGGGTCCCCAGACTTGCCTGCCCGCGGCCCACGGCATGGCTCCTCCAGCGGCCCCATACAGGCCACCTTCACCAGCAAACATTCAAGACCCTCACGAGGGGCCAAGCCTCGTGAGGCGGACGATGCAAGACCTCCTCAGGGGCGGACTCACCAGGCTGGCTCGCGTGGGCGGAGAGATCAAGGCAAGGTGAACCTCGCGAGGTTCCAATGACGTAAGACTTGACAATCAAGACCAGGCGGGCGCCAGACTGGCGCCAGCGAGCATAGTGTCCTCGCTTCCTATTTGGTGCTAAGGCTGCAAGCGCAGGCGAGGAGTTCCAAGGCTTCAGGCAATAGTTTCCATATCGGTGCAACAAGACCAGGACCTGCAGGATGGCAGGACCGAGGTCACCGTGGACATCACCACCAGAGCCTTTGGCAGGCATAGACTACTTTTGTCAGGATAACTTGTACTAGTTGTCTCCCTTCAAATTGGCCATTGTGGGATCCCTTCCCGCTCAATATTTGGGAAGAGGACCAGGGCCTCTAAATAGGACTAGCCACCACCATCACACGGGGAGGATCCAGATCTTCCTCAAACACACAAGTTCACCAAGCACAAGAACACCTCTCCTTAGGAGGCTGTTCTTCCCTTGTAACTCTTCATCATCAGCCCAAGAGGCAATCCACCACACCACACTAGAGTAGGGTATTACACCATAACGGTGGCCCGAACTAGTATAAATCTCGTGTCTCGTGTTCTTTGGGTCCGTGAAGCTAGGTCGTAGATCGTTGAGTGTGCGAGCTAGAGAGGCGGGATCTTTGTGCGCACCCCAGTGTTCAAACCTCAAGGGTCTTGCCAGAACCGAAATCCAATAGATTCATGCCACAAGGACTGACCCATGTGTCTTGGGAATGATGTAGCCTAGGGGTCTCCCAGCTGAATGAACTTGAAAAAATGTCAGCTGGTTTGGTTGTCGAAGGAGTGTTGGGGTAGCTGAAGGCGCGTAGCGAAGAAGCCGCTCCTCATGAGCCGTTGAGACCCTGAGCCTCGGGAGGCTCTAGAGGCTCGGGTGGCCTCTTGAGGACCGTCTCCATCTCCGCCAGGACTGCATGATGCCCGGCCTTCTGACCCGCCAGGGCGCTCCGCAAGTTGTGCTGGAAGGCGACTGCTATGCTCGGCAGGCCGAACGACATGCGAACGTAGCTGTGAGGTGGACCCTCACACCGTCCAACACGCGAAGGC
The DNA here is from genome assembly GCF_003073215.2 of Triticum urartu. Lineage (NCBI taxonomy): Eukaryota > Viridiplantae > Streptophyta > Magnoliopsida > Poales > Poaceae > Triticum > Triticum urartu. The sequence continues at coordinate 259,543,164 of NC_053025.1, read as the reverse complement.
CAGAAGTGCTCCTGAGACGTGGCCCTATTGAGCCCTGGGATGTCGACGCAGACGCATAGCTCACCACACTCGCCTGAGTGGGGAGCAGCGCTAGGTGGGCGGTGGTCGCCGCGTATGGCTCTTGCTTCCTGAAGCTCCTGATATGCCTTGGTGATGAACTCCTGAGCGTCGTGCGCTCCTCGCTCGGTGTCCTCCTGAGGGAAACATGCCGTGAAGCACGCCTCCACGTGGTGACCAAGCGCCTCCCTTGTGATGTTGGCCAGGTCCGAGGCCCTCCAGAAGAGAGCCCCCGAGCCTTGCTCGAGGAGGGCGCTGGGTGCGCCTCCCTATGCGAGGGAGGGCCGCGCCCCAGGCGCTGCCGCAGATCCTAAAGTGGCGCCGCTGGAGGTGCCTTTCCCTTGTGGCCCAGTACGGAGTAGCTGCTTCATCTTCTTGGGGTTGGCCTCAGGATGCTACTGCGTGCCTGCTCTGTCAGGGTCTTCGATTGATGCAGCTTGGAAGGCGCGCTCGAGGGAGCACACCATGCCTCTTTCTTTGCAAGGGACTGTGATGATTTTGCCGCTTCCCGGCATATCAAGGACGTTGTAGCCATGGTGGGTGTCTGCCATGAATTTTGCCAGTGTTGGGTACCCGAGGATGGCATTGTATGGCAGGCGGATGTGGGCGACATCGAAGTCGACGAGCTCGGTGTGGTAGTTGTTGCGCTGACCGAAGATGACAGGGAGGTGAACTTGCCCTATCGGGGTGGTGGAGCCGTCTATCACTCCTGATAAAGGCTTGGTAGGTTGGAGCTGATCATATGGTACTTGAAGGCTTTCGAACGTCCTGACGGAGAGGACACTGAGCCCTGCGCCGCCGTCGATGAGGGTCTTGGTGACTTGGACATTGCTGATGATGGGTGAAGAGAGCATCGGGAGGACGGTAGCAGTTGCCACGCATTTGAGATGGTCTGCCGAGCTAAAGGTGATGGCGTACTTGGACCACCTGAGCGGGCGTGTAGCCTTGAGCTTGGGAAGAGCTGCATTCACTTTGTGAGAGAAATGCTTGAAGATGCGCTGGGAGGCTAGGGCCTGAGCGCCACCCAAGATGCAGGCGATGACGCATGACTCCTGGAAGCCCCCAGTCCCTTCGTCCTGTTGATGGTCATCATTCCTCGGTGGCGGCAGCAGAGGGAGACCAAGGTTGCCCTGAGGGCGGTCCTCGTGAGGCTGGTCCCTCCAGGCGCCCTCACGAGGCTGGTCCTGCCAACGATCCTCGTGAGGCTGGTCGCGCCACTCCCGGCGAGGGCCGCGGTCATCCCAACGTCCTCCACCTCGTCCACTTCCTCGGCCGTAGCCCCGGTCGTTGCGCTCGGGGCGTCGACCGAAGCGTCCATCTCGAATGGCCCTGAGCTCTTGACAATCATTGGTGTTGTGGGTGCGCACGTTGTGGAAGGCGCAGAACGTACGGCTCCCCTTGAACGACTCGGGAAGATCTCAGCCACGCTTGGTGTCCGATTATGCTGCAAGTACGACCACTCCTTTGCGATTCACGTCCTTGACCTTGGCCTTCTTCTCCTCTGGATCCGCAGCAAGGAGCTCGAGGAGGGAGAGGCGCCCCTCCTCAGTTCTTTCACACTTGGTTGCTATGTTGAACAGCTCCAAAGTCATGCACAAATCCTCATGGATGGCGAGCTCCTCCTTTATCTCGATGTCACATATGTGGTCAGAAAATGCTGAGATGATGGCCTCGTCCGTCACCTTGGGGATCTTGATACGCGTGCTATTGAAGCGCTGGATGTACTTCTGCAGGGTTTCTCCTGGCTGGTGCTTGATGCGGCGCAGGTCACCCGCGACCAGGGGACAGTCACAAGTGCCCTAGAAATTGGCGATGAAGTGGTTGCGCATCTCATCCCTGGAGGACATCGAGCCTGGGGGCAGGTTCAGGAGCCATGAGCGAGCGCCGTCCTTGAGAGCCATGGGAAACCAGTTCACAGTGACCTTTTCATCGCCATTGGCCGCCTCGATGCTCAGCTCGTAGAGCTGCAAGAACTCTGCAGGGTCGGGGGTGCCGTCGTACAGAGGAGGCAGATCCGGCTTGAACTTGCCCAGCCAGATGACGCTACGTACCTCAGGAGGGAAGGCGCGGTAGACCACCGTGGCCACCAGGGCCCATGGCGGAGGCGGAGCTTGACCTTGGCATCCCTGTGCCGCCACGACAAGTGGCACATGGCCCTGCCGCAGCAAGCGATCCTGACGTAGCGGTGCTGGAAGTGGTGGAGCATTTTCTTGCGGACGGGGAACCTCCTGGCAACTTCCTTCTTCGTGCGCAGGCACACGGCACGGTGGATCATGGCGCGGGACCGCACATCTTGGAGCGAGGACGCCATCTTGACGCGGGGGAGGCTGAGGCGCTCCACGAGCCGCACACCTCGGTGCAAGGGCGCCATCTTGGTGCTGAGGGGGCGTAGGCGCTCCGTGAGCCACATCGCCCACAGCCGAGGGTGGGCGAGGCAGCGCGAGGGATGGTGCAGGAGAGCCCCCCACGGCGCTGACGAGATCGGCGATGTGGTCCAACCAGTCCTTGTAGAGGTCGTCGACCGGGCGGTAGCGCAGGAGCTCGCGTGCCATGAGCAGTGCAGCCTGCGCATCTATGGGGGCGCGGCGAGTTTGATACGATGAGGCGGTCGGAGTCAGCGACAGGGTGGCGGTGCGACCGTCACGGCGCACAGAGGGGTGCAGTGATCAGGCTTGCTGCTTGTTTGCCGCCGGGCCGATGGCATCATTGGCGGCGGGTGATGGAGAACGACGGGGAGGTCCGCCGACAGGGGCTGTCTGAGCGACATGGGTGGCGAGAGCGGCCCGACGCTCAGCGCGGGCCCGGTGAGCGTCGACCATGAGCTTGGAGGAGTGGCGAAGCGCGGATCGACGAAGAGGAAAGCTGAAGCGCACCCCTACCTGGCGCGCCAAATGTCGGATTTCGGGTTCTGGCAAAACCCTTGAGGTTCGAACACTGGGGAGCGCACTAAGATCTCTCCCCCTCTCTAGCTCGCAATTCGTATGATTTCACGACCTAGCTCGACGAACCCAAAGAACTTGAGACACAAGATTTATACTGGTTCGGGCCACCGTTGTGGTGTAATACCCTACTCCAGTGTGGTGTGGTGGATTGCCTCTTGGGCTAAGGATGAACAATTACAAGGTAAGCACAATGTCCTCAGGTAAGGTGTTCTTGTGCTTAGTGAACTTGTGTTGTTCGGGATGATCCGGGTTTGAATCAGATGCCTCCCTATGGTGGTGGCTAGTCCGATATATAGAGGCTCTGGTCCTCTTCCCAAATATTGAGCGGGAAGGGATTCCACAACGGCCAAATTCGAAGGAAGACAACTAGTACAAGCTATCTTGACAAAAGTATTCTTCTCCTACCAAAGGCTCCGGTGGTGACACCGTCTTGGGCTCCATGGTGACCTCCATCCTGCCGTCCTGCTGGTCTTGGTCTTGTTGCACCAATATGGAAACCTTTGCCTGATGCCTCAGGACTCCTCGCCTGCGCTTGCCCCTTTAGCACCAAAGAGGAAACGAGGACACTACGCGCTGGCACCCGCCTGGCTCCAGTCGTCATGGCTTGCGTCATAGAAACCTCGCGAGGTGTGCCTTGCCTTGATTTCTCCGCCCCTCGTGAGCCGGCCTGGTGAGGACACCCCTAAGGGGGTCTTGCATCGTCCGCCTCGTGAGGCTTGGCCCCTCGCGAGGGTCTTGAGTGTTTTTTGGTGAAGATGGGCGATATAGGGCCGCTGGTGGAGCCACGCTGCGGGCCGCAGGCAGGTCTGTCTGGGGACCCCCATTCCAAGAACGCCGACAAATACATTTTCCATTAAATAATGCAAAGTACTGAATTGCGGGAAAATGAATGCTCTTTATTCTACCTTGCATCACTCCCCTAGCCTCACTGTACCAAAGACTAGTCATGAACGCTTGAAACTTAGACCTTGGTGGTTCGTCTAGCAAACCCCAGAATGGGATTTTGCAATGTTGAGAAAATCTCTCTAGTGATATGGTAAAAGGATTTTCATACAGTTTAAATGACACCCTAGACTCACGGGGATGGAATTTAAATCCTTTGACAAATGATTCAGTTAGAGTGTGGTGTTGATTACACTTATCTGAAATGTAGGGACCGAGGTCGGCATTATGAACATATTGCTGAAATTCCTCCTTGATGCCCACACTCGCCATATAATCATCGCATGGCCATAGGCATGTTTTGGTGGTGGCATCTCGCATGGAACTTTCACTTGCTCCAACATAAGACCGACGAGCGAAGTTGTCACTAGAATATGCCCCCGAGGATCTTCTCCTCGAAGAACTCCTTCCAAAAAGGTTCATCATGTTCGCGTACAATTTTCTGAAAAAAGAAAATTTTGGGTGACAAAAATTTATCAACAAAACATTACATGATTGATAGCAACTACTCATACGAGTACATAGAGGCCATAGCAAGCATTCAAACTAGTTAGAACTCTAAGAATTCAACATGCAAGCTCATCTACAGCAGCACCAAGAGTAGCTAATTATTAAAAATATAAACGACTAAATAATAAACTAATTGGACAAACGGAGGAGTAACATACCACTCAACAATCCCCCGAAACAGTTTCAGAAACGGAGCTTCGAGCAAAGAGATCGAAATCCGCGGGTTTGGGAGCAAGAACACGAGAGAAAGCGAGAGCAATGGTGATTTTTTTCTAGAGTTAGGTGATGATGTGGTATGAAGAGATAAGTGAGGGGGCCCACATGAGGACCAAAACCCACCAGGGCGGTCCTGGGTGTCCTGGCGCACCCAGGTGGGTTGTGCCCACCTGGTGCACCTCCCTCTGATGTTATTTGCACCAAAAATTCTTAAATATTCAAAAAAATCATATTAAATTTTCACGGCATTCTAAAAACTTTTATTCTTGGGTCATTTTTTATTCCACGGTAAATTCTAAAAATGGACAAAACATAGCATTTTATTTTATTTAACTAATAAAAACAGAAAACAAATGGCAAGGACGGAAGGTAGTGCTCACTAGATCCATCAACTTCATACCTCTCAAAAATGATCCATTAATAAGGTTGATCAGGTCTTATTAACAACCACTTTTGATTCGCATGAAACCGAAGAACTTTCATAAATCACTAAGTTACCTCAATGGGGATATGAATGTCCCCAACAATAAGCATTTCATATTTCTTTTTGGCAGTAAGTAGACGTAGTTGAAAACTTCCAATAGTGATTGTCGGAGATTTTTGAATGACATTAATACCATTCACTTGGAATTGTTTCTTCAGAAAGTGCACCGTATGCTCATTACCATTTGATATGAAAAGTGACCTTGCTTTTATTGGAATCAATAACAGCCCCTGCAGTATTCAGGAAGGATCTACCAAGGATAATCGACATGTTATCATCCTCGGGCATCTCAAGTATAACAAAGTCAGTCAAAATAGTAACATTAACAACAAGAATGGGCACATCCTCACAAATACCGATAGGTATGGTTGTTGATTTGTCAACCATGAGTTTATTCAAATCAAGTCTTTTATATAAAGAGAAAGGCATAACACTAACACGAGCTCCCAAATCACATAAGGCAGTTTTCACATAGTTTCTTTTGATGGAGCAAGGTATAGTTGGTATTCCCGGATCTCCAAGTTTCTTAGGTATTCTATCTTTAAAATTATAATTATCAATCATAGTGGAGATTTCAGCTTCTAGTGTTTTTCTCTTATTGGTGATGATGTCTTTCATGTACTTTGCATAAGGAGGCATTTCAAGGATATCAGTCAAGCGAGTACGCAAAAATACTAGCCTCAGCATTTCAGCAAAGCATTTAAATTCTTTGTCATCTTTCTTTTTAGTTGACTTAGGTGGAAATGGCATAGGGTTTTGAACCCATGGTTCTCTTTCCTTACCATGTTTTCTTGCAACAAATTGAAGTCTGTCTTATCATATCTTTTGTTCTAAGGTTGTGGGTTATCAAGATCAACTGCTGGTTCTACCTCAACATCATTGTCTGGTTCTTTATTATTTGGTTGACTATCTTCATGAACCTCATTATTATCTTTTTCATTATTAGAAGGTGAGTGTTCACTACCAGGTTGAGTTTCAGCATCAGAGATAGAAACTTCATTACCAGGAGGTTTTTCTACTTCTGGTTCACTAGAGGCATGCAAAGTCCTATCATTTTTCTTTTTCTTTTTAGAAGGACTACGCACATTAGTGTTAGCTCTTTGGGTGTCTTGTTCAATTATTTTTGCGTGTCCCTCAGGATAAAATGGTCCTTGGGTTATTTTACCTCCTCTAGTTGATACTCTAATAGCAAAGTCATGTATGTTATTGTTCATTTCATCTAGCAACTCTCTCTGAGATTTAGCAGCTTGTTCTAACTGGGTTTGAACCATAGAAGCATGTATTCCCACACCTCTAACATCATTTGAGATTCCAAATTACAAGTCACTCAAGCGATCAATCATATCAGAATTGTATTTCAATTGTTTCATAACATGTGCATTGAAGTGATCTTATTTTCTAATATAATTTTCAAACTCATAAAGACATTCGCTAGGGTGCATAATGTGAGGATTATCATTATCATTGAATTTCATTAGAGAATTTACCTCCACCACCGTAGGAGGTGGTTGTGTATCAAGCACATGTATTTCTTCAATAGGAGGTAATTTTTGACATCATCAGCTTTAATACCTTTTTCCTTCATAGATTTCTTTGCCTCTTGCATATCTTCAGGACCGAGATATAAGATACCCCTCTTCTTCAGAGTGGTTTTGAGCGGTGGTTCAGGAATAGTCCAATCATCATGGTTTTTCAATATGTTATTCAATAATTCTTCAGCTTGCCCAATAGTTCATTCCCTGAAAACACAACCAGCACAACTATCTAGGAAATCCCTAGAAGCATCGATTAGCCCATTATAGATGATATCAAGTATTTCATTTTTCTTGAGAGGATGATCAGGCAAAGCATTAAGCAATTGGAGATGCCTCCCCCAAGCTTGTGGGAGACTCTCTTCTTTAATTTGCACAAAGTTAAATATTTCTTGTAAGGCAGCTTGTTTCTTATGAGCAGGGAAATATTTTCTAGAGAAGTAATAAATCATATCCTGGGGACTACGCACACAACTAGGATCAAGAGTGTACCAAGCTTTAGCATCACCCTTTAATGATAATGAAAATAATTTGAGTATATAATAATAGCGAGTTTTCTCATGATGAGTAAAAAGGGTGGCTATGTCATTCAACTTAGTAAGATGTGCCAAAACAGTTTTAGTTTCATAACCATGGAAAGGATCAGATTCAACCAAAGTAATTAACTCTGGGTCAACAGAGAATTCATAATCCTTATCATCAATAAACATAGGTGAAGTAGTAAACTTAGGATCATATTGCATTCTAGCATTCAAGGATTTTTCTTTATACTTGCATAATAATTTCTCTAGATCATCTCTATCCTCACAAGCAAGAATGTCTCCAGTTGTCTCCTCATTCATAACATAACCTTTCGGTACCTTAGGCAATTCATATTTGGGAGGGCTAGTTCTAGTAGCTGTTTCAAGATTTTCAGTTTCAAGCTCATCATTAGTTTCAACAATATTATGCTGTCTTACTCTAGAAATTTGTTCATCAAGAAATTCACCTAGTGGCACATCATCATCAAGCAAAGTACTAGCATCATCATAAGTATCATTCATAGCAGAAGTAACATCATCAACAATCTGCAACATATCAGGATTAATAGCATGTGGTGGTTTTGCAAGTTTACTTATAATAGAAGGTGAATCTAAAGCAGAGATAGATGCCAGTTCCTTACCTCCTCTCGTCTTAGAGGGAAAAATCTTGGTCTTAGCATCCTTCAGATTCTCCATAGTGATAAATTGATAATAATCCCAAGTGAGTCCAAAAATATAGCTATGCTCCCTGGCAACGGCGCCAGAAAAAGGTCTTGATAACCCACAAGTATAGGGGATCGCAACAGCTTTCGAGGGTAGTGTATTCAACCCAAATTTATAGATTCGACACAAGGGGAGCCAAAGAGGATTTGTAAGTATTAGCAGATGAGTAGTCAATTCAACCACACGTGGAATATTAATTATCTACAACAAAGTGATCAGTAGCATAGTAATATGATAGTTTTCATAGTAGTAGTAGCAGCAGCAATAGTAACAGTAACAGTGATAGCAGTAGTAACATAGCAAGAACAATATAATAGAAATTCATAGGCATTTAATCGGTGATTTGTTGGATGATATTCATCATGTGACAGTCATAACCTAGGGCGATACGGCACTAGCTCCAGTTCATAAATATAATATAGGCATGTATTCCGTAAATAGTGATACATGCTTATGGAAAGAACTTACATGACATCTTTTGTCCTACCCTCCCGTGGGAGTGGGGTCCAATTGGAAACTAAGGGATATTAAGGCCTCCTTTTAATAGAGAACCGGAACAAAGCATTAACACACGCTGAATACATGAACTCCTCAAACTACGATCATCACCGGGAGTGGTCGCAACTATTGTCACTCCGGGGTTGCCGGATCATAACATGTATTAGGTGACTATAACATGGAAGATCGGATCTGGAACATAGATATAATGGTGATAACATAAATGGTTCAGATCTGAAATCATGGCACTCGGGCCCAAAATTAGAAGCATTAAGCATGCGAAAGTCATAGCAACATCAATCTCAGAACATAGTGGATACTTGGGATTAAGCCCTAACAAAACTAACTAGATTACATGATGAATCTCATCCAACTCCTCACCGACCAATGAGCCTATGAAAGAATTACTCACTCCCGGTGGGGAGCATCATGGAATTGGCGATGGAGAAGGGTTGGTGATGACGAAGATCGAAGATCCAACTCTCCGCAGCCCCAAACGTACTCTAGATCTGGCCTCCTGACGAAGAACAGGAGGTGACAACGGCTCTGTCTCATGGAACATGATAATTCTTTCTCCCTGCTTTTTTCTGGAAAAATAGGATTTTATAGCGTTGGTTTCAGGGTCTGCGGGCCACCAGGTGGGGACAACCCACCTGGGCGCTCCTGCAGGGGGTAGCGCGCCCTAGTGGGTTGTGCCCACCCAGGTGCCCACCTCCGTGGGTTCATCGCGCCAGAAATTCTCTTTATTGATATAAAAAATCCTCACAAAGTTTCATTCCATTCCGAAAACTTTTATTTCTGCACAAAGCAACACCATGGTAGTTCTGCTGAAAACACCGTTAGTCCGGGGTTCGATTCAAATCTTGCAAATTAGAGTCCAAAACAAGAGGAAAAGCATTAGAAAAACTAGATACGACGAAGACGTATCAGACACGATGTTTACCCAGATTCATGCCCTCTCTAAGAGGTAAAACCATACATCCTGCTTGATTATATTGCTTGTGTATGAGGGGGTTACAGAGTAGATCTACCACGAGATCACACGAACTAAACCCTAACTAGTAGATGGCGATTGTTCTTCTTCTAGCCTCTACAACCTAAGCCCCCTGGTTTATATAGATACCATGGGTGCTAAGGTTTACAGATAGTCGGTTACATCAAGGAAACTCTGGATCTTCCATCTTGACTAGGGGTACACACCATGGTACAAGTGTCTTTGGTCCGAACATGGTGCGGCCCAACAGTCCAGCCCACGTGAGATGAACCGGCACCCCGAGGACTCCCTAGTCCAGGAATCCCTCAGTAGCACCCGAACAAGCCTTCAACGTCGGTCTCATATATCTCCCATGACTTCAGGCTCCGGCTTGCAGGCGAGTTCCCTTTCTCCGAGCATTCAGAACAATCCTCCTCCAAAGAAGTCTTCAACTGTTGCTTGATTCAATTCAGCCCTATGCCGAGCCATGTCCGGATTCTAAACTATATATTTTACTCAGCCTCGAAGGCCAATCGTTTCAAGTGTGAACAGTTTCTTTGACTGACAACTTTTGATGAAGGGTTGCACCCGGTCATAAACATGAAGACTCGATGCGCGGATCGAGGCCACCCCTTCACAGGCATGTCTCTTCGAGGTGGAGATCATGTCCCATTTTTAAGGGGTTTAATCAATGATTCATAGTATCCCATTCGTGCATAACGCCATGAGTTCATTGGGAATAGGCGAGGTGAGTGGTGCATTTATAGGACTCTTGGTATTACAACTGCTTATAAAAGGGAGTAGCCATGATTGTTCCCATACGCCTTCTTATTCCTCCTGCCACAGCCTTTCCCCATCTACAGAGCTCGAACGCTCCAAACCATCTTTCTGCAAAGTCAAGTTCGGCGATGGCCGGATCCGGAGCGAAGGGCACATGGTAGGCCTCTTGTGTCACCAACAGTGACATCGAGGACCTAAAGCGAGCAGGCTTCCTCCCCCTCAACGTCGCGCATCGGGCCCCAGAGGAGCGTCAGGTCGTGTGATGACCCACAAGTATAGGGGATCTATCGTAGTCATTTCGATAAGTAAGAGTGTCGAACCCGATGAGGAGCAGAAGGAAATGACAAGTGGTTTTCAGCAAGGTATTATCTGCAAGCACTAGAATTATGGGTAACAGATAGTTTTGCGATAAGATAAATCGTAAAGGGTAACAAGTAAATAAAGTAACTAAGTTGCAGCAAGGTGGGCCAATCTGTCGGTGGGAATGGGGGTACCCAGACTTGCCTGCCTGCGGCCCGTGGTGTGGTTCCGACAACGGCCTGGTACGTCCCACTTTTAGCAACAACAACCCAAGAACCTCACGAGGGGCCAAGGCTCGCGAGGCGGATGACACCAGGACCTCCCTAGGGGGCGGCCTAACTAGGCTGGCTCCCGAGGAGTGGAGATATCAATGCAAGGTGCACCTCGCGAGGTTCACATGACGTGAGCCATGACGACCAAGGCAAGGTCGGCGCTAGTGGACATAGTGTACCAGTTTCCCTTTGGTGCCAAGGAGGCAAGCGCAGGCGCGGAGCCCTGAGGAATCAAGCAAAGGTTTCCATATAAGAGCAACAAGACCAAGACTGCCAGGATGACAGGTCGGAGGTCATCGCGGAGCCCATCGTAGCGTCACCACTAGAGCCTTTTGCAGGCGAAGACTACTTTTGTCAGGATAGCTTGTATTAGTTGTCTCCCTTCAAATTTGGCCGTTGTGGGATCCCTTCGCTCCTACATTTGGGAAGACGACCAAGGCCACTATATATAGGACCTAGCCACCACCATAGAGAGGATCGGATCCATTCCATCCTGACCACCTCACCAGCTCACCGAGCTCAAGAACACATCACCTCCTAAGGCTGTTCGTCGACTGTACTAGTTCATCCTCAGCCCCTCGAGGCAATCCACAACAAAGCTGGAGTAGGGTATTACACCACAAGGTGGATCAAACTAGGGTAAACTGCTATGCCTCTTGTCCCTTGGGTTCGTCGAGCTAGGCCGTGGCACGTACCCTAGTGTTCGAACCTCTCAAGGGTCTGCGAAACCCCAGATCCGACATTTGGCGCACCAGGTAGCGGTGCGTCGGGGCCTCTCTTATTCCAGCCAGCCAAACATCACTCGACAGTCCTGATGGCCGACAATCAGGGGGCTCATGCCGAACACTGGGCCGCCTGGCCCGCCCGGGTGATGTCATCCGCCCAGGAAGACCTCCACTCCGCGCTCCAGGCGGGTAGTACACCTTCCAACCCCGCCGGGCACGGGCTGGCACCACCCGCCCTCGCACCTCAGCATATGTGCGCTGCCCCGTGGTCTTCGAGCTACGCCGCGATGACGGCGCCACACACTCGTCAGGAACAGGCAAACATGCAAGCCGCGATCATCATGGCACGAGAGCTACTTCGCTACAGGTTGGCGGAGGGTGGCCACGATGCCCTGCTGGAGCGGGTCGCCGAACTGCTTGACGTGGCCTGCAGGGGTGCAACACCTTTCTACTCCCTGTCCATGCCTCAGGCCCTGGCAGAAGCGCGTGCTGTGTCCTGACGCGCCCATGCGCCCCACGAAGCACCCTAAGGATTCGACCGCAACAACACGGCCCTCAGTGCAGTTCGTCCCGCCGCAACCGCAATGCCTGCGCCCAGGGCAAGCTCTGGCGGTCACCTACGGGGCCGCGCAAGGGCATCGCCCCACAGGCACCAGGGCCAGCAGGTCCTGGAGGACCAAGACGCGGGGCACCCAGGCAAAGGCTCCGCCACGGCGGCCCAAGATGCCTACGTGCCTCACATGATGGACCTGGAGTACACACCTGAGGAAGACCCCAACTCATTTCCCGAGCCGAGCTAAACAGAAGATACGCTGGAGGCCGGGGCTTTCCACGAGCTACCAAGAAGCTTCACCAAACCCTTCAATGATAACAACCACAGGGCACGGCCAATACCCTAGGGACATGCTTACGCTAACCATGGACCGCAGGTTAACCAGGCCATGGCAGTGGTCGGAGACCCCGGCACGGTGCCCCTGGTCCTGGCAGGACTGGCGCACTGGGGGCTGCGTGGCCGGGGCCCAGACGCAGGGCCCCCCTCGTGCTGCGCGGAGCAAGGCGTCACGCAGAGGTAGGTCCTCTATCGGGGGAGGTGCTGGTGAGCCCTTCCCCCTGGCAGAGAGCCCGTGGTCGCCGAGGGCGCCGCCAGCGTCCCCCTTGCCCCTTGGTCTCGTCATGGTTTCCGGACGCCCCAATGGTGGTTGGGGGATGCGCAAGGCGGGGCCCTCGTCAGGCGATATGAAGCAAGGCTCACGCCTGTGAAGATCTCCGCTCGTGACACTCTCATGTAATAATGAGTGAGATTGTACATGCCTTGGAGTCTCCAGAGTGCCGCCACTAGGCCTCGCGGGCTCGCGCCCATGTCCAAGTGGAAGCACCATGCTCCGCAACAGCCATCGACACTGTCGCCCAATGACTATGCTCGGACCCAGTGAAAGCACTTAGCTCCACGCTGGTGGGAAGACAAGAAGACTAGCTAGGTGCGGGATGTGGTTTTTTGCTTTTGCCCCTTTCTCTGTAACTCGATTCGCTGCTTTTTGGACTAAGATTTCATGTTCTTTTATGTTATCTAAAAATGGTGGGTGTTTTCTCTGCTTTGTGCCAATTTCTTGCGTTCTGGTTGCGTGCTTTATTTGAGGCTCATGCCTCCGGCACCCCCCTCGCGAGCGCCTCACGAGCGGGTGGCTGGCTGGCTGACAGCGCCAGGCGCGTCTGGGCGACTCGGATAGGACCCCCTCGGGACCAAGAGTGCACACGCCGCAAGATTGCCACGTGCGCATCCTGCCAAGGTCAGATGTATGATCCTCCCCAGGCCCTCTCAAATGGATATGTGGTCTCCTCGGGATGCCCCGAGTCTCGCGAGCCCCTAGGGGCTCGCCTCCGGAGGAAGGTCCGACCAAGACGTCAAGGCGCGCCCAAGACCTACGGAGCCATGGTAAGGCACGACGATTACCGAGCTCGGGAGCCCCGCGGGTTCGTGATAGTGCATCTCAAGCTTAGTCTATAAAAGCGTGCCATCACTCCATACACCCTGTTTCATACATGATAAGGGGGGATTTTAAAAATTCTTTGACATCCCATAGAGCCACGCCCGGAGGTTTCCCTTTTTTACACAAGTTAATGCAAGGAAAGCAAAGGGCTAGCCGGAGGCGCTACCCTCTTCGCTATCCTCACTGCCTTCATCCTCGTCATTAGAGTTGTCGCTAGCGCCATCTGCATCGTTGTCGTCCACGCCGTCTTCTCTGACCACCACCACGGCCGCGTCATCTACAGGCATGAACTCCGCCACCAGGTCGTCCACATGGTCGTCCACCCAGTCCGACAAGTTGTCTCGGATAACCATGGGCATGGGGGCTATGGCAGCATCAAAGTCAAAATGGGGGTCGAGGTTCTGAAGGTGACTGAAGACCAGTGAGAATGCATGGACAAGGAGGCCCCGGCTCCTCTCCTCAACGATCTCCCGAGCCCTCATGGCCCGGTCCTCCAGGCGCGTCACGATTTCAGTGAAGAAGCAGAGGTCGCTGGTGTAGTCTACCTCATGTGGGTGAGTGGTGCTCTCCTCGCAGATAGAGCTCAGAGCTCGGTTGGCCCTTACCCTGAGGTCCTGGGGCATAGAAGCGTGCTCATGTTGTACCGTTCGCCGACGACATGCCTCGTCCACGCTCTTATTCACAAGGGACGTGCCGCCATCAATCTGTTGCTAAAGGGAGAGCAAGTCGGCGCACGCGGAGGCCAGGTCAGCCTGGGTGAGGGAGTCCTAGATTAGGGGGTCTCTGAACAGCCAGACTATATCCTTTTGCTGGACTGTTGGACTGTGAAGATACAAGATTGAAGACTTCGTCACGTGTCTGTATAGGACTCTCCTTGGTGTGGAAGGCAAGCTTGGCAATACGGATATGTAGGTCTCCTCCCTTGTAACTGACTCTGTGTAACCCTAGCCCCCTCCGTATCTATATAAACCGGAGGGTTTAGTTCGTAGGTCAACAACAATCATACCATAGGCTACCTTCTAGGGTTTATCCTCTACGATCTCGTGGTAGATCAACTCTTGTAATACTCATATCATCAAGATCAATCAAGCAGGACGTAGGGTATTACCTCCATCGAGAGGGCCTGAACGTGGGTAAACATCGTGTCCCCTGCCTCCTGTTACCATCCGCCTTAGATGCACAGTTCGGGACCCCCTACCTGGGATCCGCCGGTTTTGACACTGACATTGGTGCTTTCATTGAGAGTTACACTATGCCGTCACCATAAGGCTTGATGGCTCCTTCGATCATCGATAATGATGCGGTCCAGGGTGAGGTTCTCCTCCCCAGACAGATCTTCGTATTCGGCGGCTTCACACTGCGGGCCAACTCGCTTGGCCATCTGGAGCAGATCGAGAGCTACGCCCCTGGCCATCAGGTTAGGTTCAGAAACTTAAACTACACTGCCGACATCCGCGGAGACTTGATCTTCGACGGATTCGAGCCCATGTCAGGTGCACCGCACAATCACGACAAGCATGAGGTAACTCAGCCGTCGGACACTGTTCGAGAAATCACACCTGCAACTACTCCGGCCTTCAGTCCGGAGCAAATTGCGCCATCTAAGGACGTCGGATAGACCCCGCCATGGAGGCCGCACTCTCAGTGGCTATAGAGTCAGATACTGACTTCACCCCTTACGAGAGCCGTGTTGCCAAACCAATGGATTCATCTCCGGCCACGGACTCCGAGCCGCCTGCATCCATGCCTATCGAATCCGATTGGGCGCCGATCATGGAGTTCACCTCCGCGGATATGATTCAGCACTCACCTTTCAGCGACGTGCTAAATTCATTAAGGTCTCTCTCCTTGTCAGGAGAACCTTGGCCAAACTATGTCCGGCTAGAATGGGATGCGGACGATGAAGAAATTCGCTCCCCACCCACCACCCACTTAGTAGCCACCATTGACAATTTAATCGACATGCTCGACTTCGACTCCGAAGACATCGAAAGTATGGACGACGATGCAGCAGACAAACAGGAACCACCACCCACAGGGCGCTGGACCGCCACCTCATCATATGATATATACATAGTGGACACCCCAAAGAAGGCAATGGCGACAAGACAGCGGAGGATGACCCCTCCAAGAAGCAACCCAAGCGCCGACGTCAGCGGCGCCGCTCTACGTCCCGCCATAGCAAAAGTAGTTATATTGGCACAAGAGACAATAACACTCCGGATAGTGCCAAAGAAAACAATCCCCTCCAGCATGATTTAGAGCGGGAGGGTGAACAAGCTAGCCCTCCAGAGTGGGCAGCAGATGGAGAATCGGAGGAGGACAATTACATGCCTCTCTCCGAAGATGAGGCGAGCCTCGGCGATGAAGAATTTATCGTTCCTGAGGATCCCGTCGAGCAGGAGCGCTTCAAGCGCCGGCTTATAGCCACAGCAAATAGCTTGAAGAAAAAGCAACAGCAGCTTCGAGCTCATCAAGATTTGCTAGCAGACAGATGGACCAAAGTCCTTGCGGCCGAGGAATACGAACCCGAGCGCCCAACCAAGAGTTATCCAAAGTGCAGGTTGCTACCTCACCTCGAGGAGGAAGCATTGAAACCCACATCACCAGCGTATGATGCGGCTGACAGGCCACCTCGTGTCTAAGACAGAGAGGCATTTCAGCCCGAAGTCCAGCCCGCACCCCGCCGCCAATCAAACAAAAATACCAAGGCCCGGAGCAACACGCGGGACCTGCGAGATGTACTGGAAAACAAGGAAAAACATGCAACATCGATCTACGGATCACGGGGGCGCGCACCGACAAACGACGATGACCGTCACGCCGGATACACTAAAAGTAAATCCGGCCGGGCCAAATACAGCAGACAAGACTCATATGAACTGCGTCATGATATAGCCCAACACAGAGGCACCGCTCACCCCCTATGCTTCACTGATGAAGTTATGGATCACGAATTCCCGGAGGGTTTTAAACCCGTAAATATCGAATCGTATGATGGTACAACAGATCCCGCTGTATGGATTGAGGATTTCCTCCTCCACATCCACATGGCTCGCGGTGATGATCTGCATGCCATCAAGTACCTCCCACTAAAACTTAAAGGACTAGCTTGGCATTGGCTGAATAGCTTGCCTGCAGACTCCTTCGGCAGTTGGGAGGATTTGGAAGATGCATTCCTTGACAACTTCCAGGGAACTTATGTGCGACCACCATATGCTGAAGTCTTGAGCCATATAACTCAGCATCCAGGGGAATCGGCCAGGAAATTCTGGACACGGTTCCTAACTAAGAAAAACCAAATTGTCGACTGTTCGGACGCAGAGGCCTTAGCGGCATTCAAGCATAACATCCGTGACGAGTGGCTTGCCCGGCACCTCGGCCAGGAGAAGCCAAAGTCTATGGCAGCCCTCACGACACTCATGACCCGCTTTTGCGCAGGCGAGGATAGCTGGCTGGCTCGCAGCAACAACACATCAAGGAATCTGGGAACTTCGGATACTAAATATGCCGATGGCAGACCACGTCGTAACAGACACGAGCGCCGCAAAAATGGCGATAACGCCGATGATACGGCAGTCAATGCTGGATTCTGAGGCTCTATATCCAGTCAGTGGAAAAAGCCATTCAAAAGAAGTACTCCGGGCCCGTCCAATTTGGATCGCATACCCGATCGCTCGTGTGAAATCCACGACACCCCCGATGAGCCAGCCAATCACACCAACAGAGAATGTTGGGTGTTCAAGGAGGCCGGCAAGTTGAATGCCGAAAACTAGGACAAGGGGCTGCATAGTGATGACGAGGAGGATCCCTGGCCGTCGAACACGAGGGGACAGAAGAGGTTCCCCCCACAAGTGAAGACGGTGAACATGATATACGCAACCCACATTCCGAAGAGGGAACGGAAGCGTGCACTAAGGGACGTCTATGTGATAGAGCCCTTTGCCCCATAGTTCAACCCATGGTCCTCTTGTCCGATCACCTTCGATCGCAGGGACCACCCCACTAGTATCCGTCATGGCGGATCCGCCGCATTGGTCCTAGACCCCATCATCGACAGATTTCACCTCAATCGAGTCCTTATGGACGGCGGCAGCATCCTGAACCTGCTCTATCAGGATATACTGCGCAAAATGGGTATAGATCCCTCAAGGATCAAACCCACTAAAACCACCTTTAAGGGCGTCATCCTAGGTGTAGAGGCCCATTGCACGGGCTCAATCACACTAGAAGTGGTCTTCGGATCTCCCGACAACTTCCGAAGCGAGGAGTTACTCTTTGATATCGTCCCATTCCGCAGTGGCTATCACGCACTACTCGGGCGAATCGCATTTGCAAAATTCAATGCGGTACCGCATTACGCATACCTCAAGCTCAAGATGACAGGACCTAGGGGGGTCATAACAGTCAATGGAAACACAGAACGCTCGCTCCGCACGGAAGAGCACACTGCGGCCCTCGCAGTAGAAGCATAAAGCAGCCTTTTAAGGAAAACCGCCAATTCGGCGATACAGTCCCCAGACACCGTTAAGAGAGTCCGGAGTAACCTGCAGCAGGATCGCCTGGCACGTTCAGAGCTCGCCTAGCAATTCAGACCCCGTCCCAGTCCTAGTCAAGCGACGAAATCTGTGCCGCGCGTACATAATTACACACTGAAAATACCACGGGCATAGGCGGGGGCACGATCAGGGCACGTCCTGCAATGCGGCTTAACCGCCCTAGGGGTTGCATACCTTTATCATTTTTTCTCTTTCAGGACCTTACTCTCTGGAAGCCCTTTCCGGCAGGATGATTTCCGGACACATTACGGGAAGAAAAAACCAAGGAGGCAAGAAGCTAAGACGTACAAGGGAACCCCCAGGTGGTCTCTAATAACAATCGACATACCCGCTTTTTATTACCCATACACAGCTTGCCCTTGGATAGGGCATGTCAAATAGTCCTATTTTTTTCTTATTGCACTACTTGTATCAGTATGCTTCGACGTATCATTTAAATAACAATGCATAGCATTAGTCTATTATTGCATTATATCCATCTTTCCTTTTTTTCCTATATGTTCATTTACGACAACTTGCACCCGTACATTCTGGTACGGTCAGTACGCCAGGGGCTTTAGTTTACATGATGAATCTCATCCAACTCCTCACCGACCAATGAGCCTATGAAGGAATTACTCACTCCTGGTTGGGAGCATCATTGAATTGGCGATGGAGAAGGGTTGGTGATGACAAAGATCGAAGATCCCCCTCTCCGCAGCCCCAAATGGACTCAAGATCTGGCCTCCCGATGAAGAACAGGAGGTGACAACGCCTCTGTCTCATGGAACACGATAATTCTTTCTCCCTGCTTTTTTCTGGAAAATTAAGATTTTATAGCGTTGGTTTCAGGGTCCGTGGGCCACTAGGTGGGGACAACCCACCTGGGCGCTCCTGGAGGGGGTAGCGCGCCCTGGTGGGTTGTGCCCACCCAGGTGCCCACCTCCGTGGGTTCTTGGCTCCAGAAATTATCTTTATTGATATAAAAAATCCTCACAAAGATTCATTCCATTCCGAAAACTTTTATTTCTGCACAAAAGCAACAACATGGTAGTTCTGCTGAAAACACCGTCAGTCCGGGGTTAGTTTAATTCAAATAATGCAAATTAGAGTCCAAAACAAGAGGAAAAGCATTAGAAAAATTATATACGACGAAGACGTCTCAGACACGATGTTTACCGAAATTTAGACCCTCTCTAAGAGGTAAAACCCTACATCCTGCTTGATTATATTGCTTGTCTATGAGGGGGTTACAGAGTAGATCTACCACGAGATCACAGGAACTAAACCCTAACTAGTAGGATGGCAATTGTTCTTCTTCTAGCCTCTACAACCTAAGCCCCCTGGTTTATATAGTCACCATGGGTGCTAGGGTTTATAGATAGTCAATTACATCAAGGAAACTCCAGATCTTCCATCTTGACTTGGGGTACACACCATGGTACAAGTGTCTTCGGTCCGAACATGGTGCGTCCCAATAGTCCAGCCCACGTGGGATGAACCGGCACCCCGAGGACACCTAGACCCCTGAACAAGCCTTCAACGTCGGTCTCATATATCTCCCATGACTGCAGGCTCCGGCTTGCAGGTGAGTTCCCTTTCTCCGAGCATTCAGAACAATCCTCCTCCAAAGAAGTCTTCAACCGCTGCTTGATTCAATTCAGCCATACGCTGAGCCATGTCCGAATTCCGAACTATCTGTTTTACTCAGCCTCGAAGGCCAATCGTTTCAAGTGTGAACAGTTTCTTTGACTGACAACTTTTTATAAAGGGTTGCACCCGGTCATAAACATGAAGACTCGATGCGCGGATTGAGGCCATCCCTTCACAGGCATGTCTCTTCGAGGTGGAGATCATGTCCCATTTTTAATGGGTTCAATCAATGATTCATAGTATCCCACTCGCGCATAAAGCCACGAGTTCATTGGGAATAGGTGAGGTGAGTGGCGCATTTATAGGACTCTTGGTATTATAACTGCTTATAAAAGGGAGTAGCCATGATTGTTCCCATACGCCTTCTTCTTCCTCCTGCCACAGTGATACGTCTCCAACCTATCTATAATTTTTGATTGCTCCATGCTATATTATCTACTGTTTTGGACATTATTGGGCTTTATTATCCACTTTTATATTATTTTTGGGACTAACCTATTAACCGGAGGCCCAACCTAGAATTGCTGTTTTTTGCCTGTTATAGGGTTTCAAAGAAAAGGAATATCAAACGGAGTCCAAACGGAATGAAACCTTCAGGAACGTGATTTTCTCAATGAACAAGACTCGGGAGACTTGGACCCTACGTCAAGACACAAAAGAGGAGGCCACGAGGTAGGGGGCATGCCTACCCCCACCAGGCGCGCCCTCCACCCTCATGGGCCCCCTGTTGCTCCACCGACGTACTCCTTCCTCCTATATATACCTACGTACCCCCAAACGATCAGATATGGAGCCAAAAACCTAATTCCACCGCGGCAACTTTCTGTATCCACGAGATCCCATCTTGGGGCCTGTTCCGGAGCTCTGCCGGAGGGGGCATCGATCACGGAGGGCTTCTACATCAACACCATAGCCTCTCCGATGAAGTGTGAGTAGTTTAACTTAGACCTACGTGTCCATAGTTAGTAGCTAGATGGCTTCTTCTCTCTTTTTTGATCTCAATACAATGTTCTCCACCTCTCTTGTGGAGATCTATTCAATGTTAATCTTCTTTTTGTGGTGTGTTTATTGAGACCGATGAATTGTGGGTTTATGATCAAGTGTATCTATGAATAATATTTGAATCTTCTTTGAATTCTTTTATGTATGATTGGTTATCTTTGCAAGTCTCTTCGAATTATCAGTTTGGTTTGGCCTACTAGATTGATATTTATTGCAATGGTCGAAGTGCTTAGCTTTGGGTTCAATCTTGCGGTGTCCTTTCCCAGTGACAGTAGGGGCAGCAAGGCACGTATTGTATTGTTGCCATCGAGGATAACAAGATGGGGTTTTCATCATATTGCATGAGTCTATCCCTCTACATCATGTCATCTTGCTTAAGGCATTACTCTGTTTTTAACTTAATACTCTAGATGCATGCTGGATAGCGGTCGATGAGTGGAGTAATAGTAGTAGATGCAGGCCGGAGTCGGTCTACTTCTCTCGGACGTGATGCCTATATACATGATCATACCTATATATTCTCATAACTATGCTCAATTCTGTCAATTGCTCAATAGTAATTTGTTCACCCACCGTAGAATACTTATGCTCTCGAGAGAAGCCACTAGTGAAACCTATGTCCCCCGGGTCTATCTCACTCTCGTAAGTGGCCGTGTAGGGATTGACAACCCCTATTCGCGTTGGTTGCGAGGATTTATTTGTTTTGTGCAGGTACGAGGGACTCGCGTGTAGCCTCCTACTGTATTGATACCTTGGTTCTCAAAAACTGAGGGGAATACTTACGCTACTTTGCTGCATCATCCCTTCCTCTTCGGGGAAAACCAACGCAGTGCTCAACAGGTAGCAAGACGGATTTCTGGCGACGTTGCCAGGGAGATTCGCGCAAGTCAAGATTTGACTCCCGACAATGAGCCATTTCTGGCGCCGTTGCCGGGGAGGTCTATGCAAAAGTCAACATATCAAGTACCCATCACATACCCTTATCTCCCGCATTACATTATTTTTCATTTGCCTCTCGTTTTCCTCTCCCCCACTTCACCCTTGTTGTTTTATTCACCCTCTCTCTCTATCCTCCCTCTCTTTCTCTATTTGCCTCTTTTTCCCGCTTGCTTTTTGTTTGCTCGTGTGTTAGTTTGCTTGCTTGTCGCTATGGCTAGTCCCCTATCTTCTCCGTTGTCTCCCGAGAGTGAAATTCTAAATTTTAAGCAAAGGGAGGGAGAAAATTTAAAAGATGCTTGGTATAGAATTTGCAATGCTCAAAATAGATCTACTAGGAAACAATCTACTTCCGTTCTTCTTCGCAATTTTTATGTAGGCATTACTCCTTGGCACAGATATGTTCTTGATACTATTACCGAAGGGAACTTCTTGGGTAGCCATACTTTTGATTCTTACAATGCTATGATAGATTTATTTGGCTCACCCCTCTTTTGGTTAATGGAACTATATTAAGTTTAGAGCATGTAATGCAAAGGCTTGAAATTATTGAAAATAAGGTTGCTACCGTAGAGTTAATTGAAAATTTGGATAAAAATATCCACAGCCGAATCTCTCAATATGGATCTAAAGTAGGAGTTGCTTTGAAAAACATTAAAGAAAAGGAACCCATAGTTAATGAGAAAATAAATCACGATCCCACTAGGATCGATAAACTTGAGGATATTATTACCAACTTGGGAACCACTTTTTCTTCCGTAAAGAGTACTCCAAGTCCTCCCACTAAAATTTCCAAGCTTATGTATGTTCCTAAAAATAAGGGTGAATCCTCTAGTAAGGTAAATGCGGATCTCAAATCTATAAGTATTCATCCCAATCTTTTTGCTAACATTAAGGAACCATTTGTTACAAATGAATTTTTCTATCTTGTGCCTTAAAGTTTGATAATTAATAAAAATAAAGAAATTCCTAAAGATGGTAGATGCCTCATTGAAGAATTACCTACCAAAGATGGCAATACCTAGATCTATCCTTGCTTGTTATGCATAGCTAGCGGCGTTAAACAATAGCGCTTGTTGGGAGGCAACCCAATTTTATTTTTATTCCTTGCTTTTTGCTCCTGTTTAGTAATTATTAATTTATCTAGCCTCTGTTTTGGTTTTGTTTTTTGTGTTTAATTAGTGTTTGTCCCAAGTAGAACCGTTGGGAAGACTTGGGGAAAGTCTTGTTACACTTGCTGTAAAAAACAGAAACTTTAGGGCTCACGAGAACTGCTCCATTTTTATTTGGAAAGTGCTATTTAGTTAATTCTTTTTGCATATGATTAATAGGTAAATTACACACGTCCAGAAATTTATTTTAGAATTTTTGGGGTTCCAGATCTTGCGCTAGCTACAGATTACTACGGACTGTTCTGTTTTTGACAGATTCTGTTTTTCGTGTGTTGTTTGCTTATTTTGATGAATCTATGGCTAGTAAAATAGTTTATAAACCATAGAGAAGTTGGAATACAGTAGGTATAACACCAATATAAATAAAGAATGAGTTCATTACAGTACCTTTAAGTGGTCTTTTATTCTCTTTCGCTAACGGAGCTCACGAGATTTTCTACTTTGAGTTTTGTGTTGTGAAGTTTCAAGTTTTGGGTAAAGATTTGATGGATTATGGAACAAGGAGTGGCAAGATCCAAAGCTTGGGGATGCCCCGGAAGGCATCCCCTCTTTCATCAACTTCTATCGGTAACTTTACTTGGAGCTATATTTTTATTCACCACATGATATGTGTTTTGCTTGGAGCGTCTTGCGTGATTTGAGTCTTTATTTGTTAGTTTTACCACAATCATCCTTGCTGTACACACCTTTTGGAGAGCCATACATGATTTGGAATTTGTTAGAATACTCTATGTGCTTCGCTTATATCTTTTGAGTTATGTAGTTTTGCTCTAGTACTTCACTTATATCTTTTAGAGCACGGTGGTGGATTTGTTTTATAGAAACTATTGATCTCTCATGCTTCACTTATATTATTTTGAGAGTCTTAAATACCATGGTAATTTGCTTAAAGTCCTAATATGCTTGGTATACAAGATTAATAATAGAACTTTCTTATGAGTGTGTTGAATACTATGAGAAGTTTGATACTTGATAATTGTTTTGAGATATAAAGATGGTGATATTAAAGTTGTGCTAGTTGACTAGTTGTGAATTTGATAAATACTTGTGTTAAAGTTTGTGATTTCCGTAGCATGCACATATGGTGAACCGTTATGTGATGAAGTCGGAGCATGATTTATTTTTTGATTGTCTTCCCTATGAGTGGCGGTCGGGGACGAGCGATGGTCTTTTCCTACCAATCTATCCCCCTAGGAGCATGCGCGTAATACTTTGCTTTGATAACTTGTAGATTTTTGCAATAAGTATATGAATTCTTTATGACTAATGTTGTGTCCATGGATTATACGCACTCTCACCCTTCCACCTTTGTTAGCCTCTCTAATACCGCGCACCTTTTGCCGGTATCATACACCCACCATATACCTTCCTCAAAACAGCCACCATACCTACCTATTATGGAATTTCCATAGCCATTCCGAGATATATTGCCATGCAACTTTCCACCGTTCCGTTTATCGTGACACACTCCATCATTGTCATATTTCTTAGCATGATCATGTAGTTGACATCGTATTTGTGGCAAAGCCAACATTCATAATTCTTTCATACGTGTCACTCATGCATCATTGCATATCCCGGTACACCACCGGAGGCATTCATATAGAGTCATATCTTGTTCTAAGTATGGAGTTGTAATTGTTGAGTTGTAAGCAAAATAAAAGTGTGATGATCATCATTATTAGAGCATTGTCCCAGTGAGGAAAGGATGATGTAGACTATGATTCCCCCACAAGTAGGGATGAGACTCCGGACGAAAAAAAAGAGAAAGAAAAGAGGCCATAAAAAAGGAAAAGGCCCAAATAAAAAAATGAGAGAAAAAGAGAGAACGTACAATGTTACTATCCTTTTACCACACTTGTGCTTCAAAGTAGCACCATGATATTCATAGTAGAGAGTCTCTCATGTTATCACTTTCATATACTAGTGGGAATTTTTCATTATAGAACTTGGCTTGTATATTCCAATGATGGGCTTCCTCAAAATGCCCTAGGTCTTCATGAGCAAGCAAGTTGGATGCACACCCACTTAGTTTCTTTTTGAACTTTCATATACTTATAGCACTAGTGCATCCGTTGCATGGCAATCCCTACTCACTCACATTGATATCTATTGATGGGCATCTCCATAGCCCGTTGATACGCCTAGTTGATGTGAGACTATCTTCTCCCTTTTTTGTCTTCTCCACAACCACTATTCTATTCCACCTATAGTGCTATATCCATGGCTCACGCTCATGTATTGCGTGAAAATTGAAAAAGTTTTGAGAATGTCAAAAGTATGAATCAATTGCTTAGCTTGTCATCGGGGTTGTGCATGATTTAAATATTTTGTGTGGTGAAGATGGAGCATAGCCAAACTATATGATTTTGTAGGGATAACTTTCTTTGGCCATGTTATTTTGAGATGACATAATTGCTTTGTTAGTATGCTTGAAGTATTATTATTTTTATGTCAATATTAAACTTTTGTCTTGAATCTTTCGGATCTGAATATTCATACCACAATTAAGAAGAATTACATTAAAATTATGCCAAGTAGCACTCCGCATCAAAAAAATTTGTTTTTATCATTTACCTACTTGACGACGAGCATGAATTAAGCTTGGGGATGCTTGATACGTCTCCAACGTATCTATATTTTTTGATTGCTCCATGCTATATTATCTACTGTTTTGGACATTATTGGGCTTTATTATCCACTTTTATATTATTTTTGGGACTTACCTATTAACCAGAGGCCCAGCCCAGAATTGCTGTTTTTGCCTGTTTTAGGGTTTCGAAGAAAAGTAATATCAAACGGAGTCCAACCGGAATGAAACCTTCGTGAACGTGATTTTCTCAACGAACAAGACTCGGGAGACTTGGACCCTATGTCAAGACACAAAAGAGGAGGCCACGAGGTAGGGGCGCGCCTACCCCCACTAGGCGCGCCCTCCACCCTCGTGGGCCCCCTGTTGCTCCACCGACGTACTCCTTCCTCCTATATATACCTACGTACCCCCAAACGATCAGATACAGAGCCAAAAACCTAATTCCACCGCCACAATTTTCTGTATCCACGAGATCCCATCTTGGGGCCTATTCCGGAGCTCCGCCAGAGGGGGCATCGATCACGGAGGGCTTCTACATCAACACCATAGCCTCTCCGATGAAGTGTGAGTAGTTTACCTCATACCTACGGGTCCATAGTTAGTAGCTAGATGGCTTCTTCTCTCTTTTTGGATCTCAATACAATGTTCTCCCCCTCTCTTCTGGAGATCTATTCGATGTAATCTTCTTTTTGCGGTGTGTTTGTTGAGACCGGTAAACTGTGGGTTTATGAT
This sequence comes from Triticum urartu, assembly GCF_003073215.2. NCBI lineage: Eukaryota > Viridiplantae > Streptophyta > Magnoliopsida > Poales > Poaceae > Triticum > Triticum urartu. The sequence goes on along the minus strand of NC_053025.1, from coordinate 259,517,075 downwards.
CAAGTCTATCTATGAATAATATTTGAATCTTCTCTGAATTCTTTTATGTATGATTGGTTATCTTTGCAAGTCTCTTTGAATTGTGGGTTTGATCTTTCTTGCAATGGTCGAAGTGCTTAGCTTTGGGTTCAATCTTGTGGTGTCCTTTCCCAGTGACAGTAGGGGCAGCAAGGCACGTATTGTATTGTTGCCATCGAGGATAACAAGATGGAGTTTTCATCATATTGCATGGGTCTATCCCTCTACATCATGTCATCTTGCTTAAGGTGTTACTCTGTTTTCATGAACTTAATACTCTAGATGCATGCTGGATAGCGGTCGATGAGTGGAGTAATAGTAGTAGATGCAGGCAGGAGTCGGTCTACTTCTCTCGGACGTGATGCCTATATACATGATCATACCTATATATTCTCATAACTATGCTCAATTCTGTCAATTGCTCAATAGTAATTTGTTCACCCGCCGTAGAATACTTATGCTCTCGAGAGAAGCCACTAGTGAAATCTATTGCCCCCGAGTCTATCTTTATCATATTAATCTCCTACTACTTAGTTATTTCCTGTGCTTTTTTACTTTGCCTTTATTTTACTTTGCATCTTTATCACAAAAATACCAAAAAATATTATCTTATCATATCTATCAGATCTCACTCTCGTAACTGGCCGTGTAGCGATTGACAACCCCTATTCGCGTTGGTTGTGAGGATTTATTTGTTTTGTGCAGGTACGAGGGACTCGCGCGTAGCCTCCTACTGGATTGATACCTTGGTTCTCAAAAACTAAGGGAAATACTTACGCTACTTTGCTGCATCATCCCTTCCTCTTCGGGGAAAACCAACGCAGTGCTCAAGAGGTAGCACACAGCCTTTCCCCGTCTACAGAGCTCGAACGCTCCAACCCATCTTTCTACAAAGTCAAGTTCGGCAATGGCTGGATCCGGAGCGAAGGGCATGTGGGAGGCCTCATGTGTCACCAACAGTGACATCGAGGACATAAAGCAAGCAGGCTTCCTCCCCCTGAACATCGCGCATCGGGCCCAAAAGAGCATCAGGTCGTGTGATGACCCACAAGTATAGGGATCTATCATAGTCATTTCGATAAGTAAGAGTGTCGAACCTGACGAGGAGAAGAAGGAAATGACAAGTGGTTTTCAGCAAGGTATTCTCTGCAAGCAATAGAATTGTGGGTAACAGATAGTTTTGCGATTATATAAATCATAAAGGGTAACAAGTAAATAAAGTAACTAAGGTGCAGCAAGGTGGGCCAATCTATCGGTGGGAACGTGGGTACCCAGACTTGCCTGCCTGCAGCCCGCGGTGTGGCTCCGACAATGGCCTGGTACGGCCCAGTTTCAGCAACAACAACCCAAGACCCTTGCGAGGGGACAAGCCTCGCGAGGCGGATGACACCAGGACCTCCCTAGGGGGCGGCCTAACTAGGCTGGCTCCCGAGGAGTGGAGATATCAATGCAACGTGCACCTCGCGAGGTTCACATGACGTGAGCCATGACGACCAAGGCAAGGCAGGCGCTAGTGGACACAGTGTACTAGTTTCCCCTTTGGTGCCAAGGAGGCAAGCGCAAGCGCGGAGTCCCGAGGAATCAAGCAAAGGTTTCCATATCAGAGCAACAAGACCCAGACTGCCAGGATGACAGGTCGGAGGTCATCGCGGAGCCCACCGCAGCGTCACCACTAGAACCTTTTGCAGACAAAGAGTACTTTTGTCAGGATAGCTTGTACTAGTTGTCTCCCTTCAAATTTGTCCGTTGTGGGATCCCTTCCCTCCTACATTTGGGAAGAGGACCAAGGCCACTATATATAGGACCTAGCCACCACCATAGAGAGGATCGGATCCATTCCATCCTGACCACCTCACCAGCTCATCAAGCTCAAGAACACATCACCTCCTAATGCTGTTCGTCGACTATACTAGTTCATCCTTAGCCCCTCAAGGCAATCCACAACAAAGCTGGAGTAGGGTATTACACCACAAGGTGGATCAAACTAGGGTAAACTGCTGTGCCTCTTGTCCCTTGGGTTCGTCGAGCTAGGCCGTGGCACGCACCCTAGTGTTCGAACCTCTCAAGGCTCTACGAAACCCCGAATCCGACATTTGGCGCGCCAGGTAGGGGTGCGTCGGGGCCTCTCTTCTTCCAGTCAGCCAACCATCACCCGACAATCCTGATGGCCGACGATCAGGGGGCTCATGCCGAACACTGGACTGCCTGGCCCGCCCGTGTGATGTCATCCGCCCAGGAAGACCTCCACTCCACGCTCCAGGCGGCTTGTACACCTCCCAACCCCGCCGGGCACGGGCGGCGCGGGCCGGCACCACCCACCCTTGCACCTCGGCATATGCGCACTGCCGCACGGACTTCGGGCTACACGCGGCAACGGTGCCGCACACTCGTCAGGAACAGGCAAACATGCGAGCCGCGATTATCATGGCACGAGAGCTGCTGCGCTACAGGTTGGTGGAGGGCGGCCACGATGCCCTGCTGGAGCGGGTCGCCGAACTGCTTGACGTCGCCTGCAGGGGTGCGACACCTTTCTACTCCTTGTCCATGCCTCAGGCCGTGGCAGAAGCGCGTGCCGTGTCCTGACGTGCCCGTGCGCCCCACGAAGCACCCGAAGGATTCGACCGCAACAACATGGCCCTCAGTGCAGTTCATCCCGCCGCAACGGCAACGCCTGCGGCCAGGGCAAGCTCTGGCGGTCCCCTGCGGGGCCGCACAAGGGCATTGCCCTGCATCCACCAAGGCCAGCAGGTCCTGGAGGACCAGGACACGAGGCACCCAGGCGAAGGCTCCACCGTGGCGGCCCAAGATGCCTACGTGCCTCGCATGATGGACCTGGAGTACACGCCTGAGGAAGATCCCAACTCGTTTCCCGAGCCGAGCTAGACAGAAGATACGCTGGAGGCCGGGGCTTTCTATGAGCTACCGGGAAGCTTCACCGAACCCTTCAATGACAACAACAATAGGGTACGGCCGATACCCCAGGGACATGCTTACGCTAACCATGGACCGCTGGTTAACCAGGCCATGGCAGCGGTCGAAGACCCCGGCGCGGTGGCCCCGCTCCCGGCAGCACCGCCGCACTGGGGGCTGCGTGGGCGGGGTCCGTACGTAGGGCCCCCGTCGCGCTGCGTGGAGCAAGGCGTCACATGGAGGTACGTCCTCTGCCGGGGAGGTGCTGGTGAGCCCTTCCCCCGGCAGAGAGCCCATGGTCGCCGAGGGCGCCGCCAGCATCCCCCTTGCCCCTTGGTCTCGTCCTGGTTTCCGGACGCCCCAATGGTGGTCGGGGGATGCGCAAGGCGGGGCCCTCGTCAGGCGATATGAAGCAAGGCTCACGCCTGTGAAGGACTCCGCTCGTGACACTCTCACGTAATAATGAGTGAGGTTGTACATGCGCTGGAGTCTCCAGAGTGCCGCCCCTCGTCCTCGAGGGCTCCCGCCCACGTCCAAGTGGAAGCACCATGATCCGCACTGGCCGTCGACACTGTCGCCCAATGACTAGGCTCGGACCCAGTGAAAGCACTTAGATCCGCGGTGGTGGGAAGACAAGAAGACTAGCTAGGTGTGGGACGTGGCTATTTGCTTTTGCCCCTTTCTCTGTAACTCGATTCGCCGCTTTTTGGACTAAGATTTCATGTTCTTTTGTGTTATCTAAAAACAGGGGGTGTTTTCTCTGCTTTGTGTCAATTTCTTGTGTTCTGGTTGCGTGCTTTATTTGAGGCTCACGCCTCCGGCACCCCCCTCACGAGTGCCTCGCGAGCGGGGGCCTGGCTGGCTGACAGCGCCAGGCGCGTCCGGGCGACTCGGATAGGATCCCATGGGACCTAGAGTGCACGCGCCGCAAGATTGCCACGTGCGTATCCTGCAAAGGTTAGATGTACGATCCTTGCCAGGCCCTCTCAAATGGATCAACGGGATCCTCGGGAATCCCCGAATCTCGCGAGCCCCTAGGGTCTCGCATCTGGAGGAAGGTCCGACCAAGATGTCAAGGCACGCCCAAGACCTGCGGAGCCAAGATAAGGCGCGACTACTACCGAGCTCGGGTGCCCTGCGGGTTCGTGATAGTGCATCTCAAGCTTAGTCCATAAAAGCGTGCCATCGCTCCATACACCCTATTTCATACATGATAAGGGGGGGGGGGGCTTTTCAAAATTCTTTGACACCCCATAGGGCCGCTCCCGGAGGTTTCCCTTTTTTACACAAGTTAATGCAAGGAAAGCGCAGGGCTAGCCGGAGGCGCTACCCTCTTCGCTATCCTCACTGCCTTCGTCCTTGTCATTAGAGTTGTCGCTAGTGCCATCTGCATCATCGTCGTCCACGTCATCTTCTCTGACCACCACCACGGCCGCGTCATCTTCAGGCGTGAACTCCGCCACCAGGGCGTCCACATGGTCGTCCACCCAGTCCGACAAGTTGTCTCGGATAACCCTGGGCACGGGGGCTATGGCAGCATCAATGTCAAAATGGGGGTCGAGGTTCTGAACATGGCTGAAGACCAGTGAGAATGCATGGCCAAGGAGGCCCCGACTCCTCTCCTCAACGAGCTCACGAGCCCTCATTACCCGGTCCTCCTGGCGCGTTAAGATTTCAGTGAAGAAGCGGAGGTCGCTGGCATAGTCTTCCTCATGTGGGTGAGGGGCGCTTTCCTCGCAGATAGAGCTCAGAGCTAGGTTGGCCCTTACCCTGAGGTCCTGGAGCATAGAAGCGTGCTCAGGTTGTAGCATTCGCCGACGACATGACTCGTCCGCGATCTTGTTCACAAGGGAAGTGGCACCATCAATCTGTTGCTAAAGGGAGAGCAAGTCGGCGCGCGCGGAGGCCAGGTCAGCCTTGGTGAGGGAGTCCTGGATTAGGGGGTCTCCGGACAGCCAGACTATATCCTTCGGTCGGACTGTTGGACTATGAAGATACAAGATTGAAGACTTCGTCCCGTGTTTGGATAGGACTTTCCTTGGCGTGGAAGGCAAGCTTGGCAATATGGATATGTAGATCTCCTCCCTTGTAACCGACTCTGTGTCACCCTAGCCCCCTCCGGTGTCTATATAAACTAGAGGGTTTAGTCCGTAGGACAACAACAATCATACCATAGGCTAGCTTCTAGGGTTTAGCCTCTACGATCTCGTGGTAGATCAAGTCTTGTAATACTCATATCATCAAGATCAATCAAGCAGGATATAGGGTATTACCTCCATCGAGAGGGCTCGAACCTGGGTAAACATCGTGTCCCCTGCCTCCTGTTACCATTCGCCTTAGACGCACAGTTCATGACCCCCTACCCGAGATCCGCCGGTTTTGACACCGACATTGGTGCTTTCATTGAGAGTTCCACTGTGCCGTCATCGTAAGGCTTGATGGCTCCTTTGATCATCGGTAACGATGCGGTCCAGGGTGAGGCTTTACTCCCCGGATAGATCTTCGTATTCGGCAGCTTCGCACTGCGGGCCAACTCGCTTGGCCATCTGGAGCAGATCGAGAGCTACGCCCCTGGCCATAATGTCAGGTTCAGAAACTTAAACTACACTGCCGACATCCGCGGAGACTTGATCTTCGACGGATTCGAGCCCATGTCAGGTGCACCGCACAATCACGACAAGCATGACATAACTCTGCCGTCGGACAGTGTTCGGGAAATCACACCAGCAACTAATCTGGCCTTCAATCCGGAGCAAATTGCGCCATTCGAGGATGGGTGGATAGACCACACCATGGAGGCCACACTCTCAGTGGCGATAGAGCCGGATACTGACTTCACCCCTTACGAGAGCCGTGTTGCCGAACCAATGGATTCATCTCTGGCCACGGACTCCGAGCCGCCTGTGTCCATGCCTATCGAATCCGATTGGGCGCTGATCATGGAGATCACCTCCGCGGATATCTTTCAGCACTCACCTTCCACCGAAGTGCTAAATTCAATAATGTCTCTCTCCTTGTCAGGAGAACCTTGGCCGAACTATGTTCGGCTAGAATGGTATGCGGACGACGAAGAAATTCGCTCTCCACCCACCACCCACTTAGTAGCCACTGTCGATGATTTAACCGACATGCTCGACTTCGACTCCGAAGACATCCACGGTATGGACGATGATGCAGGAGACGAACAGGAACCACCGCCCATAGGGCGCTGGTCCGCCACGTCACCATATGATATATACATGGTGGACACCCCCAAAGAAGGCAATGGCGACGAGACAGCGGAGGATGACCCCTCCAAGAAGCAACCCAAGCGCCGACATCAACAGCGCCGCTCTAAGTCCTGCCATAGCAAAATTAGTGATACCGGCACAAGAGACAATAACACTCCGGATAGTGCCGAAGACAACAATCCCCTCCAGCACGATTTAGAGCGGGAGGGTGAATAAGCTAGCCCTCCAGAGTGGGCAGTAGATGGAGAATCAGAGGAGGACAATTACATGCCTCTCTCCGAAGATGAGGCGAGCCTCGGTGACGAAGAATTTATCGTGCCTGAGGATCCCGTCGAGCAGGAGTGCTTCAAGCGCCGGCTTATAGCCACAACAAATAGCTTGGAGAAAAAGCAACAACAGCTTCGAGCTGATCAAGATTTGCTAGCAGATAGATGGGCCGAAGTCCTTGCGGCCGAGGAATACGAACCCGAGCGCCCAACCAAGAGTTATCCAAAGCGCAGGTTGCTACCTCACCTCGAGGAGGAAGCATTGAAACCCACATCACCAGCATATGATGCGGCTGACAGGCCACCTCGTGGCCGAGACAGAGAGGCATTTCAGCCCGAAGTCCAGCCCCCACCCCGCCACCAATCAAACAAAAATACCAAGGCCCAGAGCAACAAGCGGGACCTGCAAAACGTATTGGAAAACAAGGCAAAACATGCAAGATCGATCTACGGATCACGGGGGCGTGCACCGACACGCGACGATGACCGTCACGCCGGATGCACTAAAAGTAAATCCGGCCGGGCCGAATACAGCAGAAAAGCCTCATATGAACTGCATCGTGATATAGCCCGACACAGAGGTGCCACACACCCCCTATGCTTCACTAATAAATTTATGGATCACGAATTCTGGGAGGGTTTTAAACCCGTAAATATCGAATCGTATGATGGTACAACAGATCCCGCTGTATGGATTGAGGATTTCCTCCTCCACATCCACATGGCTCGTGGTGATGATCTGCATGCCATCAAGTACCTCCCACTAAAACTTAAAGGACCAGCTCGGCATTGGCTGAGTAGCTTGCCAGCAGACTCCGTCGGCAGTTGGGAGGATTTTGAAGATGCATTCGTTGACAACTTCCAAGGCACTTATGTGCGACCACCAGATGCTGATGACTTGAGCCATATAACTCAGCAGTCAGGGGAATTGGACAGGCAATTCTAGACACAGTTTCTAACTAAGAAAAACCAAATTGTGGACTGTCCGAACACAGAGGCCTTATTGGCATTCAAGCATAACATCTGTGATGAGTGGCTTGCCCAGCACCTCGGCCAGGAGAAGTCGAAGTCTATGGCAGCCCTCACGACACTCATGACCCGCTTTTGCGCGGGCGAGGATAGCTGGCTGGCTCGCAGCAACAACACATCAAGGAATCCGGGAACTTCGGATACTAAATATGCCGACGGCAGACCACGTCGTAACAGACACAAGCACCACAACAACGGCGATAACGCCGATGATACGACAGTCAATGCCGGATTCAGAGGCTCTAGATCCGGTCAGCGGAAAAAACCATTCAAAAGAAGTACTCCGGGACCGTCCAGTTTGGATCGCGTACTCGATTGCTCGTGTCAAATCCACGGCACCCCCGATAAGCCGTCCAATCATACCAACAGAGAATGTTGGGTGTTCAAGGAGGCCAGCAAGTTGAATGCCGAAAACAAGGACAAGGGGCTGCATAGTGATGACGAGGAGGATCCCCGACCGCCGAACACGGGAGGACAGAAGAGGTTCCACCCACAAGTGAAGACAGTGAACATGATATACGCAACCCACATTCTGAAGAGGGAACGGAAGCATGCACTAAGGGACGTCTATGTGATAGAGCCCATTGCCCCAAAGTTCAACCCATGGTCCTCTTGTCCGATCATCTTCGATCGCAGGGACCACCCCACTAGTATCCGTCATGGTGGATCCGTCGCATTGGTCCTAGACCCCATCATCGACAGATTTCACCTCACTCGAGTCCTTATGGACGGCGGCAGCATCCTGAACCTGCTCTATCAGGATACAGTGCACCAAATGGGTATAGATCCCTCAAGGATCAAACCCACCAAAACCACCTTTAAGGGCGTCATCCCAGGTGTAGAGGCCCATTGCATGGGCTTAATCACACTGGAAGTGGTCTTCGGATCTCCGGACAACTTCCGAAGCGAGGAGTTACTCTTTGATATCATCCCATTCCGCAGTGGCTATCACGCACTGCTCGGGAGAACCGCATTTGCAAAATTCAATGCGGTACCGCATTACGCATACCTTAAGCTCAAGATGCCAGGACCTAGGGGGGTCATAACAGTCAATGGAAACACAAAACGCTCGCTCCGCACGGAAGAGCACACTGCGGCCCTCGCAGCAGAAGAACAAAGCAACAGGATCGCCTGGCACGTTCAGAGCTCGCCTAGCAATTCAGCCCCGTCCCAGTCCCAGTCAAGCGACGAAATCCATGCCACGCGTACATAATTACGCACTGAAAATACCACGGGCATAGGCGGGGGCACGATCAGGGCACGTCCCGCAATGCGGCTTAACCGCCCTAGGGGCTTCATACCTTTATCATTTTTTCTCTTTCAGGACCTTACTCTCTGGAAGCCCTTTCTGGCAGTATGATTGCTGGACACATTACGGGAAGAAACAACCAAGGAGGCAAGAAGCCAAGATGTACAAGGGAACCCCTAGGTGGTCTCTAATAACAATCGACATACCTGCTTTTTATTACACATATGCAGCTTGCCCTTGGATAGGACATGTCAAATAGTCCTATTTTGTGCTTATTGCACTACTTGTATCAGTACGCTTCGATGTATCATTTAAATAACAATGCATAGCATTAGTCTATTATTGCATTATATCCATCCTTCCTTTTTTTCCTATATATTCATTTACGACAACTTGCACCAGTATATTCTGGTACGGTCAGTATGCCAGGGCTTTCGTTTTTACATGATGAATATCATCCAACTCCTCACCGACCAATGAGCCTACGAAGGTATTACTCACTCCCGGTGGGGAACATCATGGAATTGGCGATGGAGAAGGGTTGGTGATGACGAAGATCAAAGATCCCCCTCCCCGCAGCCCCAAACGGACTGCAGATCTAGCCTCCCGATGACGAACAGGAGGTGATAGCGGCTCTGTCTCATGGAACACAATAATTCTTTCTCCTTGATTTTTTCTGGCAAAGTAGGATTTTATAGCGTTGGTTTCAGGGTCTACGTGCCACCAGGTGGGGACAACCAACCTGGGCGCTCTTGTAGGGGGTAGCGCGCCCTGGTGGGTTGTACCCACCCAGGTGCCTGATACGTCTCCAACGTATCTATAATTTTTTATTACTCCATGCTATATTATCTATTGTTTTGAATGTTTATGGGCTTTATTATACACTTTTACATCATTTTTGGGACTAACCTATTAACCCAGAGCCCAGTGCCAGTTTATGTTTTTACCCTATTTTAGGGGTTCGAAGAAAAGGAAAACCAAACGGAGTCCAATTGACCTGAAACTTCACGGAACTCATTTTTGGAAGGAAAGAAGCCTGGAAGACTTGCAGTGCACGTCAGGGGATCTGCGAGGAGGTCACGAGGCAGGGGGCGAGCCCACCCCCCTGGGCGCGCCCTCCACCCTCGTGAGCCCATCGTGGCCCCCCTTACGTACTTCTTCCGCCTATATATCCCCATATACCCTAAAAACATCGAGAACAATAGATCGGGAGTTCCGCAACCAGAAGCCTCCACAGCCACCGAACACCAATCTAGACCCGTTCCGGCACCCTGCCGGAGGGGGCATCCTTCTCCGGTGGCCATCTTCGTCATCCCGGTGCTCTCCATGATGAGGAGGGAGTAGTTCTCCCTCGGGGCTGAGGGTATGTAGCAGTAGCTATGTGTTTGATCTCTCTCTCGTGTCCTTGATTTGCCATGATCTTGATGTATCGCGAGCTTTGCTATTATAGTTGGATCTTATGTTTCTCCTCCCCCTCTACTCTCTTGTAATGAATTGAGTTTTCCCCTTGATGTAATCTTATCGGATTGAGTCTTTAAAGATTTGAGAACACTTGATGTATGTCTTGCCGTGCGTATCTATGGTGACAATGGGATATCACGTGATTCACTTGATGTATGTTTTGGTGATCAACTTGCGGGTTCCGCCCATGAAACTATGCATAGGGGTTGGCACACGTTTTCGTCGTGATTCTCCGGTAGAAACTTTGGGGCACTCTTTGAGGTTCTATGTGTTGGTTGAATAGATGAATCTGAGATTGTGTGATGCATATCATATAATCATACCCACAGATACTAGAGGTGACATTGGAGTATCTAGGTGACATTAGGGTTTTGGTTGATTTGTGTCTTAAGGTGTTATTCTAGTACGAACTCTAGGGCTGTTTGTGACACTTATAGGAATAGCCCAACGGTTTGATTGGAAGGAATAACTTTGAGGTGGTTTCGTACCCTATCATAATCTCTTCGTTTGTTTTCCGCTATTAGTGAATTTGGAGTGACTCTTTGTTGCATGTTGAGGGAACTTGCACTAGCGAAAGTATAAACCCTAGGCCTTGTTTCAACGCATTGCAATACCGTTTACGCTCACTTTTATCATTCGTTACCTTGCTGTTTTTATATTTTCATATTACAAAAACTATTATCTACCATCCATATACCACTTGTATCACCATCTCTTCGCCGAACTAGTGCACCTATACAATTTACCATTGTATTGGGTGTGTTGGGGACACAAGAGACTCTTTGTTATTTGGTTGCAGGGTTGCTTGAGAGAGACCATCTTCATCCTATGCCTCCTACGGATTGATAAACCTTAGGTCATCCTCTTGAGGGAAATTTGCTACTGTCCTACAAAACTCTGTACTTGGAGGCCCAACAACGTCTACAAGAAGAAGGTTGTGTAGTAGACATCAGTGCCCACCTTTGTGGGTTCTTGGCTCCACAAATTCTCTTTATTGATATAAAAAAATCCTCACAAAGTTTCATTCCATTCCAAAAACTTTTATTTCTGCACAAAAGCAACACCATGGTAGTTCTGCTGAAAACACCATCAGTTCGGGGTTAGTTTCATTCAAATCATGCGAATTAGAGTCCAAAACAAGAGGAAAATCATTAGAAAAAATTAGATACGACAAAGACGTATCAGACATGATGTTTACCCAAATTCAGGCCCTTGATTATATTGCTTGTGTATGAGGGAGTTACAGAGTAGATCTACCACGAGATCATACAAACGAAACCCTAACTAGTAGGATGGCAATTGTTCTTCTTCTAGCCTCTACAACCTAAGCCCCCTGGTTTATATAGACACCATGGTTGCTAGGGTTTATAAATAGTCGGTTACATCAAGGAAACTTCGGATCTTCCATCTTGACTTGGGGTACACACCATGGTACAAGTGTCTTCGGTCCGAACATGGTGCGGCCCAACAGTCCAGCCCACGTGAGATGAACCGGCACCCCGAGGACCCCCTAGTCCAGGAATCCCTCAGTAGCCCTCGAACAAGCCTTCAACCTTGGTCTCATATATCTCCCATGACTACAGGCACCGGCTTGCAGGCGAGTTCCCTTTCTCCGAACATTCAGAACAATCCTCCTCCAAAGAAGTCTTCAACCGCTGCTTGATTCAATTCAGCCATACGCCGAACCATGTCCGGATTCCGAACTATCTATTTTACTCAGCCTCGAAGGCCAATCGTTTCAAGTGTGAACAGTTTCTTTGACTGACAACTTTTGAGGAAGGGTTTCACCCGGTCATAAACATGAAGACTCGATGCGCGGATCGAGGCCACCCCTTCACTGGCATGTCTCTTCGAGGTGGAGATCATGTCCCATTTTTAAGGGGTTCAATCAATGATTGATAGTATCCCACTCATGCATAACGCCACGAGTTCATTGGGAATAGGCAAGGTGAGTGGCGCATTTATAGGACTCTTGGTATTACAATTGCTTATAAAATGGAGTAGCCATGATTGTTCCCGTACGCCTTCTTCTTTCTCCTGCCACAGATTTTCCCCATCTACAGAGCTCGAACGCTCCAACCCATCTTTCTACAAAGTCAAGTTCAGTGATAGCCGGATCCGGAGCCAAGGGCACGTGGGAGGCCTCTTGTGTCACCAACAATGACATCGAGGACCTAAACCGAGCAGGATTCCTCCCCCTCAACATCGCGCATCGGGCCCCACAGGAGCGTCAGGTCGTGTGATGACCCACAAGTATAGGGGGTCTATCGTAGTCATTTCGATAAGTAAGAGTGTCGAACCCGGCGAGGAGTAGAAGGAAATGACAAGTGGTTTTCAGCAAGGTATTCTCTACAAGCACTAGAATTATGGGTAACAGATAGTTTTGAGCTAAGATAAATCATAAAGGGTAACAAGTAAATAAAGTAACTAAGGTGCAGCAAGGTGGGCCAATCTGTCGGTGGGAACGGTGGTACCCAGACTTGCCTGCCTGCAGCACGTGGCGTGGCTCCGACAATGTCCTGGTATAGCCTAGTTTCAGCAACAACAACCCAAGACCCTCGCGAGGGGCCAAGCCTCGCGAGGCGGATGACACTAGGACCTCCCTGGGGGGCGGCCTCACTAGGCTGGCTCCCGAGGAGTGGATATATCAATGCAAGGTGCACCTCACGAGGTTCACATGATGTGAGCCATGACGACCAAGGCAAGGCGGGCTCCAGTGGACACAGTGTACCAGTTTCCCCTTTGGTCCCAAGGAGGCAAGCGCAGGCACAGAGTCCCGAGGAATCAAGCAAAGGTTTCCATATCAGAGCAACAAGACGAAGACTGCCAGGATGACAGGTCGGAGGTCATCGTGGAGCCCACCGCAGTGTCACCACTAGAGTCTTTTACAGGCGAAGAATAATTTCATCAGGATAGCTTGTACTAGTTGTCTCCCTTCAAATTTGGCCGTTGTGGGATCCCGCCCCTCCTACATTTGGGAAGAGGACCAAGGCCACTATATATAGGACCTAGCCACCACCATAGAGAGGATCGGATCCATTCCATCCTGACCACCTCACCAGCTCACCGAGCTCAAGAACACATCACCTCCTAAGGCTGTTCATCGACTGTACTAGTTCATCCTTAGCCCCTCGAGGCAATCCACAACAAAGCTGGAGTAGGGTATTACACCACAAGGTGGATCGAACTAGGGTAAACTGTTGTGCTTCTTGTCCCTTGGGCCATGGCACGCACAATAGTGTTCGAACCTCTCAAGGGTCTGCGAAACCCCGAATCCGACATTTGGCGCGCCAAGTAGGGGTACGTCGGGGCCTCTCTTCTTCCAGCCAGCCAACCATCACCCGACAGTCTTGATGGCCGATGATCAGGGGGCTCATGCTGAACACTGCGCCGCCTGGCCCACTCGGGTGATGTCATCCGCCCAGGAAGACCTCCACTCCGTGCTCCAGGCGACTTGTACACCTCCCAACCCCGCCGGGCGTGGGCGGCGCGGGCCGGTACCACCCGCCCTCGCACCTCGGCATATGCGCGTTGCCGCGCGGTCTTCGGGCTACGCCGCGGCGACAACGCCGCACACTCGTCTGGAACAGGCAAACATGCAAGCCGCGATCATCGTGGCACGAGAGCTGCTACACTATAGGTTGGCGGAGGGCGGCCACGATGCCCTGCTGGAGCGGGTTGCCGAACTGCTTGACGTTTCCTACAGGGGTGCCGCACCTTTCTACTCCCTTTCCATGCCTCAGGCCATGGCAGAAGCGCGTCCTGTGTACTGACGCGCCCGTGCGCCCCACGAAGCACCCGAAGGATTCGACCGCAACAACACAGCCCTTAGTGCAGTTCGTCCCGCCACAACCGCAACGCCTGCAGCTGGGGCAAGCTCTGGCGGTCCCCTGCGGGGCCGCGCAAGGGCATCGCCCCGCCCAAGATTCCTGCATGCCTCGCATGATGGACCTGGAGTACACGCCTGAGGAAGACCCCAACTCGTTTCCCGAGCCGAGCTGGACAGAAGATATGCTAGAGGCCAGGGCTTTCCACGAGCTACCGGGAAGCATCACCGAACCTTCAATGACAACAACCACAGGGGACGGCCGATACCCCAGGGACATGCTAACGCTAACCATGGACCGCAGGTGAACCAGGCCATGGCAGCGGTCGGAGACCCCGGCGCAGTGCCCCCGCTCCCGGCAGGACTAGCGCACTGGGGGCTGCGTGGGCGGGGCCTGGACGGAGGGGGGCCCTCGCGCTGCGCGGAGCAAGGCGTCACACGGAGGTAGGTCCTCTGCCAGGGGAGGTACTGGCGAGCCCTTCCCCCCGGTAGAGAGCCCGTGGTCGCTGAGGGCGCCGCCAGCGTCCCCCTTGCCCCTTGGTCTCATCCTGGTTTCCGGACGCCCCAATGGTGGTACGGGGAAGCGCAAGGCGGGGCCCTCGTCAAGCAATATGAAGCAAGGCTCACGCCTGTGAAGGTCTCCGCTCGTGACACTCTCACATAATAATGAGTGAGGCTGTACATGACCTGGAGTCTCCAGAGTGCCGCCCCACGGCCTCGGGGGCTCCCGCCCATGTCCAAGTGGAAGCACCATGCTCCGCACTAGCCGTCGACACTGTCGCCCAATGACTATGCTCGGACCCAGTGAAAGCACATAGCTCCGCACTGATGGGAAGACAAGAAGAGTAGCTAGGTGCAGGACGTGGCTGTTTGCTTTTGCCCCTTTCTCTGTAACTTGATTCACCGCTTTTTGGACTAAGATTTGATGTTCTTTTGTGTTATCTAAAAACAGGGTGTGTTTTCTCTGCTTTGTGCCAATTTCTTGTGTTCTGGTTGCATGCTTTATTTGAGGCTCACACCTCCGGCACCCCCCTCGCGAGCACCTCGCGAGCGGGGGGCTGGCTGGCTGACAGCGCCAGGCGCGTCTGGGCGACTCGGATAGGACCCCCTGGGACCAAGAGTGCATGCACCACAAGATTTCCATGTGTGCATCCTGCCGAGGTCAAATGTACGATCCTCGCCAGGCCCTCTCAAATGGATCCGCGGGCTCCTCGGGAATCCCTGAGTCTCGCGAGCCCCTAGGGGCTCGCCTCTGGAGGAAGGTCCGACCAAGACGTCAAGGCGCGGCCAAGACCTGCGGAGCCAAGGTAAGGCACGATGACTACTGAGCTCGGGAGCCCCTCGGGTTCATGATAGTGCATCTCAAGCTTTGTCCATAAAAGCGTGCCAGCACTCCATACACCCTGTTTCATACATGATAAGGGGGCGGGGGCTTTCCAAAATTCTTTGAAACCCCATAGGGACGCGCCCGGAGGTTTCCCTTTTTTACACAAGTTAATGCAAGGAAAGCGCAGGGCTAGCCGAAGGCGCTACCCTCTTCACTATGCTCACTGCCTTCGTCCTCGTCATTAGAGTTGTCGCTAGCGCCATCTGCATCATCGTCGTCCACGCCATCTTCTCTAACCACCACCACGGTCGCGTCATCTTCAAGCGTGAACTCCTCCACCAGGGCGTCCACATGGTCGTCCACCCAGTCCGATAAGTTGTCTCGAATAACCCTGGGCACGGGGGCTATGGCAGCATCAAAGTCAAAATGGGGGTCGAGGTTCTGAAGGTGACTGAAGATCAGCGAGAATGCGTGGCCAAGGAGTCCCCGGCTCCTCCCCTCAATGAGCTCGCGAGCCCTCATGGCCCGGTCCTCCAGGCGCGTCACGATTTCAGTGAAGAAGGGGAGGTCGCTGGTGTAGTCTTCGTCATGTGGGTGAGGGGTGCTCTCCTCGCAGATAGAGCTCAGAGCTCGGTTGGCCCTTACACTGATGTCCTGGAGCATACAAGCGTGCTCATGTTGTAGCGTTTGCCGATGACATGCCTCATCCGCGCTCTTATTCACAAGGGACGTGGTGCCATCAATCTGTTGCTAAAGGGAGAGCAAGTCGGCGCGCGCGGAGGCCAGGTCAGCCTGGGTGAGGGCAAGTCCCATTCGAGATTCTCTATGGCAGGAAGTACCGTACTCCTCTTAACTGGTCAGAGACTGGTGAATGCCAACTTCTTGGCAATGACTTGATCGCAGAGGCTGAAGAAATGTGCAAAGTCATTCGTGAAAATCCCAAAGCCGCGCAATCGCGCCAGAGATCGGAGACCATGTCTACCTCCGCGTCTCTCCAATGAAAGGTACTCGTCACTTCGGTATCAAAGGGAAGCTTGCCCCTAGATACGTGGGTCCTTTCAAGATCATTGGCAAAAGAGGCGATCTCACCTATCAACTTTAGCTTCCATCCAACTTTGCAAATGTGCACGACGTGTTTCACGAGTCTCAACTCCGCAAGTGTTTCAAGACTCCAGACCGCACCATCAACTTCGAAGAGATTGATCTCAAAGAAGACCTATCTTATCGTGAGCACCCCGTTGCTATTCTTGAAGAAACTGAGCGCAAGACTCGCAACAAGTCTATCAAATTCCTGAAAGCCAAGTGGTCACATCATTCTGACCATGAGGCCACCTGGGAACGCGAGGACCACCTCCGTTCTGAATACCCGGAGTTTTTCTAGTCCTAGATCTCAGGACGAGATCCTTTCGTAGTGGTGGAGTGTTGTAACACCCCGTATGTAACTTGCCATATTTGTATTCCAACTCTTGCCGTTTCCGGCACTAAGTTATGATATTTCCTCATTGTCGGGTTTTTGTCTTCGTGTGCTTTTTGTCTTTGTCATGCATCACATTTCATGTCATCATGTGCATCGCTTTTGCATACGTGTTCGTCTCATGCATCCAAGCATTTTCCCCGTTGTCCGTTTTGCATTCCGGCGCTCCTATGTCCTCCGGTGTCCCTTTCTACCTCTTTTCGTGTGTGGGAGTTAAACGTTCTTGGATTGGACCAAGACTTGCCATGCGGCCTTGGTTTACTACCGGTAGACCACCTGTCAAGTTTCATACCATTTGGACTTTGTTTGATACTACAATGGTTAACCGAGGAGCCGTAAAGGCCTCGTGTGTGTTGCAGCCCAACATCTCTCGAAAGTGGCCCAAAACCCACCTAAAACCCCTTCCATCATCTAGGTCGTTCGATCACGATCGCGTGGCCGCAAACTGTGCTCAATTTGGAGCCTCCTAGCTCCTCCTACCTATATAAAGACATCTCCCCCCGAAAATCTCGGTCAAACCCTAGCCCCTCCCTCTCCTCGCGCCGCCGGACACAATCCGCCGGGCCGGACAACGTCCGCTCCGCCCCGCCACCGCCATGTGTCATGCTAGGATTCGTCTGCCCAAGCTCCCCACTTCACCACGCCGCCGGGCCCGCGGGGCCCATCACCGGCCCTCGCCGGCCCGAAGCCACGTGCCGCCCGTGCCATTGCCCTGCCGCCCAGCTCACTCCACGCCGGCGCCGACCCCGCCGCCTCGCTCGCCGGCCGTCTCCGCCACAGCTCGCCTCTGCCCTCGCTGCCGTCCGGCCTCGCTGCCTCCGCTGCCATCGCCTCGACGCTGGCCGCGTCCTCCTCCCTCTCCGGCGTCCACCTCCGGTCGGCCCAAGCTCCAGCGACCTCGAAGCTCCAACTCCGGCTGGCGAACCTGGACTTCCGCGCCGGTCTGGATTCAGATCTGGAAACCCTAGATCGGGTTGACTTTTTGCCCTCACCCCAGTATTTTTTGCATATTTCATCATGCTATATCTCCGCATCCGTGGCTCTGTTTTGGGCTTGTACCATATCAAATTGTTCGTCTCGACGAGTACTTCATTTCATCTCATTGCATCATGTTCATTTGAGCTCATCTTGATGCCCTAAATGCTGTTGCAAGAGTGCTAGTTTATTTTAGTTTCAGATTCTTATCAGCAAATGCACATTTGTCATTTTTGCCATGATTGTTGTGTGCCTCCTATGAACTTGAGCCCTACATGAGTTTTGAAGTATGCCATGCCATCTTTACAGGGGTGTATGCCATGTATTTTTGTGATCTCTGTGGTGACTAGCACAAGCATGCAAAGTAGCTCTCGTAATGTTGCTGATTTCAGGGACTTAGAAATATTCTAAGTCATTGCCCTGACAATATTTTTATGCCATCTATCCTTGTTGCTACAGAGTGATCCATGCCTCTTTTGAGCATGATCAGAAAGGGTGTTTTGTAGAGATTGGTGTGCTCTATCCATCCATGTCTTTGTTTGCAATTATAGAGCACCCTAGCTTGACTCAATCGAGCTCTACTTTTGCTATAAAATGTTCTTGGCAGAATGTTTACATGTTAAGCATTTTTGCCGAGGTTGTTGTAGTTGATCCATGAATGCTATGTTGTTGTTCTTGCCATGTTTAGCTTCTATGCCATGTCTACTTGTTGGGTGAATGCTTAGTTTACCATGCAATGCTTTGTGGTGAGTGCATCGAGCTCGTAAACATGCCTACTTGATATCTGTTTTGCCATGTTCCAGTTTTATACTAATTCTGAATCTGTTAACGGTAATTGCTATGTTCACGTGGTTGCCATTGTATTTTCTGATCCCTTTTGGCTTATGGTCAGTAAGGGACTTTTGTTGTATGCTTTGAGTTGCTTCATGCCATGCCTTTCATTGCCATGATATGTTCCTGTAGCATGTTGATATCTTGCTCTAAACATTGTTTCCTGATGTTAAATTCCTGGCACGTTATTTTCACTAAGTCTGTAACCTAGTATCTTTTGCACTTTTGCGATGCTTGTTTGAACCTGCTATTGAGTGAATTAGACATATCTCAGTGTACATCTTTTGTCAAGCATCTTGAGTGGATCCCTGCCATGTATTTTGTTGCTATGTTAGAGTGCAGTAGCTTGTTGTTCCTGATGCATTTAGATGGCCTCGTGCTGTTAATCGCAGCTTTGTGCCATTATTGTTTTGCTTGCCATTTGCAAACCGTGCATCCGATTCCGGTGATCTTTATATCCATTTCGACCCAAATCAACTCCCCTTTCCAGTGGCACTCTTGGTTTTCCAAGTTGAGGCCAGGTTCAATCTTTCCTTTCCGAAGCATGCAGACGCATCGCATATCACATCCCGCATATCATGCCATGTTTTGCATCATGTTGCTTGTGCATTGCACGTGGTTGATTGTGTCTCCCTTTTCTTGTGTTCTTATTTGTGTAGAGCCTGGAGACGAGTACGTGATTGAGGAGCCCGTTGAGTATGTTTACGAGGATCAAGCTAACGTAAACTCGGAGAACTTTGCAGGCAAGATGACCATACCCTCGAAATCACTTCTATCTTTGCTTGCTAGTTGCCCGCTCTTTTGCTATGCCTATGCTATGATACCAACCACTTGCTTATAATGCATCCCATATTGCCATGTCAAACCTCTAACCAACCTTGTCCTAGCAAACCGTTGTTTGGCTAAGTTGCCGCTTTGCTCAGCCCCTCTTATAGCGTTGTTAGTTGCAGGTGAAGATTGGAGTTTGTTCCTTGTTGGAACATGTTTATTTTTGTTGGGATACCATTATTACATCTTGTCTACTTTAATGCATCTATGTACTTGGTAAAGGGTGGAAGGCTCGGCCTTATGCCTGGTGTTTTGTTCCACTCTTGCCGCCCTAGTTTCCGTCATACCAGTGTTATGTTCCTTGATTTTGCGTTGCTTACACGGTTGGGTTATAATGGGAACCCCTTGACAGTTCGTCTTGAATAAAACTCCTCTAGCAAGGCCCAACCTTGGTTTTACCATTCGCCACCTAGCCTCTTTTTCCCTTAGGTTCCGCGGACTCAAGGGTCATCTTTATTTTAAACCCCCGGGCCAGTGCTCCTCTGAGTGTTGGTCCAAAACAGAGCCACTTGCAGCACCACCTCGGGGCAAATTGAGGGTTGGTTTTAGTTGTACGTAGTGTTCATCCAGTGTGCCCTGAGAACGAGATATGTGCAGCTCCTATCGGGATTTGTCGGCACAGCGGGTGGTCTTGCTGGACTTGTTTTACCATTGTCGAGATGTCTTGTAACCGGGATTCCGAGTCTGATCTGGTTGTCTTAGGAGAAGGAATATCCTTCGTTGACCGTAAGAGCTTGTGATGGGCTAAGTTGGGACACCCCTGCAGGGTTTTGATCTTTCGAAAGCCGTGCCCGCGGTTATGGGTAGATGGGAATTTGTTAATGTCCGGTTGTAGGTAACCTTAAACTTAACTTAATTAAAATGAATCCACAAAGTGTATGGCCGTGATGGTCTCTTTTCGGTGGAGTCTGGGAAGAGAACACGGTCTCGTGTTATGCTTGAACGTAGGTTGTTCTAGGATCACTTCTTGATCATAGTTTATCGATCGTGCCTTTGCCTTCTCTTCTCGCTCTCATTTGCGTATGTTAGCCACCATATATGCTAGTGCTTGCTGCAGCTCCACCTCATACCTTTTACCCTTCCTATAAGATTAAATAGTCTTGATCGCGAAGGTGTGAGATTGCTGAGTCCTTGTGACTCACAGATTCCTTCCAAAACCAGATGCAGGGACCGATGATACCACTCCAGGTGATTTGACTGAGCTCAAGTGGGAGTTTGATGAGGACTCAGGACGATACTACGTTTCCTTTCCAGACGATCAGTAGTGGTGCCTAGTTGGGGCGATCGGGAACTTTATTGCATTTGGGGTTGTTCTTTATTTTGGTTCCATAGTCGGACCTTGATTGTATCTGGATGAATGTAATGATATTTATGCTATTGTGTGACGTGGCGAGTGTAAGCCAACTATGTATGTCTTTTCCTTATTCATTACAAGGGTTGTGTGAAGATTACCTCACTTGCGACATTGCTTACAATGCGGTTATGCCTCTAAGTCGTGCTTCGACACGTGGGAGATATAGCCGCATTGTGGGCTTTACACATCCTGATGCGCACGTGCTTGTGTCAGTTAGCACAAATTATCCAATGCTCAAATAAATGAGATGCATGATATAGAAACATGTCATCCATCATGATAGGTTTATTGTTATGTGTAGCATAATGGAGACTCAAATTGTGTAATGCATCATGAGAAATATGTATAGCATTGTTATTCATGGAATGCATGTGGTGCACGCAATTATAGGAAACATGCAAAGTATGGAATGCATTAAAATCTCCTAATATGTATGAGGAAACTATGGGGGTCTCCTCATGAGCACTAATGGACACATCATATAGAGAATATTGACAACATCCAAAACAATGCATATATGGAACAATGTGATCATGGCATGGCATAGTAGATGAATTGCGCAAATCGTATAAAGGGAGCATCACAATATCATCACATGAAAAACAAAAGTCAATGACTGTCATCTCGTCATCTATGCCATAAGTGCAAATGGGATTTATTTTAATGGGGCATGCATAGTTACTATGTTGAGATCTCACTCATAGCATATGACAAGTTCAATGGGTTGTCGAACATGATGTGACCAAAACAATTTTCACATGATATCCTATGGAGCATATCATCACAACTAGGCAATTCGACATGCTCGTCATAATATTCACCATAAATAGGTAAGTCATGATATGAGGAAGTCGCACTAGCATGAAGCATGGTAATAGGTGTGTCAAAATCATGCAAGCAATCATTGGTGAGATAGTCCACTAGTGGGACAAGAGAAGCACCATCACATATGTTACCTTTGGAGCATCGCTCATGTGTTGTAGGTGAGGTGTTGAAGACCAAGTCATGGTCATCTTCATATTGATGGAACCATGTGGGGGGTGCATCACCGTCCACCATGGCCATCGTCGTCGTTGGAAGTATGGAATCGTGGAGGGTAGGCATGACATCATGTAGGAGACCTAGCACCAAAGAATAAAACACACTCGAAGTGGAGGTTAAGTCGTTAGAAATCATAGTGGCCTCACATGCCGTGTCAACTACCTCACTCACTAAGTGTTGTGGCTAACTCACTCCCTCTTGGATTCTCTCATTGATATGGTTGGTGGAGTCACTTAAATGGCTCTCAACCTCACATAGGATGTGTGGCATGCTCTCAAGTATGGGGCTAGTGGTGGTCATACTCATCCTATCATAGGAAATGCACTCAATGTCATATATGGTGGAGTCACTCAATTCACTCATGTGGTGGTGGTTCTCATCACATGGCAATTGGGTCATCTCGTCATATGTGGGTGTCGAAGAGATGTAGGTGCAAACGTCTCCATGGGCAACACCTATCTCCGCCTTGGTTGAAGGGATAGTCCCATGCTCAACCTCCTCATCCATAATGACTCCAAAGATGAAAGCCTTAGGATGTGGCAAAACATCACTCTCCTCCGAGACCAAAGATAATGTCTCATGTGCGGTCTCGTAGCTTGACTCAGAGTATGAGTCCAATATGGGCGCTGTCTTCGTGTTGTTGAAGAGGTTCATGATCGTTGTCGTGGTTGAAGGGGATGGCCCTTTCTCGACCTTCTTGTCACCGTCTTGTTGGAGGCCCATACGATGTGGTACCTCGTAGCTCGTCTCCATGACCGAAGGGATATTCCCATGCTCGGCTGTCTTCTTTAAGAGGCTTCCGAAGATAGAAGTATCGCCCTCACTCATAGTTGGTCGCCTTATTGTTGAAGATGTTGATGTAGGCGAACTCATGGGAAGAAGGCGAAGATTCCATACGTCCAAAGGTGAAGATGCCTTGATAGCTGATACGTCTCCAACATATCTATAATTTTTTATTGTTCCATGCTATTATATTATCTGTTTTGGATGTTTAATGGGCTTTAATATACCTTTTTATATTATTTTTGGGACTAACCTATTAACCGAAAGCCCGGTGCAAATTGTTGTTTTTTTGCCTATTTCAGTGTTTCACAGGAAAGCAATATCAAACGGAATACAAACAGAATGAAACCTTAGCGAGGATATTTTTTGGAACAAACATGATCCAGGAGACTTAGAGTGGACGTCAAGGAAGCAGCAAGGCGGCCACGAGGTTGGAGGGCGCACCCAGCGGGGCCAGGCGTGCCCCCACCCTCGTGGGCCCCTCATAGCTCCACCGACCTACTTCTTTCGCCTATATATACTCTTATACCATGAAACCTTTGGGAGAGCCACGAAACACCTTTTCCACCGCCGCAACCTTCTGTACCCGTGAGATCCCATCTTGGGGCCTTTTCCGATGATCTGCCGGAGGGGGATTCGATCATGGAGGGCTTCTACATCAACAACATAGGCTCTCTGATGATGTGTGAGTAGTTTACCACGGACCTTCGGGTCCATAGTTATTAGCTAGATGGCTTCTTCTCTCTCTTTGGATCTCAATACAAAGTTCTCCTCAACCTTCTTGGAGATCTATTCGATGTAACTCTTTTTGCGGGGTGTTTGCCGAGATTTGATGAATTGTGGGTTTATGAACTTGATTATCTATGAATACTATACGATTATTCTCATAATTCTTATATGCATGATTTGATATCTTTGCAAGTCTCTTTGAATTATCGGTTTAGTTTGGCCTACTAGATTGATCTTTCTTGCAATGGGAGAAGTGCTTAGCTTTGGGTTCAATCTTGCGGTGTCCTTTCCCAGTGACAACATGGACAGCAAGGCACGTATTTTATTGTTGCCAATGAGGATAAAAAGATGGGGTTTATATCATATTGCTTGAGTTTATCCCTCTACATCATGTCATCTTACCTGATGCGGTACTCCGTTCTTATGAACTTAATACTCTAGATGCATGTTGGATAGCAGTCGATGTGTGGAGTAATAGTAGTAGATGCAGAATCATTTCGGTCTACTTGTCATGGACGTGATGCCTATATTCATGATCATTGCCTTAGATATCATCATAATTATGCGCTTTTCTATCAATTGCTCGGTAGTAATTTGTTCACCCATCGTGATACATGCTATCTTGAGAGAGGCCACTAGTGAAACCTATGGCCCCCAGGTCTACTTTATATCATACAATTTTCCAATCTACAATTCTAGTTTACTATCTATTTTGTAATATTTTTTCCAATCTATATCACAAAAATACCAAAAATATTTATCTCATTATCTCTATCAGATCTCACTTTCGTAAGTGACCATGAAGGGATTGACAAGCCCTTTATCGTGTTGGTTGTGAGGTTCTTGTTTGTTTGTGCAGGTACTAGGCGACTTGCGTGTAGTCTCCTACTGGATTGATACCTTGGTTCTCAAAAACTGAGGGAAATACTTACGCTACTTTGTTGCATCGCCCTTTCCTCTTCAAGGGAAAACCAACACATGCTCAAGAGGTAGCAAGAAGGATTTCTGGCGCAACACCATTGTCGGGGATATCTACTCACAAGTCAAGACATACCAAGCACCCATCACAAACTCTTATCCCTCGCATTACATTATTTGCCATTCGCCTCTCGTTTTCCTCTCCCCCACTTCACCTTTGCAGTTTTATTCGCCTCTTTTCCGTTCGCCCTTTTCCATTCGCCTTCTTTCGCTTCCCTCTTGTGTGATTGTGTGTTGGATTGATTGTTTGTCATGATGGCTCAAGAAAGTACTAAATTATGTGACTTTACCAATACCAACAACAATGATTTTATTAGCACTCCGATTGCTCCTCTTACCGATGCTGAATCTTGTGAAATTAATATTGATTTGCTGAATCTTGTCATGAAAGATCAATTTGCTGGACTTCCTAGTGAAGATGCTGCTACCCATCTAAACAACTTTGTTGATTTATGTGATATGCAAAAGAAGAAAGATGTGGATAATGATATTGTTAAATTGAAGCTCTTTCCGTTTTCGCTTAGAGATCGTGCTAAAACTTGGTTCTCTTCTTTTCCTAAAAATAGTATTGATTCATGGAATTAGTGCAAAGATGCTTTTATCTCCAAGTATTTTCCTCCCGCTAAGATCATATCTATTAGAAACGATATTATGAATTTTAAGCAACTTGATCATGAGCATGTTGCACAAGCTTGGGAGAGGATGAAATTAATGATACGTAATTGCCCTACTCATGGTTTGAATTTATGGATGATTATACAAAAAAAATATGCTGGATTGAATTTTGCTTCTAGAAATCTTTTAGATTTAGCCGTGGGAGTCACTTTTATGGAAATCACTTTAGGAGAAGCTACTAAGCTCCTAGATAAGATTATGGTTAATTATTCTTAATGGCACACCGAAAGATCTACTAGTAAAAAGGTTCGTGCGATAGAAGAGATTAATGTCTTGAGTGGAAAGATGGATGAACTTATGAAATTGTTTGCTAATAAGAGTGTTTCTTCTGATCCTAATGATATGCCTTTGTCTACTTTGATTGAGAATAGTAATGAATCTATGGATGTGAATTTTTTTGGAAGGAACAATTTTAGTAACAACGCGTATAGAGGAAACTTTAATTCTAGGCCATTCCCTAGTAATTCCTCTAATAATTATGGTAATTCCTACAACAAATCTTATGGAAATTTTAATAAGATGTCCTCTGATTTTGAGACTAATGTTAAAGAATTTATGAATTCGCAAAAGAATTTCAATGCTTTGCTTGAAGAAAAATTGCTTAAGATTGATGAGTTAGCTAGGGATGTGGATAGAATTTCTCTTGATGTTGATTCTTTGAAACTTAGATCTATTCCACCTAAGCATTATATCAATGAGTCTCTCAAAGCCATGAGAATTTCCATTGATTAGTGCAAAGAAAGAACCGCTAGGATGTGTGCTAAGAAAGATTGCTTTGTGAAAGCATGTTCTTTTAGTATTCATGATAATAATGATGAAGATCTAAAAGTGATTGGTGTGTCTCCTGTTATATCATTGTTTGCCAATATGAATCTTGATAAATATGGGATTGGAGATGAGTCAACTTTAGTTAGAAGGCGTCTCAATGATTCAGAGTTTTTAGATCTTGATGCAAAATTTGGTAAAAGTGGGATTGAAGAGGTCAAAACTTTACATATAAATGAACCCCTTTTTGGATTTCAAGGAATTTAGTTATGATAATTGCTCTTTGATAGATTGTATTTCCTTGTTGCAATCTGTGTTAAATTCTCCTCATGCTTATGATCAAAACAAAGGTTTCACTAAACATATCGTTGATGCTTTAATGCAATCTTATGAAGAAAAACTTGAATTAGAAGTTTCTATCCCTAGAAACCTTTATGATGAGTGGGAACCTACTATTAAAATTAATATTAAAGATTATGAATGCTATGATTTATGTGATTTAGGTGCTAGTGTTTCCACTATTCCAAAAATTTTGTGTGATGTGCTAGGTTTCCGTGAATTTGACGATTGTTCTTTAAATTTGCATCTTGCGGATTCCATCATTAAGAAACCTATGGGAAGAATTAATGATGTTCTTATTGTTGAAAATAGTAATTATGTGCCCGCAGATTTTATTGTTCTTGATATAGATTGCAATCATACTTGTCCTATTATTCTTGGTAGACCTTTACCTAGAACAATTGGTGCAATTATTGATATGAAGGAAGGAAATATTAGATTCCAATTTCCATTAAGGAAAGGCATGGAACACTTTCCTAGAAATAAAATTAAATTACCTTATGAATCTATTATGAGAGCCACTTATGGATTGCATACCAAGGATGACAATACCTAGATCTATTCTTGTTTTTATCCCTAGCTAGGGGCGTTAAACGATAGCGCTTGTTGGGAGGCAACCCAATTTTTTTTGTGTTTCTTGCTTTTTGTTCCTGTTTAGTGATAAATAAATAATCTATCCTCTCTTATGATTGTTTTTTATGTTTTAATTTATGTTTGTTCCAAGTAAAGCCTTTAGGATCTTCTTGGATGATTGTTATTTGATCTTGCTGAAAAAAAACAGAAAGTATGCACTCACGAGAATAATTTTCATTTTTAACTAGGGAGCGATAAAATACTGATTCCAACTGCAGTAGATCAATATACAAATTATTTAGGCCTTCCTAATTTGGTAGAATTTATGGAGTTACATAAGTATTCGAAACCTATAGATTACTACATACTGTTCTGTTTTTGACAGATTCTATTTTTTGTGTGTTGTTTGCTTATTTTGATGAATCTATGGCTAGTATCGGGGGGTATGAACCATAGAGAAGTTGGAATACAGTAGGTTTAAAACCAATATAAATAAATAATGAGTTCATTACAGTAACTTAAGTGGTGATTTATTTTCTTATACTAACGGAGCTTATGAGATTTTCTGTTGAGTTTTGTGTTGTGAAGTTTTCAAGTTTTTGGGTAAAGATTTGATGGATTTTCGAACAACGAGTGGCAATTGTGAAATTGAGAAATACTTGTGTTAAAGTTGTCAAGTCCCGTAGCATGCACGTATGGTAAACGTTGTGTGACAAATTTGAAGCATGGGGTGTTCTTTGTGTGCTTTCCTTATGAGTGGCCGTCGGGGACGAGCGATGGTCTTTTCCTACCAATCTATCCCTCTAGGGGCATGCATAGTAGTACTTTGCTTCCAGGGCTAATAAACTTTTGCAATAAGTATATGAGTTCTTTATGACTAATGTGAGTCCATGGATCATACACAGTCTAACCTTTCTGCAATTTGCTAGACTCTACGGTACCGTGCATTGCCTTTCTCAGCTCGAGAGTTGGTGCAAACTTGGCCGGTGCATCCAAACCCCGTGATACAATACGCTCTATCACACATAAGCCTCTGTATATCTTCCTCAAAACAACCACCATACATACCTATTATGGCAATTCCATAGCCATTCCGAGATATATTTCCATGCAACTTTCCACCGTTCCGTTTATTATGACACATGATGTCTAGTACACAACCTTCTTCTTGTAGACGTTGTTGGGATTCCAAGTGCAGATGTTTGTAGGATAGTAGCAAATTTCCCTCAGGTGGATGACCTAAGGTTTATCAATTTGTGGGAGGCGTAGGATGAGGATGGTCTCTCTCAAGCAACCCTGCAACCAAATAACAAAGAGTCTCTTGTGTCCCCAACACACCCAATACCATGGTAAATTGTATAGGTGCACTAGTTCGGCGAAGAGATGGTGATACAAGTGCAATATGGATAGTAGATAAAGGTTTTTGTAATCTGAAAATATAAAAACAGCAAGGTAACTAATGATAAAAGTGAGCACAAACGGTATTGCAATGCTAGGAAACAAGGCCTAGGGTTCATACTTTCACTAGTGCAAGTTCTCTCAACAATAATAACATATTTGATCTTATAACAATCCCTCAATATGCAACAAAGACTCACTCCAAAGTCACTAATTGCACATAAAAATGAAGAGATTATTGTAGGGTACGAAACCACCTCAAAGTTATCCTTTCCGATCGATCTATTCAAGAGTCCATAGTAAAATAACACGAAGCTATTCTTTCCGTTAGATCTATCATAGAGTTCATACTAGAATAACACCTTAAGACACAAATCAACCAAAACCCTAATGTCACCTAGATACTCCAATGTCACCTCAAGTATCTGTGGGTATGATTATACGATATGCATCACACAATCTCAGATTCATCTATTCAACCAACACAAAGAACTTCAAAGAGTGCACCAAAGTTTCTACCAGAGAGTCAAGACGAAAACGTGTGCCAACCCCTATGCATAAGTTCACTAGGTCACGAAACTCGCAAGTTGAGCACCAAAACATACATCAAGTGGATCACGTGATATCCCATTGTCACCATAGATAAGCACATGCAAGACATACATCAAGTGTTCTCAAATCCATAAAGACTCAACCCGATAAGATAACTTCAAAGGGAAAACTCAATTCATCACAAGAGAGTAGAGGGGGAGAAACATCAAAACATCCAACTATAATAGCAAAGCTCGCGATACATCAAGATCATATCACCTCAAGAAGGAGAGAGAGAGAGAGAGATCAAACATATAGCTACTGGTACATACCCTCAGCCCCGAGGGTGAACTACTCCCTCCTCGTCATGGAGAGCACCGGATGATGAAGATGGCCACCGGAGAGGGATTCCCCCTCTGGCAGGGTGCTAAAACAGGTCTAGATTGGTTTTCGGTGGCTACGGAGGCTTCTGGCGGCGGAACTCCCGATCTAGGTTTCTTTCTGGAAGTTTTGGGTTATATAAGAGGTGTTGGAGTCGGGAACAAGGCTGGGGGGTCTACGGGCTGTCCACAAGGAAGGGTGGCGTGCCCCCACCCTTGTGGGCAGCCTGAGACTCTTCTGGCCCAATTCTTTTACTTCCTGGCCTTCTTCTGGTCCAAAAATTAGTTCTGTGAAGTTTCAGGTCAATTGGACTCCATTTGATTTTCCTTTTCTGTGATACTCAAAAACAAAAAAAAACAAAAACTGGCACTGGGCTATACGTTAATAGGTTAGTCCCAAAAATCATATAAAATGGCATATAAATGTCTATAAAACATCCAAGGTTGATAATATAATATCATGGAACAATCAAAAATTATAGATACGTTGAAGACGTATCAAGCATCTCCAAGCTTAATTCCTGCTCGTCCTTGAATAGGTAAATGATAAAAACAGAATTTTTGATGTGGAACGCTTTCTAGCATGTTCTTCAATGTATTTTTCTCTATTGTGGCATGAATGTTCAGATCCGAAAGATTCAATAAAAAAAGTTTATTGTTGACATAAAAATAGTAATACTCCAAGTATGCTAATCAAGAAATTATGTCTTATCAAAATAACATAGCCAAAAGAAAGCTTATCCCTAGAAAATCATATAGTTTGGCCATGCTTCATTTTCATCACACAAAATGCTCTCATCATGCACAACCCCGATGACAAGCCAAGCAATTGTTTCATACTTAGCCCTTTCAAACTCTTTCAACTTTTACGCAATATATGAGCGCGAGCCATGGACATAGCACTATGGGTGGAATAGAATATGATGATTGAGGTTGTGTGAGAAGACAAAAAGGGAGAAAGTCTCACATTGATGCTGCTAATCAATGGGCTATGGAGATTCCCACTGGTTGATGTCAATGCAAGGAGTAGGGATTGCCATGCAATGGTTGCACTAGAGCTATAAATGTATGAAAGCTCATCAAAGAAACTAAGTGGGTGTGCATCCAATTTGCTTGCTCACGAAGACCTAGGGCATTTGAGGAAGCCCATCATTTGAATATACAAGCCAAGTTCTATAATGAAAAATTCCCACTAGTATATGAAAGTGACAAAATAAAAGACTCTCTATCATGAAGATCATGGTGCTACTTTGAATCATGAGTGTGGAAAAAGGATAGTAACATTGCCCCTTCTCTCTTCTTCTCTCTCTTTTTTTGTTTGGGCCTTCTTTTTTTTATGGCCTCTTTTTTTCCTCCGGAGTCTCATCACGAAGACCTGCTCTTCTCACGACCCCGCGCTCGCCGACCATAGAAGGGATCCCAGTGATCCCATAGGTATCGTTCTCACCGATACATAGTCTCCATCATCCTTTCCTCACATGGGACAATGCTCTAATGATGATCATCACACTTTTATTTACTTACAACTCAAGAATGACAACTCGATACTTAGAACAAAAATATGACTCTATGTGAATGCCTCCGGCGGTGTACCGAGATTGCGATGAATCAAGATTGACATGTATGAAAAATTAAGCATGGTGGATTTTCCACAAATACGATGTCAACTACATGATCCTGCAAAGCAATATGACAATGATGATGCATGTCATAATAAATGTAACGGTGGAAAGTTGCATGGCAATTTATCTCGGAATGGCTATGTAAATGCCATAATAGGTAGGTATGGTGGCTGTTTTGAGGAACATATAAGGAGGCTTATGTGTGATAGAACGTATCATATCATGGGGTTTGGATGCACCGGCGAAGTTTGGACCAACTCACAAGGTGAGAAAGGGCATTGCAAGGTACCGAAGAGGCTAGCAATGATGGAAGGGTGAGAGTGCGTATAATGCATGGACTCAACATTGGTCATAAAGAACTCACATACTTCTTGCAAAAATTGACAAGTCATCAAAACCACGCACTATGCGCATGCTCCTAGGGGGATAGATTGGTAGGAAAAGACCATCGCTCGTCCCCGACCGCCACTAATAAGGAAAGCAATCAAAGAACACCCCATGCTTCAAATTTGTCACACGACGTTTACCATACGTGCATGCTACGGGACTTGCCAACTTTAACACATGTATTCATCAATTTCACAACTACTCAAATAGCACACCTCTAACATTACCACCTTTATATCTCAAAACAACTATCAAGCATCCATCTTCTCTGAGCATTTAAAATTTATAACCAAAGTAAATTACCATGCTGTTCTAAAGGACTCTCAAAATGATATAAGTGAAGCATGAGAGATCAATTATTTCTATAAAAATAGAACCACCACCGTGCTCTAAAAGATATAAGCCGAGCACTAGAGCAAATGATAAACTACTCCGAAAGATATAAGTGAAGATCAATGAGTAGTCGAATAATTATGCAACTATGTGAAGACTCTCTAACATTTAAGAATTTCAGATCTTGGTATTTTATTCAAACAGCAAGCAAAACCAAATAAAATAAAATGACTCTCTAAGAAAAACACATATTATGTGGTGAATAAAAATATAGCTCCAAGTAAAGTTACCGATGAACGAAGACGAAAGAGGGGATGCCATCCGGGGCATCCCCGAGCTTAGGCTCTTGGTTGTCCTTGAATATTACCTTGGGGTGCCTTGGGCATCCCCAAGCTTAGGCTCTTGCCACTCCTTATTCCATATTCCATCGAATCTTTACCCAAAACTTGAAAACTTCACAACACAAAACTTAACAAAAAACTCGTAAGCTCCGTTAGTATAATAAAATAAATCACCACTTAGGTGTGACGCCCCGAGACCATTGCACCAAGTGTCTTCTAGTTATTCGTTGTTCTTGCCTTGTCTTTTTCTTGCGTGTTGCATTTTGCCATGTCATCATCCGCATTGCATCATCATGTTTTTGAAACTTGCATTAGTCCGGGTCTCCCAGTTCCTTCTGTTGTCTATTCTGAGCCCAGACACACTTGCACGCGCCCGCGGCATGTCTGAAATAGTATTTTATAAGTGGCCGGAAAATGTTCTTAGAATGGGTTGAAAGTTGGCATGCGGTGTTGTTATGTTGTAGGTAGGCTGCCTGCCAAGTTTCATCACATTCGGAGTATGTTTGATGCCCCAACGGTTAACTATAGTGGCATTATAGTCGGTCAAATCGTCGGACTTTTTCGGTCTCCGAAAACGGTTGCAGGGTTGCATTCCTCCTCTCTCTTCTCAGTCCAACCACACACTTGACCTCGTTCGCCTAACCCCTCTTTGCATAGTGCATCGACCTCTCACACATCTCGAACTCCCCCAAACCCAACCCGGACAGTCGTAACCGTTGGGTCCGGATCATCCCCAAACATCTATAAAGTATCATCGGTTTCTCGTTGGACTCTCCCTAGCCTATTTTTCCTGACTGTCCGATTTTGATCGGAGAGACGAGATAGCCCCTAACCAGATCAACTCATTATATATATATTTGTCTAACCCGAGAAATAATCCCTAATTTCTAGGGATCCTCCTAGCCACCACCGCCAGTCCTCTTGTCTCCTCCCACCTCGTGTGCTTCCCCCAATCCAAATCCCCCATTGAATTTCCAACCGGACCAACCCCTCATCGCCGCCAAATTCCACCCACAGGCAGCCAGCCACAACCTCCCACCAATCCATCCACCATGGCGTCGCCCCGCTTCTTCGAGACCAGCCGCTGCTGATCTGCATCCATGCCGCCACCCGCCGTCGACCGCAAGCGAAGGAACCTCCCCGTGCTCCTCCACCTCACCTCATTGCCCGGCAACCAGCGCTGCCGCCAGCGACCTCGTCCAGCCACCAGGCCGTCTTGCACCTTCCCGTGCTCCTTGCTCGCCCGTCTCTCCCGTGAACTCTCCCTGACCTCACCTCTCTCTCTCTTTCTCTTTCACAGACAAGAGCCCAACCCCGGCTTCCGCGTCGCCAAGCCGCCTCCCTGCCCTCGAGTCCGTCCAGGTCCGCCATGTTCGGTCATCCGCCGTGGCCGTGGAGCTCGCCGACGTCGTCCTTGTGCCGTCCCAGCCCCGTCGTTGTCTGCCTCCTTGTCAGCTCGCCGGCACAGTGCCGCCTCGTCCTTGCTCCTCCATCATCTCCGGCAAGTCCGGAGTCCCCGACTGCGCCTTGTTCATGGAGGCAGGAGCACGAGCTCCCTCCTTGTTGCATGCATCGCCGCCGGAGTCACCCCGGTCGCCACCTCGCCAAGCTCCGTCGCCGCCGGTGACCTTCGCGTCGAGGTGCCAGAGTTCACGCCCCCCTGCCCCTGCATCGCGCCTCTGCCATCCTCTGCTTCGCCCGTGGTCGAGCGAGACGACCGCAAATGATGCCGCGTTGGCCACCCGCTTGTACTGCGGCCTGCTTCCCCAAGGCCAAGCTGCCAGTCGCGCTGAGGCCCAGCATCGTCTTCTCGTCGCCAGAACCGGCCCAGCCGCTTCTCCACTTTCGGCCCAGGGCGCAATGTGAGCAGCCGCCCCTCTAAGCACTATCGGGCCAGCCAGATTCGGCCCGAGTGTTTTTTTCTTCAGATCTGTGAATTTTTCTATTATCCAGTGTTTGGCAGTTTTACAGAAAAGTCCCCCTAGATCATGCATTTAATAACTCACAAATGGTGCATCGGATTAAAATGATTTATATATGAAAAATGAATTGAATTTCATCTAGTTTCATAATATGCTACTTTCATCCAAGTTTAAAATGTTTAAATTGCTGTTTGTGTTTATTTTGCTAAATGCCATGCTAAAATGCTTTATATTCATAACTAATTAACCGTAGCTCGGTTTTAAATAAACTTTAAATGTAAATGGGGTAGAGAAATGCCTAGTTTAACACGATGGCATTACCTTGCATGTTTAACAACTCTAAAATTGTGTTTAGGGCAGAACAATACCAAATTCATAATATGCACATGAGGATTTTTCCGGACTTGTTGCTTGTTGTTCCGGCCTCATTTAAACTTGCGTAGATAGGTAGTTTTATTATGCTTCGCCTCTTGCCATGCTAACCAACATTTAATATTGTTGAGTACATAACCAAGAGAGAACTAAATAAGTCATGTTGTGTTTCGTCAATATGCAATTCGTTGCATATTGAGCTCCACTTAATTTATAGTATTGATTGTTGCACTTTGCCATGCCATGTCTCATTAAACCGGACATGCATCATCCTTGGTTGTGCATCATGCCATGTTTATGCATGTGTGTTTACTATGCTATTTGCTTCTTTCCGGGTTGCTTCTCTGGTTAGCTTCGGTTTCGTTCCGGAGTTGTGAGGATCCGTTCGACTACGTCCGTTTGCCTTCTTCATGGACTCGTTCTCCTTCCTTGCGGGATCTCAGGCAAGATGATCATACCCTCGAAATCACTTCTATCTTTGATTGCTAGTTGTATGCTCTATCGCTATGTCGCGCTACCTACCACTTGTTATCGCATGCCTCCCATGTTGCCATGTCAAGCCTCTAACCCACCTTCCTATCAAACCGTTGTTTGGCTAAGTTACCGCTTTGCTCAGCACCTCTTATAGCGTTGCTAGTTGCAGGTGAAGCTGAAGTTTGTTCCATGTTGGCACATGGATATGTTGGGATATCACAATATCTCTTTTTTAATTAATGCATCTCTATACTTTGTAAAGGGTGGAAGGCTCGGCCTTATGCCTAGTGTTTTGTACCACTCTTGCCGCCCTAGTTTCCGTCATACCAGTGTTATGTTCCTTGATTTTTTGTTCCTTACGCGGTTGGGTGTTATGGGAACTCCTTGACAGTTCGCTTTGAATAAAACTCCTCCAGCAAGGACCAACCTTGGTTTTACATTTGCCTAACAGCATATACCCCTTCCCTTCGGTCGGCCAACCCGAGGGTCATCTTTATTTAACCCAACCAGGCCTATGCTTCTCTAAGTATTGGTCCAAACTAGAATCCTTTGTAGTGCCACCTCGGGGAAACTTGAGGGCTGGTTTTAGTTGTACGGAGTGCTCATCCGGTGTTGCCCTGAGAATGAGATATGTGCAGCTCCTATTGGGATTGTTGGCACATCGGGCGGTCTTGCTGGTCTTGTTTTAGCATTGCCGAAATGTCTTGTAACCGGATTCCGAGACTGATCGGGTCTTCTCGGGAAAAGGAATATCCTTCGTTGACCGTGAGAGCTTGTGATGGGCTAAGTTGGGACACCCCTGCAGGGTATAAACTTTTGAGAGTCATGCCCACGGTTATGTGGCAGATGGGAATTTGTTAATATCTGGTTGTAGATAACTTGACACTTGACTTAATTAAAATGCATCAACTGCGTGTGTAGCCATGATGGTCTCTTTTCGGCGGAGTCCGGGAAGTGAACACGGTTCTTGTGTTATGGTTGTGCGTAAGTCATTTCAGGATCACTTCCAGTTTACGACTGTAGCATTGCTTCTCTTCTCGCTCTTATTTGCGTATGTTAGCCACCATATATGCTTAGTGCTTGCTGCAGCTCCACCTCACTACCTTCTCCTACTCATAAGCTTAAGTAGTCTTGATCTCGTGGTGTGAGATTGCTGAGTCCTCGTGACTCATAGATACTTCCAAACAGTTGCAGGTGCCGATGATACCAATGCAGGTGACGCAACCCAACTCATGTGGGAGCTCGATGAAGATCTTGATCATTGTTTTGTGTCTTTTCCGGTTGATCAGTAGTGGTGCCCAGTTGGGATGATTGGGGATCTAGAATTTGGGGTTGTCTTCTTTTACTTTGGTTCTGTAGTCGGACCTTGATTGTATTCTGGATGATGTATGTATAACTTGTATTTGTGTGATGTGGCGATTGTAAGCCAACTCTTTATCCCATTCTTATTCAGTACATGGGATTGTGTGAAGATTACCCCTCTTGCGACAAACCTACCATGCGGCTATGCCTCTAAGTCGTTCCCCGACACGTTGGAGATATAGCCGCATTGTGGGTGTTACAAGTATCACGTAGGATATCCTTCCAATAGACACATGATACGATATGGGATCTATCATATGTTTGTTCCGGCTTATTCTGCAAGCCAATCCTTTGTTTTTGTTTTGGTTTATGGTATTCGTGTTTCTTCAATGTCAAGTGTTGAATTCATACCTTTCATAAGCGATGTTCTCATATTTCTATGGAAGTGCTAATCCTTCATGATCATCGATATTTTCATGCCAATTCTTTTCAACCGGTGCGATTCTCTTCAAGATGATGCTATCATTTTCCCTATTCGCAAGATAAATTCTCAGTTCTTTGCAACGGTGTTTGTTTCATCCACTCCAAGTTGTCTTTGTTTTCCCGCCCTCCCCCCCTTTTTTTTCCAGGACTCAGATTTCTTAATCAAGTATTCTTTTATTGATGGGAAGTCTCTCCATTCTTTTCCGTCAATGTTCTTATCCGGCGATTCTCAGGAAGATACTAACGAAGCTTCAAGTTATCATTCTTCATTCTCTTTTATTCTCCGGTGGATTCAAGTCAAGATTTGTCGATCATATCCTTTACTCGTTTCAAATGTTTTCTCATGCCGGTGCACCTCTTAATCATCCACCTCTTGATATTCATGTTATTTGGAGTGCTGAAGATATCTTGGAAGATTCAAGTTTCCATTCTTAGTCCTTCCAAGCTATTTCGAGGTTGTTACCTCATTCAAGACGTTCAAATCAACCGGTGCATTATCTCTTCCTAAGAAATTATTTTCAACGGTGTTTCTTTTGAGTGGGCCCTAACTCACAGGTCTTTTTCCAGGATCTTACCTAGCTCTTCTTTTTCCGAAGTTATTCTCAAATTCATTTTCAAAGTTTGACATAAGAATGAATTGTCATCAGTCAAATGCCTTTCTCCAAGATCTTTCAAAGTCTTTTCATTGTTGGTTCAACCTTTCTAATTTCCTTTTTGGAGTGTCTCAACAATTTGTGGTGTTTCTTGTCGTCATTCTCGGATATTGAAGACCAAAGTGGAGTTTCCTCTTAAATCCTTACCCGTTTTTCCAAAGATGTGTAGTTCAAGCTTGATGCCATCCTCTCATAATTGTTTTTGATTGTGAGAATTCTTTTCACCCATCCGGAGCAATTCAGGAGTCTTTTCAGTTTGATTCTCTGAAGTCCATCATTTCGGGTTTATTCATTCTCAACTTTCAGCTCTCATTCTCCAAATCATACTGGTGCTTCGTTTAAGTATTTTCTAATCAGCTCGGGATCTCTTCGTTCACTTGCATCCAAATTCTCTCAAGTATCTTCATTCATTTTATAATTATTCCCGGTGTTTCTTTATATTTTCTTAGTTCATTTTCAATTCTTATGGTGGTTTGTTCAAGATTCCTCATCCTATGTTCTCATATCAATTCATTCGTTCTTTCCAATCCAACCGGCGGATCATTGAAGACCTTTCTCAAGTTTGCGCTATATCTCTCTTAATCCTGTCTACGAGAATAAGTAGTATGCAAAATCCGTTGCTTGCCATCAAACTAAATTGGTTAAGGATACGCATAACGTAATTCTTATTATTGTTTCATCCAAGTGATATAATATCTTCTTTCTAGAGTTGTTCATCATGTCACATTCTCGGTTCGAGATGCTTCATCCTTTATTTTTCGGAGTTTCAAGTTTTCCGCATTATCTCGTCGCGAAAGTCCATCTAAATCATCGCAAGGCTTCACCTTATATTCTCAACTTCTCTTTCTTTTTATCATCCTTTTATTACTGGAGTTCTTCATGGAGGCTCTACATGGTGGTTCGTCAAGGATTCCTTTCTTTCTCGATTTGTTCTTCAAGATTTCTATCAGAGTTATGTTACGCCAAGCTATACTCTAAAATAAAGATGGTGTTCAACACATGTCTTGATTTTAGGAGTTCAAGCATTCTTTATCTTGCATTCTGAAGTGCAATTCTTTCTACCTTATCTTTTGAGATGGTGTTATGTCATCCTTGACAGTTTCCTTCATGTTTCATGGGTGATAAGTTGTCAGGAATGAGATATTTAAACACATCAATTTCTTCGAGCATGAGCTCTTCTCAATCAATCAATCTCTTCATTGGAGTTATCTTGCATTATATTTCACCTAAAGCCTATACTAAGGATGGTTGCGACTGTGGTGCTTATCAATGATCCAATCTTCTCCTTCCTTCTCGGTGAAGAAGTTTTTCGTCTCTTCTTTGTTCTCGATCAATCATTGTTTTCGGTGGCAGAATTTCACCTCAAATTTTGGGATGTTTTCAATAAGCCCACAAAAAGTTTATTATTTTCATTGTTCATTTCCCCACCGTCCAATCCTCTATGGAAGGATGCTTTCAAATTCATTCGAGGTAGAAGATGTTGTTTTCTTCTTTGTTACTTTCAGTCCGTTCTATCTTTTGTCCCGGAGGCATTGTGATGTTGCACGCTTCGACCCATCATCCCATTTTTGGCAAAGATCATGTTCTTTCCTTTGCTTATCCATTTAACCGGAGTGTCGTGCCCTCTTTTCAAGTTCTTCCCATTTTGTCAAGTTTTACCTCCCTTCTCAGCCGGAGTAATGTCTGAAATCTTTCTTACCCTTTGTGCCATTATTTCAATAGTTCTGGAGGCAGTGTTTTGTGGATTTCATCAAGTATCCTCCCATATTTTCAAGTTCATGTTGAATTCTTTCCATTCAGTCGGAGTGTTGTCCAAATTATATCATTCTTATTCCTTCTCTATCTTGTTTCAACCAGAGTGTTGTCGTAATTGATCGTTATCGTTCCTTGTACATCTTGTTTCAACCGGAGTGCTTGCATGTACTTCTTGTCCACTGCAACCTTTTTCTTATGTCTTTCAACCTACAAGGTTCTAGTAATGTTCCTTATTCCTCTTTTCTAACAGAGTGTTTACAATTTTGTTCATCTTCGTTGTTTTCTTTCTTTCAATTGTTTAACCTCTCAAGGTTCTTTGGTTTCACTCATTCGTCAAAGAAGAAACTTAGTTTTACCTCTTCTCCTCCTCTTATGTTTTTCTCCAGTGCCATCCTAGATCTCGGGACAAGATCCTCTTGTAGTGGTGGAGTGTTGTGACGCCCCGAGACCATTGCACCAAGTGTCTTCCAGTTATGCTGTGTAGTTGCCTTGTCTTTTACTTGCGTGTTGCATTTTGCCATGTCATCATCCGCATTGCATCATCATGTTTTCGAAACTTGCATTAGTCCGGGTCTTCCAGTTCCTTCCGTTGTCCGTTCTGAGCCAAGAGACACTTGCACGCGCCCGCGGCATGTCCGAAATAGTATTTTATAAGTGGCGGGAAAATGTTCTCGGAATGGGTTGAAAGTTGGCATGCGGTGTTGTTATGTTGTAGGTAGGCTGCCTGCCAAGTTTCATCGCATTCGGAGTCTGTTTGATGCCCCAACGGTTACCTATAGCGGCATTATAGTCGGTCATATCGTCGGACGTTTTCGGTCTCCGGAAACGGTTGTCGGGTTGCATTCCTCCTCTCTCTTCTCTGTCCAACCACACACTTGACCTCGCTCGCCTAACCCCTCTTTGCACAGTGCATCGACCTCTCACGCATCCAAACTCCCCCAAACCCAACCCGGACAGTCGTCACCTTTGGGTCTGGATCATCCCCAAACATCTATAAAGTATCATCGGTTTCTCGTTGCACTCTCCCTAGCCTATTTTTCCCGATCGTCCGATTTTTATCAGAGAGACGAGATAGCCCGTAACCTAACCAACTCGTTATATATATTTCTCTAAACCGAGAACAAATCCCTAATTTCTAGGGATCCTCATAGCCGCCGCCAGTCCTCTTGTCTCCTCCCACCTTGGGTTCTTCCCCCAATCCAAATCCCCCCTCGAATTTCCAACTGGACCAACCCCTCGTCACCGCCAAATTCCACCCGCAGGCAGCCAGCCACAACCTCCTCCCGATCCATCCACCATGGCGTCGCCCTGCTTCTTCGTGACCAGCCGCTGCTAATTTGCATCCATGCCGCCTCCCGCCATCTACTACAAGCCAAGGAACATCCCCATGCTCCTCCACCTCGCCTCGTCGTCCGGCAACCGGCGCTGCTGCCGGCGACCATATCCAGCCACCAAGCCGTCTCGCACCTTCCCGTGCTCCTTTCTCGCTCCTCTCTCCCGTGAACTCTCCCTGACCACACCTCTCTCTCTCTCTCTCTCTCTCTCTCTTTCTCTCTCTTTCTCTTTCACAGATTCACAGACAGGAGCCCAACCCCGGCGTCCGCATCGCCAAGCCGCCTCCCTGCCCTCAAGTCCATCTAGATCCGCCAAGTTCCGCCGTCCGCCGTGGCCATGGAGCTTGCCGGCGTCG
The DNA here is from genome assembly GCF_003073215.2 of Triticum urartu. Lineage (NCBI taxonomy): Eukaryota > Viridiplantae > Streptophyta > Magnoliopsida > Poales > Poaceae > Triticum > Triticum urartu. The sequence goes on along the minus strand of NC_053025.1, from coordinate 259,476,771 downwards.
TCCTCGTGCCATCCCAGCCCCGTCGCCGTTTGCCTCCTCGTCAGCTCGCCCGCACAGTGCCGCCTCGTCCTTGCTCCGCCATCATCTCCAGCAAGTCCAGAGTCCCCGACCGTGCCTCGTTCATGGATGCAGGAGCACGAGCTCCCTCCTCATTGCACGCATCATCGCCAGAGTCGCCCTGATCGCCGCCTCGCCAAGCTCTGTCGCCGCCAGTGACCTTCGCGTCGAGGTGCCGGAGTTCATGCCCCCTGCCCCTGCATCGCGCCTCTGTCGTCCTATGGTTCGACCGTGGTCGAGCGAGACGACCGCAAATGATGTCGCGTTGACCGCCCACTCGTACTGCGGCCTACTTCCCCAAGGCCCAGCTGCCAGTCGCGCCGAGGCCCAGCAGCGTCTTCTCGTCGCCAGAACCGGCCCAACCGCTTCTCCACTTTCGGCCCAGGGCGCAATGTGAGCAGCCGCCCCTCTAAGCACTATCGTGCCAGCAAGAATCGGCCCGAGTGTTTTTTTCAGATCTGTGAACTTTGCTATTATCCAGTGTTTGGCAGTTTTAAAGAAAAGTCCCCCTAGAACATGCATTTGATAACTCACAAATGGTGCATCGGATTAAAATGATTTATATATGAAAAATGACTAGAATTTCATCTAGTTTCATAATATGCTACTTTCATCCATGTTTAAAATGTTTAGATTGTTGTTTGTGTTTATTTTGCTAAATACCATGCTAAAATGCTTTATATTCATAACTAATTAACCGTAGCTCGGTTTTAAATAAATTTATATGTAAATGGGGTAGAGAAATGCCTAGTTTAACACAGTGGCATTACCTTGCATGTTTAAAAACTCTAAAATTGTGTTTAGGGAAGAATAGTACCAAATGCATAATATGCACATGAGGATTTTTCTGGACTTGAGAAATGCCTAGTTTAACACAGTCGCATTACCTTGCATGTTTAAAAACTCTAAAATTGTGTTTAGGGAAGAACAGTACCAAATTCATAATATGCACATGAGGATTTTTCCGGACTTGTTGCTTGTTGCTCCGGCCTCATTTAAAATTGCCTAGATAGGTAGTTTTATTATGCTTCACCTCTTGCCACGCTAACCAACATTTAATATTATTGAGTACATAACCGAGAGAGAACTAAATAAGTCATGTGGTGTTTCGTCAATATGCAATTCGTTGCATATTGAGCTCCACTTAATTTATAGTATTGATTGTTGCACTTTGCCATGCCATGCCTCATTAAACCGAACATGCATCATCCTTGGTTGTGCATCATGCCATGTTTATGCATGTGTGTTTACTATGTTGTTTGCTTCTTTCCGGGTTGCTTCTCTTGTTAGCTTCAGTTTCGTTCTGTAGTTGTGAGGATCGGTTCGACTACGTCTGTTTGCCTTCTTCATGGACTCGTTCTTCTTCCTTGCGGGATCTCAGGCAAGATGATCATACCCTCGAAATCACTTATATCTTTGCTTGCTAGTTGTTCGCTCTATCGCTATGTCGCGCTACCTACCAGTTGTTATAGCATGCCTCCCATGTTGCCATGGCAAGCCTCTAACCCACCTTCCTAGCAAACCGTTGTTTGGCTAAGTTACCGCTTTGCTCAGCCCCTCTTATAGCATTGTTAGTTGTAGGTGAAGCTGAAGTTTGTTCCATGTTGGAACATGGATATGTTGGGATATCACAATATCTCTTATTTAATTAATGCATCTATATACTTGGTAAAGGGTGGAAGGCTCGACCTTATGCCTGGTGTTTTGTTCCACTCTTGCCGCCCTAGTTTCTGTCATACCAGTGTTATGTTCCTTGATTTTGCGTTCCTTACGCGGTTGGGTTTTATGGGAACCCCTTGACATTTTGCTTTGAATAAAACTCCTCCAGCAAGGACCAACCTTGGTTTTACATTTGCCTAACAACCTATACCCCTTCCCTTCGGTCGGCCAACCCGAGGGTCATCTTTATTTAACCCCACCGGGCCAGTGCTTCTCTAAGTGTTGGTCCAAACTAGAGTCCTTTGCAGCGCCACCTCAAGGGAACTTGACGGCTGGTTTTAGTTGTACGGAGTGCTCATCTGGTATTGCCCTGAGAATGAGATATGTGCAGGTCCTATCGGGATTGTCGGCACATCGGGCGGTCTTACTGGTCTTGCTTTAGCATTGTCGAAATGTCTTGTAACCAAGATTCTGAGACTGATCGGGTCTTCCTGGGAGAAGGAATATCCTTCTTTGACCGTGTGAGCTTGTGATGGGCTAAGTTGGGACACCCCTGCAGGGTGTAAACTTTCGAGAGCCCTGCCCACGGTTATGTGGCAGATGGAAATTGGTTAATATCTGGTTGTAGATAACTTGACACTTGACTTAATTAAATTGCATCAACCGCGTGTGTAGCCATGATGGTCTCTTTTCGGCGGAGTCCGGGAAGTGAACATGGTTCTTGGGTTATGGTTGTGCGTAAGTAGTTTCAGAATCACTTCTTGATCACTTCTATTTTACGAACGTTGCATTGCTTCTTTTCTCGCTCTTATTTGTGTATGTTAGCCACCATATATGCTTAGTGCTTGTTGCAGCTCCACCTCACTACCTTCTCCTACCCATAAGCTTAAATAGTCTTGATCTCGCAGGTGTGAGATTGCTGAGTCCTCGTGACTCATGAATACTTCCAAACAGTTGCAGGTGCCGATGATACCAGTGCAGGCGACGGAACCCAGCTCAAGTGGGAGCTCGATGAAGATCTTGATCGTTGTCTTGTGTCTTTTCCGGTTGATCAGTAGTGGTGCCCAGTTGGGACGATCGGGGATCTAGCATTTGGGGTTGTCTTCTTTTACTTTGGTTCCGTAGTCGGACCTTGATTATATTCTGGATGATGTATGTGTAACTTGTATTTGTGTGAAGTGGCGATTGTAAGACAACTCTTTATCCCATTCTTAATCAGTACATGGGATTGTGTGAAGATTACCCCTCTTGGGACAAACCTACCATGCGGCTATGCCTCTAAGTCGTGCCCCGACACGTGGGAGATATAGCCGCATTGTGGGTGTTGCATTAGGTACTGTTGTGAACTCATTCTAAATTCATATTGGTGTAATATCTACTGTATTCCAACTCATCTATGGTTCATACCTGTAACACCCCGGATGTAACTTTCCCAATTTGTACTCCAACTCTTGCCGTTTTCGGCATTAAGTTATTTTATTTTCTCGGGTTCGGGTCTTTGTCTCCGTGTGTTGTTATCGTTGTCATGCATCTCATACATGTCATCATGTGCATCACATTTGCATACGTGTTCATCTCATGCATTCGAGCATTTTCCCCATTGTCCGTTTTGCATTCCGGCGCTTCGTTCTCCTCCGGTGGTCTTTTCTACCTTTCTTTCGTGTGTGGGGATTAAACATTTCCGGATTGGACCGAGACTTTCCAATCGGCCTTGGTTTACTACCGGTAGACCGCCTGTCAAGTTTCGTATCATTTGGACTTCGTTTGATACTCCAACGGTTAACCGAGGGACCGAAAAGGCCTCGTGTGTGTTGCAGCCCAACACCCCTCCAATTTGGCCCAAAACCCACCTAAACCTTCTCCATCATCTAGAGCGTTCGAGCACGATCGCGTGGCCGAAAATCGTACCTCATTTGGACTCTCCTATCTCCCTCTACCTCTATTTAAAGTCCCCTCCCGAAATTCGCGGATCTTCCCCTTTCTCTAACCCTAAAAATCCACCGCGCCGCGCCGGACACGTCCGTGCCGGCCGGACACCGTCCGCCGCCCGCCCGCACCAGTGGAAGGCTGCCATGTGGCACCTCCGCCGCCAGCCGCCGCCGCGGCCCGGGAGCCCGGAGCCGGCCCCCGCGACCCGCTCCCTCGCCCCGCCTCCTCGCGCTCGAGGCTCGGCCGGACCGCGCCGCCATCGCCGTACCGCGCCACCCCACCGCCCGGTCATCGCCGCGCCGCCGCCTCGACCCCGCCGCCCCGCCGCCCGGTCATCGCCGCGCCGCCGCCTCGACCGCGCCGCCCCGCCGCCGCCTCCTCGCCGCGCGCTGCCCGCCCGCCGCGCGCCGCCGCCCACCGCCGCCCGGCCCGGATCCGGCGAGATCCGGCCGGCCCTTGCTTCCCCAAGTTCTCCGGCGAGCTCCGGTGTACAGGAACTGTGGCGAACCACCCGACCAACCTCGGATTGCGTGCAAATCTCAGATCTGGAATTTTCGGTTGACTTTTTCCCTCCTAACCCTAGCTCAAGTGCCCATGTTCATAACATCGTATCTCCTCATCCGTAGCTCCGATTTGGGCATATAGCATATCAAATTGTTCGTCTCAGAGAGTACATAATTTCATTATACTGCATCATTTTCATTTGAGTTCATATTGATTCCCGAAATGCTGTTAGAAGAGGGCTACTTGAGTTAATTGTCAGATCTGCTAATCCATTTAGCTTTTTTGTCATTTTTGCCATGATTATTGTGTGCATGATATGCCCTGATGCTGTACATATGTTTGTTTAAGGGTTTTGCCATCTCTCCAGAGGTGCAACCCATGTATTTTTGTGATGTGTGTGGTGTCTAGTGCAAGCTTGCCAAGTGAGGCACTTGGTAATTCTGATTTCAGGGACTTAGCAATTCCACTAAGTCCTTGAGCCGTTTAGTTCATGATGCCATATGTTCTTGTTGTTTCCTAGTGATCCATGCCTCTTTTGAGGATGATCAGTAAGGATGTTTTGTTAATCTTGTAGTGCTCTATCCATCCATGTCTTTGTTTGAAATTATGGAGCACCCTAGCTTGAGTCAATCGAGCTCTATTTTTGCTACTTTGTGAATCTGGGCAGATTGTCAACTTGTTTGCAATTTTGCCGATGTTGTTGTAGTTGATCCGTGCATGCTATGTTATTGTTCTTGCCATGGCTAGCTTGAATTTTGTGTGTTCTTCATGGGTGTATGCTTAGCTAGTCATGACTTGAACCGTAGTGAGTGCATTGAGCTCGTAACCATGCCTACTCGATATATGTTTTCAGCATGCTCCAGTTTTCACTAAGTCTGAGAACTGATTATGCTTTTGCCATGTTCGCATGCTTGCAATTGTATTTTCTGGTCCCTTTTGGCTCAGGGTCACTAAGGGACTTTTGTTAAGCTCTTTTAGTAGCTCCATGCCATGCTTTACTTTGCCATGTTCAGCTCCGGTAGCATGTAGTTTTGTTTGCTCCGAAGAGTGCTACCTGATCTGAAATTTCAGACAAGTGTTAATTTCACTAAGTCTGAGATCTGTTTACCATATGCATTTTTGCCATGCTTGTTTGAACCTGTTAATGGATGATTTGGCCGTAGCTCAGTGCTAGACTTTTGTTAAGCATCTTGAATGCATCCCTTCCATGTATTTTTTTGTCATTCTTGAGTGTTGTAGCATGTTCATCTCATTGCATTTAGATGGCTACTTGCTGTAAATCGCAGACCGGTGTCATATTTGAATCGCTTGCCATTTCCAAACCGTAACTCCGATTCCGGCGTTCTTTATATCGTTTTCAAGCGATTCCGACCGTGAAGCTACCTGGGAACGCGAGGATCACCTCCGTTCTGAGTACCCGGCGTTCTTTCAGTCCTAGATCTCGGGACGAGATCCTTTCGTAGTGGTGGAGTGTTGTAACACCTCGGATGTAACTTTCCCAATTTGTACTCCAACTCTTGCCATTTTCGACGTTAAGTTATTTTATTTTCTCGGGTTCGGGTCTTTTTCTCCGTGTGTTGTTATCGTTGTCATGCATCTCATATCATGTCATCATGTGCATCACATTTGCATACGTGTTCATCTCAAGCATTTGAGCATTTTCCCCATTGTCCGTTTTGCATTCCGGCGCTTCGTTCTCCTCCGGTGGTCTTCTCTACCTTTCTTTCGTGTGTGGGGATTAAACATTTCTGGATTGGACCGAGACTTGCCAATCGGCCTTGGTTTACTACCGGTAGACCGCCTATCAAGTTTCGTATCATTTGGACTTCGTTTGATACTCCAACGGTTAACCGAGGGACCGAAAAGGCCTCGTGTGTGTTGCAGCCCAACACCCCTCCAATTTGGCCCAAAACCCACCTAAACCTTCTCCATCATCTAGAGTGTTCGATCACGATCGCGTGGCCGAAAACCGCACCTCATTTGGACTCTCCTATCTCCCTCTACCTCTATTTAAAGTCCCCTCCCGAAATTCGCGGATCTTCCCCTTCCTCTAACCCTAAAAATCCACCGCGCCGCGCGGACACATCTGTGCCGGCCGGACACCGTCCGCCGCCCGCCCGCACCAGTGGCAGGCTCCCTCGTCCCGCCTCCTCGCGCTCGAGGCTCGGCCGGACCGCGCCGCCCTGCCGCCCATTCATCGCCGCGCCGCCGCCTCGACCGCGCCGCCCCGCCGCCGCCTCCTCGCCGCGCGCTGCCGCCCGGCCCGGATCCGGCGAGATCCGGCCGGCCCTTGCTTCCCTGAGTTCTCCGGCGAGCTCCGGCGTACAGGAACTGTGGCAAACCTCCCGACCAACCTCGGATTGCGTGCAAATCTCAGATCTGGAATTTTCGGTTGACTTTTTCCCTCCTAACCCTAGCTCAAGTGCCCATGTTCATAACATCGTATCTCCTCATCCGTAGCTCCGATTTGGGCATATAGCATATCAAATTGTTCGTCTCAGAGAGTACATCATTTCATTATACTGCATCATTTTCATTTGAGTTCATATTGATTCCCGAAATGCTGTTAGAAGAGGGCTACTTGAGTTAATTGTCAGATCTGCTAATCCATTTAGCTTTTTTGTCATTTTTGCCATGATTATTGTGTGCATGATATGCCCTGATGCTGTACATATGTTTTGTTAAGGGTTTTGCCATCTCTCCAGAGGTGCAACCCATGTATTTTTGTGATGTGTGTGGTGTCTAGTGCAAGCTTGCCAAGTGAGGCACTTGGTAATTCTGATTTCAGGGACTTAGCAATTCCACTAAGTCCTTGAGCCGTTTAGTTCATGATGCCATATGTTCTTGTTGTTTCCTAGTGATCCGTGCCTCTTTTGAGGATGATCAATAAGGATGTTTTGTTAATATTGTAGTGCTCTATCCATCCATGTCTTTGTTTGAAATTATGGAGCACCCTAGCTTGAGTCAATCGAGCTCTATTTTTGCTACTTTGTGAATCTGGGCAGATTGTCAACTTGTTTGCAACTTGGCCGATGTTGTTGTAGTTGATCCGTGCATGCTATGTTATTGTTCTTGCCATGGCTAGCTTGAATTTTGTGTGTTCTTCATGGGTGTATGCTTAGCTAGTCATGACTTGAACCGTAGTGAGTGCATTGAGCTCGTAACCATGCCTACTCGATATATGTTTTCAGCATGCTCCAGTTTTCACTAAGTCTGAGAACTGATTATGCTTTTGCCATGTTCGCATGCTTGCAATTGTATTTTCTGGTCCCTTTTGGCTCAGGGTCACTAAGGGACTTTTGTTAAGCTCTTTTAGTAGCTCCATGCCATGCTTTACTTTGCCATGTTCAGCTCCGGTAGCATGTAGTTTTGTTGCTCCGAAGAGTGCTACCTGATCTGAAATTTCAGACAAGTGTTAATTTCACTAAGTCTGAGATCTGTTTACCATATGCATTTTTGCCATGCTTGTTTGAACCTGTTAATGGATGATTTGGCCGTAGCTCAGTGCTAGACTTTTGTTAAGCATCTTGAATGCATCCCTGCCATGTATTTTTTTGTCATGCTTGAGTGCTGTAGCATGTTCATCTCATTGCATTTAGATGGCTACTTGCTGTAAATCGCAGACCGGTGTCATATTTGAATCGCTTGCCATTTCCAAACCGTAACTCCGATTCCGGCGTTCTTTATATCATTTTCAAGCGATTTCATCTCATCTTTCCAGTGGCGCACTTGGTTTTCCATGTTGAGGCCAGGGTCATGCATTCCTTGTCACCTCTTGCATATGCATCCCGCATAGCATACCATCCTTGCATCATATTGTTTGATCCTTGCACGTGGTTGATTGTGTCCTTGTTGCTTGTTTGTCTTGTTTGGGTAGAGCCGGGAGACGAGTTCGCTAACGAGGAGCCCGTTGAGTTTTCTCTCTAGGATCCAGTTAACTCTGACAACTTTACAGGCAAGATGATCATACCCTCGAAATCACTACTATCTTTGCTATGCTAGTTTGCTCGCTCTTTTGCTATGCCAATGGTATGATGCCTACCACTTGCTTTCAAGCCTCCCAAATTGCCATGTTAAACCTCTAACCCACCATGTCCTAGCAAACCGTTGATTGGCTATGTTACTGCTTTGCTCAGCCCTCTTATAGCGTTGCTAGTTGCAGGTGAAGATTGGAGACCGTTCCTTGTTGGAACATTTATTTACTTGTTGGGATATAATTATATTGCCATGTTATCTTTATGCATCTATATACTTGGTGAAGGGTGGAAGGCTCGGCCTCTCGCCTAGTGTTTTGTTCCACTCTTGCCGCCTTAGTTTCCGTCATATCGGTGTTATGTTCCCGGATTTTGCGTTCCTTACGCGGTTAGGTTATAATGGGAACCCCTTGATAGTTCATCTTGATTAAAGCTTTTCCAGCAATGCCCAACCTTGGTTTTACCATTTTCCACATAGCCCCTTTTCCCCTTGGGTTTCCGGATCCCGAGGGTCATCTTATTTTAAACCCCCCCGGGCCAGTGCTCCTCTGAGTGTTGGTCCAACCTAGAGCCCCTTGCAGCGCCACCTCGGGGAAACTTGAGGGCTGGTTTTAGTTGTACGGATTGCTTATCTGAGTGTGCCCTGAGAACGAGATATGTGCAGCTCCTATCGGGATGTGTAGGAACATTCGGGCGGTGTTGCTGGTCTTGTTTTAACCTGTCGAAGTGTCTTGAAGAACCGAGATACCGAGTCTGATCGGTACGTCTCGGGAGGAGGTCTATTCCTTCGTTGACTGTGAGAGCTTGTCATGGGCTAAGTTGGGACTCCCCTGCAGGGATTTGAACTTTCAAAAGCCGTGCCCGCGGTTATGGGCAGATGGGAATTTGTTAATGTCCGGTTGTAGATAACTTGAACCTTAACTTAATTTAAAATGAATCAATCGTGTGTGTTACCGTGATGGCCTCTTCTCGACGGAGTCCGGGAAGTGGACACGGTGATGGAGTAATGTTTGCGCAGGTTGTCCTCTAGTTTCTTGCTCGTGCTTTGCCTCCTCTTCTCGCTCTCTTTTGCGAATAAGTTAGCCACCATATATGCTAGTCGCTTGCTGCAGCTCCACATATATTTTCTACCTTGCCATACCTATAAGATTAAATAGTCTTGATCGCGAGGGTGCGAGATTCCTGAGTCCCTGTGGCTCACAGATTACTATTACACCAGATGCAGGGCCTGATGATTCTGCTCCAGGTGACGCGCTCGAGCTCAAGTGGGAGTTCGACGAGGACTCTCAACGTTATTATGTTTCCTTTCCTGATGATCAGTAGTGGTGCCCAGTTGGGGGTGATCGGGACCGTGTCGCATGTTCGGTTATCTTTTATTTTGGCGCCGTAGTCAGGCCATGAGTGTTTGGATGATGTATGTTATTTATGTACTTGATTGACGTGGCGAGTGTAAGCCAACTATGTTATCCCTTTTTTTTATTATCTATATTACATGGGATGTTTGTGATGATTGCCTGACTTGCGACATATGCCTTCAATGCGATTATGCCTCTAAGTCGTGCCTCGACACGTGGGAGATATAGTCGCATCGAGGGTGTTACAATACCCTCCGATACTACTCATAGATTCATCAAAATAAGCAAACAACACATAGAAAATAGAACCTGTCAAAAACAGAACAGTCTGTAGTAATCTGGATCTAATGTATACTTCTGGAACACCAAAAATTCTAAAAAATATTGCTGGACGTGAGTAGTGTATCTATTAATCATCTTCAAAAAGAATCAACTAAGTAGCACTCTCCAGTAAAACATAGCAGCAAATCTCGTGAGCTCTAAAGTTTCTGTTTTTTACAGCAAGATCGCAAAGACCTTCCCCAAGTCTTCCCCAAGATAGCCACCATACTTGCTAGTCGCTTGCCGCAGCTCCACTTATATTTACCTTGCCATACCTATAAGCTTAAATAGTCTTGATCGTGAGGGTGCGAGATTGCTGAGTCCCTGTGGCTCACAAATTACTACTACACCAGATGCAGGGCCTGATGATTCCGCTCCAGGTGAGGCGCTCGAGCTCAAGTGGGAGTTCGACGAGGACTCTCAATGTTACTATGTTTCCTTTCCCGATGATCAGTATTGGTGCCTAGTTGGGGGTGATCGGGACCGTGTCGCATGTTGGGTTATCTTTTATTTTGGCGCCGTAGTCGAGCCATGAGTGTTTGGATGATGTATGTTATTTATGTACTTGATTGACGTGGCGAGTGTAAGCCAACTATGTTATCCCTTTTTTTATTATCTATATTACATGGGATGTTTGTGATGATTGCCTGACTTGCGACATATGCCTTCAATGCGATTATGCCTCTAAGTCGTGCCTCGACACGTGGGAGATATAGTCGCATCGAGGGTGTTACAAGTTGGTAATCAGAGCCTTCCCCGACCTTAGGAGCCCCATTGCTTGATCATTTTAGCAACCGAGTTGTGTCCAGAAAAATGTTTTGAGTCATTTAGGAATTATATATCGGAGAGTTTAGGAATTCTTTTTACTTCCCAGTCTCCTGATCGCTCTGGTAAGGCATCCTGACGTAGAGTTTTGACTCTTCTCTTCTCAAATTTCACTAAAAAAATTCTTTAGGATCACGCGGGTATTTTGGAATCGTTCCGATGGTTTTATGATGAGAACATTGTCTTGGTGCCTCCTGTCAGGGGTTTTGTGGAAGTGTCCCGGGGAGTTGAGCTCTGAGGTGTTGTCGTCATAATTTTGTCATTGCAGTTCTGGAATACCTGAGTTTAGTACGCCAACATCGAAAATCTCTTTTATGCAGTTCGTTGGTGAGATAACCTCGATGCCGCCCAGTACTGGGGCGGGAGTTCGGGAGTATCGCCATAACTTGTATAACGGATGCTTTTCGAAGGTTGAGGTAGATGGTTTCCGAAGTTTTTCTCGGTTATGTGTTGAAGGATGGATACAGCTGGATGTAGGATTTGCTAGATTTGGGTGAGATATTATGCTTCCCCTGTATCACCAACACCTGATTGCATAACCAGAAAGGTTCGGGAGTTTCATAGGTGGGAATTCTCGTAGCTCTAGTTCTTCTTCCACGAATATTGGTTTGAGATTGGGATTTCTTACCGATTATTCATTCTTGAGCCGTACCTTGTTGATTTATTTCTCTACCTTAATTCTACGTGGCTTCTCAATTTATGGATAGGTGACCATTTCAAGAGGAATGCATTCATTCATTTTGTTCGGATGTGAAGAATTTATGTTGCAATTTTCATTCCATTGGATTCAGCTTCATTTTATCTGTCTAGGTGCTAACGGTGGTCAACCTCTTCAGGATGGCTCCCGCTAAGAGTACTAGTCAGAATCAGAATCAAGATACGCCACCACCTCCACCTCTTCCGGAGGCATGGCAAGCTGTGATGGCCGCAACCAATGCAAACACACAGTTGATCATGCAAATTCTCCAAGAGCGCAATCAAGGCAACTAAGGGAATCAAGGAAACAATCAGAATCACTTTGCTACACTCAACCAGTTCCTTGCTAACGGGCTAAAGACTTTCAGCAATTGTGTTGAGACAACCGATGCTGACGATTGGCTTGTGGATCTGTGCAAGCATTTCGAGTGCAGTAACGTCAGGCCTGAAGATTTCGTCAAGTTCGCTTCCTTCCAACTCAAACATCAAGCTGCAGAATGGTTCCAGCAGTACAAGGACTCCAAAGGTGGACGTGTTATCACTTGGGATGAATTTTGTCAAGATTTCCGAGCTCATCATCCCTCAGAGCGTGGTTGAAAGTAAGTGTGAGGAATTCCGCAACCTGAAGCAAGGCTCTTTGTCTATCTATGACTACAACAAGTTGTTCCAGAAGCTCGCCCGCTTTGCCAAGCAGGACGTCCCTGATGAGAAGAGCATGGTATACCAGTTCAGAGGTGGTCTCAGAGAAGAAATTCAGCTAGCTCTTGTCCTCTTTGAGCCCTTGAGGTACGATGAGTTCTACAACATGGCATTGAAGCAAGAGGCCGCTCAACTGAGGTGTGATGCTTCCAAGAAGCGAGTCAGAGATGTTACTCCTTCTTCCTCTACTCAACTGGCCAAGCAGCAGAAGTATTGGCTTCCTCCTCCTCCGTTCCGTCAGCCGTATCAGCAGAAGAGCAAAGGTGGCAATGGTTCTTCCCACCCACCCAACCCTGGCTTTCAGAACAAGACTTCGTCTCAAGCTCCAAGATCGAGTGCTCCTTACCACCGTCCGCTTTCAGAGGTCACGTGCAACAAGTGCCAATAGAAGGGTCACTATGCCAACAAGTGTTTCAACCAGAGGCGTCTTCCTCCTCCTCCTGTGAGATCGGCAAGTACAGCTGTGGTCAAGCATAACCCCAAGTATGCCAAGGTCAATTTGGTGAATGCAGCTCAGGTAGAGGATTCATCAGATGTCATCATGGGTAACCTTCCTGTTAACGATATTCCTGCAAGATTTCTTTATGACACTGGTGCATCGCATTGTTTCATGTCGAGACCTTTTGCATCTAAGCATGATTTTGTTACTCAAGTGTTGTCGAAACCGTTGGTTATTGTTTCTCCGGCCCGTCAAATGACATCTCGAGTATGTGTTCCGGATGTTACATTCACTTTGGGTGACTATAAGTTCTTGTCCTCTCCAAATGTTCTGGGTGACTCGGATATTGATCTTATTCTCGGAATGGATTGGCTTTCCAAGCACAAGGCTCAGCTTGATTGTGCAGCCAAGTAGATTCAATTGACTCATTCGTCTGAGGATGTAATTGTCTTTGCCGCTCGTGATGACACCATCCGTCTGTTTTCTCTCAATGAGAAGGGTGAACTGGATGCTATCTCGCAAATTCCAGTCGTTTGCGAATATCAAGACGTCTTTCCAGAAGAGCTTCCAGGAATGCCTCCGCACCGGCCAGTTGAATTCGTCATTGATCTTGAGCCCGGCACGGAACCTGTTTGCAACGTCCTTACAAGCTCGGACCTGAAGAGTTGAAGGAGCTGAAGAAGCAACTCAATATTCAAGAGAAAATGGGTCTCATCCGGCCTAGTTCTTCTCCGTTGGGTTGTGGTGTTCTTTTTGTGAAGAAGAAGGATGGAACGGACCGAGTTTGTGTTGATTACTGTCCATTGAACAAGAAGACTATAAAGAACAAATACCCACTTCCCAACATCAACGAGCTGTTCGAACAACTCAAAGGTGCCCAAGTATTCTCCAAGTTTGATCTCCGTATGGGTTATCATTAGATTCGAATCCGTGAGCAAGATATTCCCAAGACGGCTTTCAGGACAAGCTATGGTTCATATGAATACACTGTCATCTCTTTTGGCCTCGTCAACGCTCCTCCGACGTTCTCTCGCATGATGAACTTCATCTTCAACGCCTACACCAATGACTTCGTTTTGGTCTATCTCGACGACATTCTGGTTTTCTCGAAGAATAAGGAAGATCATGCCAAGCACTTGCGTTTGGTACTCGATAAGCTCAGAGAACATCAGTTCTATGCCAAGTTCTCCAAGTGCGAATTTTGGCTCGATGAGGTTCTTTATCTTGGTCATATCATCTCTGCCAAGGGCATTGCCGTGAATCCTGAGAAGGTGTCTGCAATTGTGAATTGGGAACCTCCTCAGAATGTGAAGCAACTCCGTAGCTTCCTCGGTCTCGCAAGCTATTGTCGAAGATTCGTTGAAAACTTTTCTAAGATCGCGAAGCCTCTCTCAAATCTTCTCCATAAGCACGTCAAGTACGTTTGGTCTCCGGAGTGTGACATTGCTTTCAACACTTTGAAAGAGAAGTTGATCACTGCTCCAGTTCTGACTCCACCTGATGAATCCAAGCCGTACGAGGTCTTTTGTGATGCCTCTCTCCAAGGTCTCGGTGCAGTGTTGATGCAAGAGAAGAAAGTTGTTGCTTATACCTATCGCCAGTTGAATCCTAATGAGAAGAACTACCCCACTCATGATCTCGAGTTGGCGGCAGTTGTGCATGCTCTTTTGACTTGGAGACATCTCTTATTGGGAAGAAAAGTGGACATCTTCACTGATCACAAGAGTCTCAAGTACATCTTCACTCAGCCTAATCTCAACCTCAGGCAAACTCGATGGGTCGAAATGATTCAAGAGTATAATCCAAGTATCGAGTATACTCCAGGCATGGCTAATGTGATTGCTGACGCTTTGAGGAGAAAGGCTTATTGCAACAGCCTGATTCTTAAGCCTTATCAACCCGACCTTTGTGAAGCTTTCCGCAAACTTAATCTGCAAGTTGTCCCTCAAGGTTTCCTCACCAACCTTAAAGTCTCTCCTATCTTGGAAGACCAGATTCGCCAAGCTCAGCTTCTTGATGTTATGGTGAAAAAGGTGAAGATTGGGATTGCCAAGAGTCAACCCAAGTACAAGTGCTACCGCCTTGATGACAAGGATACTCTCTTCTTCGAGGATCGTATTGTGGTACCCAAAGGTGATCTTCGTAAAGTGATCATGAACGAGGCTCACAATTCTCTCCTCTCCATCCACCCTGGGAGTACGAAGATGTATCAGGACCTCAAGCAGGCTTATTGGTGGACTCGAATGAAGCGCGAGATTGCTCAATTCGTGAATGAGTGTGATGTCTGCAAAAGAGTGAAGGCAGAACACCAAAGGCCGGCTGGTCTCCTCCAACCTCTTGCCATTCCAGAATGGAAGTTTGACCACATTGAATTGGACTTCGTGACTGGGTTTCCAAAGTCCAAACGTGGCAATGATGCTATATTCGTTGTCATCGACAAACTGACTAAAGTGGCTCACTTTCTGCCTATCAAAGAGTCGATCACTGCAGCTCAATTGGCGGAACTCTATACCTCTCGTATTGTCTCTCTGCACGGTATTCCTCAAGTGATCTCTTCAGACCGTGGCAGCATATTTACCTCCAAGTTTTGGGATTCTTTTCAGAAGGCCATGGGCACCAACATCCGCTTCAGCACAGCTTTCCATCCTCAAACTAGCGGTCAAGTCGAGCGTGTCAACCAGATTCTTGAAGATATGCTCAGGGCTTGTTTGATCTCCTTCGGCAAGAAGTGGGAGGATTGTCTTCCTTATGCTGAATTCTCCTACAACAACAGTTTTCAAGCAAGTTCGGGCAAGGCCCCATTTGAAATTCTGTATGGCAGGAAGTGTCGTACCCCTCTCAACTGGTCTGAAACCGGTGAACGTCAGCTTTTGGGTAATGACTTAATCACAGAGGCAGAAGAAATGTGCAAAGTCATTCGAGATAACCTCAAAGCAGCCCAATCCCGCCAGAAGAGCTACTATGACACTAAGCACCGTGATTTGGTTTTCGAGATCGGAGATCATGTTTACCTCCGCGTCTCTCCTATGAAAGGTACTCGTCGCTTTGGTATCAAAGGGAAGCTTGCCCCCAGATACGTGGGACCTTTCAAGATTGTCAGCAAGAGAGGCGATCTCGCCTATCAACTCGAGCTTCCTTCAAACTTTGCAAATGTTCATGATGTGTTCCATGTCTCTCAGCTCCGAAAGTTCTTCAAGACTCCTGACCGCAACGTAAACTTCGAGGACATTGAGCTCCAAGAAGATCTCTCTTATCGTGAGCACCCAGTTGCTATTCTTGAAGAAACAGAACGCAAGACTCGCAATAAGTCAATCAAATTCCTCAAAGTCAAGTGGTCACACCATTCCGACCGTGAAGCTACCTGGGAACGCGAGGATCACCTCCGTTCTGAGTACCCGGCGTTCTTTCAGTCCTAGATCTCGGGACGAGATCCTTTCGTTGTGGTGGAGTGTTGTAACACCCCGGATGTAACTTTCCCAATTTGTACTCCAACTCTTGCCGTTTTCGGTGTTAAGTTATTTTATTTTCTCGGGTTCGGGTCTTTTTCTCCGTGTGTTGTTATCGTTGTCATGCATCTCATATCATGTCATCATGTGCATCGCATTTTCATACGTGTTCATCTCATGCATTTGAGCATTTTCCCCATTGTCCGTTTTGCATTCCGGCGCTTCGTTCTCCTCCGGTGGTCTTTTCTACCTTTCTTTCGTGTGTGGGGATTAAACATTTCTGGATTGGACCGAGACTTGCCAAGCGGCCTTGGTTTACTACCGGTAGACTGCCTGTCAAGTTTCGTATCATTTGGACTTCGTTTGATACTCCAACGGTTAACCGAGGGACCGAAAAGGCCTCGTGTGTGTTGCAGCCCAACACCCCTCCAATTTGGCCCAAAACCCACCTAAACCTTCTCCATCATCTAGAGCGTTCGATCACGATCGCGTGGCCGAAAACCGCACCTCATTTAGACTCTCCTAGCTCCCTCTACCTCTATTTAAAGTCCCCTCCCGAAATTCGCCGATCTTCCCCTTCCTCTTACCCTAAAAATCCACCGCGCCGCGCCGGACACGTCCGTCCCGGCCGGACAACGTCCGCCGCCCGCCCGCACCAGTGGCAGGCTGCCACGTGGCACCTCCGCCGCCAGCCGCCGCCGCGGCCCGGGAGCCCGGAGCCGGCCCCCGCGGCCCGCTCCCTCGCCCCGCCTCCTCGCGCCCGAGGCTTGGCCGGACCGCGCCGCCCCGCCGCCCGCTCCCTCGCCCCGCCTCCTCGCGCCCGAGGCTTGGCCAGACCGCGCCGCCCCGCCGCCCGGTCATCGCCGCGCCGCCGCCTCGACCGTGCCGCCCCGCCGCCGCTGCCTCGCCGCGCGCCGCTGCCCGCCCGCCTCGCGCCGCCGCCCGGCCCGGATCCGGCGAGATCCGGCCGGCCCTTGCTTCCCTGAGTTCTCCGCCGAGCTCCGGCGTACAGGAACTCCGGAGAACCTCCCGACCAACCTCGGATTGCGTGCAAATCTCAGATCTGGAATTTTTGGTAGACTTTTTCCCTCCTAACCCTAGCTCAAGTGCCCATGTTCATAGCATCATATCTCCTCATCCATAGCTCCGATTTGGGCATATAGCATATCAAATTGTTCGTCTCGAAGAGTACATCATTTCATTCCATTGCATCATTTTCATTTGAGTTCATCTTGAAGCACGAAATGCTGTTAGAAGAGGGCTACTTGAGTTAATTGTCAGATCTGCTAATCCATTTAGCTTTTTTGTCATTTTTGCCATGATTATTGTGTGCATGATATGCCCTGATGCTCTACATATGTTTTGTTAAGGGTTTTGCCATATCTCCAGAGGTGCAACCCATGTATTTTTGTGATGTGTGTGGTGTCTAGTGCAAGCTTTCCAAGTGAGGCACTTGGTAATTCTGATTTCAGGGACTTAGCAATTCCACTAAGTCCTTGAGCCGTTTAGTTCATGATGCCATATGTTCTTGTTGTTTCCTAGTGATCCGTGCCTCTTTTGAGAATGATCAGTAAGGATGTTTTGTTAATCTTGTAGTGCTCTATCCATCCATGTCTTTGTTTGCAATTATGGAGCACCCTAGCTTGAGTCAATCGAGCTCTACTTTTGCTACTTTGTGAATCTGGGCAGATTGTCAACTTGTTTGCAATTTTGCCGATGTTGTTGTAGTTGATCCGTGCATGCTATGTTATTGTTCTTGCCATGGCTAGCTTTCATTTTGTGTGTTCTTGGTGGGTGTATGCTTAGCTAGTCATGACTTGCACCGTAGTGAGTGCACCGAGCTCATAACCATGCCTACTTGATATCTGTTTTCAGCATGCTCCAGTTTTCACCAAGTCTGAGAGCTGATTATGCTTTTGCCATGTTCACATGCTTGCAATTGTATTTTCTGATCCCTTTTGGCTCAAGGTCACTAAGGGACTTTTGTTAAGCTCTTTGAGTAGCTCCATGCAATGCTTTACTTTGCCATGTTCAGCTCCTGTAGCATATAGTATTGTTGCTCCGAAGAGTGCTACCTGATCTGAAATTTCAGACAAGTGTTAATTTCACTAAGTCTGAGATCTGTTTACCATATGCATTTTTTCCATACTTGTTTGAACCTGTTAATGGATGATTTGGCCATAGCTCAGTGCTAGACTTTTGTTAAGCATCTTTAATGCATCCCTGCCATGTATTTAGATGGCTACTTGCTGTAAATCGCAGACCGGTGTCATATTTGAATCGCTTGCCATTTCCAAACCGTAACTCCGATTCCGGTGTTCTTTATATCGTTTTCAAGCGATTTCATCTCATCTTTCCAGTGGCACACTTGGTTTTCCATGTTGAGGCCAGGGTCATGCATTCCTTGTCACCTCTTGCATATGCATCCCGCATAGCATACCATCCTTGCATCATATTGTTTGATCCTTGCACGTGGTTGATTGTGTCCTTGTTGCTTGTTTGTCTTGTTTGGGTAGAGCCGGGAGACGAGTTTGCTAACGAGGAGCCCGTTGAGTTTGCTCTTGAGGATCCAGTCAACTCTGACAACTTTGCAGGCAAGATGATCATACCCTCGAAATCACTACTATCTTTGCTATGCTAGTTTGCTCGCTCTTTTGCTATGCCAATGCTACGATGCCTACCACTTGCTTTCAAGCCTCCCAAATTGCCATGTCAAACCTCTAACCCACCATGTCCTAGCAAACCGTTGATTGGCTATGTTACCGCTTTGCCCGCCCCCTCTTATAGCGTTGCTAGTTGCAGGTGAAGATTGGAGACTGTTCCTTGTTGGAACATTTATTTACGTTGGGATATCATTATATTGCCATGTTATCTTAATGCATCTATATACTTGGTGAAGGGTGGAAGGCTCGGCCTCTCGCCTAGTGTTTTGTTCTACTCTTGCCGCCTTAGTTTCCATCATATCGGTGTTATGTTCCCGGATTTTGCGTTCCTTACGCGGTTGGGTTATAATGGGCACCCCTTGATAGTTCATCTTGATTAAAGCTTTTCCAGCAATGCCCAACCTTGGTTTTACCATTTTCCACCTAGCCCCTTTTCCCCTTGGGTTTCCGGAGCCCGAGGGTCATCTTATATTAGCCCCCCCCCCCGGGCCAGTGCTCCTCTGAGTGTTGGTCCAACCGAGCGATGTCCGGGGCTACCAGGGGCAACTCTGGGCTGGCCTACCCGACGTCTGGCTCATCTGAGTGTGCCCTGAGAACGAGATATGTGCAGCTCCTATCGGGATTTGTCGGCACATTCGGGCGGTGTTGCTGGTCTTGTTTTAACCTGTCGAAGTGTCTTGAAGAACCAAGATACCGAGTCTGATCGGTACGTCTCGGGAGGAGGTCTATTCCTTCGTTGACCGTGAGAGCTTGTCATGGGCTAAGTTGGGACTCCCCTGCAGGGATTTGAACTTTCAAAAGCCGTGCCCGCGGTTATGGGCAGATGGGAATTTGTTAATGTCCGGTTGTAGATAACTTGAACCTTAACTTAATTTAAAATGAATCAATCGTGTGTGTTACCGTGATGGCCTCTTCTCGGTGGAGTCCGGGAAGTGGACACGGTGTTGGAGTAATGTTTGCGCAGGTTGTCCTCTAGTTTCTCGCTCGCGCTTTGCCTCCTCTTCTCGCTCTCTTTTACGAATAAGTTAGCCACCATATATGCTAGTCGCTTGCTACAGCTCCACATATATTTTTTACCTTGCCTTACCTATAAGCTTAAATAGTGTTGATCGCGAGGGTGCGAGATTGCTGAGTCCCTGTGGCTCACAGATTACTATTACACCAGATGCAGGGCCTGATGATTCCGCTCCAGGTGATGCGCTCGAGCTCAAGTGGGAGTTCGACGAGGACTCTCAACGTTACTATGTTTCCTTTCCTGATGATCAGTAGTGGTGCCAAGTTGGGGGTGATCGGGACCGTGTCGCATGTTGGGTTATCTTTTATTTTGGCGCCGTAGTCGGGCCATGAGTGTTTGGAAGATGTATGTTATTTATGTACTTGATTGACGTGGCGAGTGTAAGCCAACTATGTTATCCCTTTTTTTTATTATCTATATTACATGGGATGTTTGTGATGATTGCCTGACTTGCGACATATGCCGTCAATGCGATTATGCCTCTAAGTCGTGCCTCGACACGTGGGAGATATAGTCGCATCGAGGGTGTTACAATACCCTCCGATACTACTCATAGATTCATCAAAATAAGCAAACAACACATAGAAAACAGAATCTGTCAAAAACAGAACACCAAAAATTCTAAAAAATATTGCTGGACGTGAGTAGTGTATCTATTAATCATCTTCAAAAAGAATCAACTAAGTAGCACTCTCCAGTAAAACATAGCAGCAAATCTCGTGAGCGCTAAAGTTTCTGTTTTTTACAGCAAGATCGCAAAGACTTTCCCCAAGTCTTCCCAAAGGTTCTACTTGGCACGAACACTTAAAACATAAAAACTCAATCATAACAGAGGCTAGATAAATTATTTATTACTAAACAGGAACAAAAAGAAAGGAACAAAAATAAAAATTGGGTTGCCTCCCAACAAGCGCTATCGTTTAACGCCCCTAGCTAGGCATGATGATTTCAACGATGCTCACATAAAAGATAAGAATTGAAACACGAAGAGAGCATCATGAAGAGTATGACTAGCACATTTAAGTCTAACCCACTTCCTATGCATAGGGATTTTGTGAGCAAACAACTTGTGGGAACAAGAATCAACTTGCATAGGAGGGTGAAACAAGCATAACTTTGAAACTTTAAGCACATAGAGAGGAAACTTGATATTATTGCAATTCCTACAAGCATATATCCCTCCCTCATAATAATTTTCAGTAGCATCATGAATGAATTCAACAATATAAACATCACATAAAGCATTGCTTTCATGATCTACAAGCATAAAAAATTTACTACTCTCCACATAAGCAAAATTCTTCTCATTCAGAATAGTGTGAGTATCACAAGAAACTTGAATACTACAAATTGTTTCCACATTAAAAGAGTAATGTTCAGAAAAAGGGTAATCATAATCATGACATGTTTTATAAATATAATCATCACTACTTTTTATGGCATAAGTGTCATCACAATAATCATCATAAGTAGCAACTTTGTTCTCATCATAATCAATTGAAACCTCTTCCAAGATAGTGGAATCATTACTAAAAAAAGTCATGACCTCTCCAAATCCACTTTCATAATTGTCACAATAAGATTCAACACCCTCCAAAATAGTGGGATCATTACTTCCTAAAGTTGACACTCTTCCAAACCCACTTTCATCAATATAACTATCATAAATAGGAGGCATGCTATCATCATAATAAATTTGCATATCAAAACTTGGGAGGTAAAAAATATCATCTTCATGAAACATAGCATCCCCAAGCTTGGGACAAACATTAATTGCAGAAAATACATTCTCAAACATGTCAGTCTCATCAAACATAGCATCGCCAAGCTTGGGCCTTTCATATCATAAGCATTATCACTCTCATCACAATGAGTAATAGGAGCAACATCATTTGGGAGGGATACATTTTTACATTTGCTTCTCTGTCTTTTCTTTTTCTTCTTCACATCATGTGTGGGTTTGATCCTCTTTTTGGAGCTCCTTATTAATGACATTGGTTGAATAAGAGGCTCCTCCTCATTACCTGATTCATCATAAGAAATAATAGGACAATATTGGGAAGTCTCTTCCCTTTCATTAGTATTCTCTTCGTCTTCTATTTGTTTTATTGTCTTTATGTAATTGGCAATATAAGGATATTCAATGCAATTCACCGCACAATACATAAAAATTTCTTCTAGATTAAAATCAAGAAATCTATCAAGATTAAATTTTGGAATACCCTAAGTTATACGTTTCATTTCTTCACACCACAAAACAAGACTAAGCTCTTTATGATGCTCAAGGGTAATCAAGTTATCACACTTTTTGGACACGATTTGATCATGAAACAAATAGCATTGGAGCTTTAAATGACCATGTTCATTGCAAAGTTCACAAGGATGGTGATAAATATTTAATCTTTCGGCACAATCATCTAACCTTTCTTGCAACCATTTAGTTTCCAAATACTTATGCCTCTTGCAAAATCTATCTTCCCTGTTTGGTATGTGCTTGCAAGCTCTATGTATTCCACAAAAGTTGACATGCTTATAAGAGACATTTTCATCATGACTAGTGCTATCATCATTAGTACTATGGATATTCAAAGAGTTCATACTAATAACATTGAAATCATGCTCATCATTCAAAGATTTAGTGCCAAACATTCTAATGCATTCTTCTTCTAACACTTAGGCACAATTATTGGAATCCTTATTTTCATGAAAGATATTAAAAAGATGAAGCATATGAGGTACCCTCAATTCCATTTTTATATAGTTTTCTTTTGTAAAATAAACTAGTGACAAAACAAGAAACAAAAAGATTCGATTGCAAGATCTAAAAATATACCTTCAAGCGCTAACCTCCCCGGCAACGACGCCACAAAAGAGCTTGATGTCTACTAAACAACCTTCTTCTTGTAGACGTTGTTGGGCCTCCAAGTGCAGAGGTTTGTAGGACAGTAGCAAATTTCCCTCAAGTGGATGACCTAAGGTTTATCAATCTGTGGGAGGCGTAGGATGAAGATGGTCTCTCTCAAGCAACCCTGCAACCAAATAACAAAGAGTCTCTTGTGTCCCCAACACACCCAATACAATGCTAAATTGTATAGGTGCACTAGTTCGGCGAAGAGATGGTGATACAAGTGCAATATGGATAGTAGATAAAGGTTTTTGTAATATGAAGATATAAAAACAGCAAGGTAACTAATGAGAAAAGTGAGCACAAACGGTATTGCAATGCTAGGAAACAAGGCCTAGGGTTCATACTTTCACTAGTGCAAGTTCTCTCAACAATAATAACATAATTGGATCATATAACAATCCCTCAATATGCAACAAAGAGTCACTCCAAAGTCACTAAGAGCGGAGAACAAATGAAGAGATTATTGTAGGGTACGAAACCACCTCAAAGTTATTCTTTCTGATCGATCTATTCAAGAGTCCGTAGTAAAATAACACGAAGCTATTATTTCCGTTCGATCTATCATAGAGTTTGTACTAGAATAACACCTTAAGACACAAATCAACCAAAACCCTAATGTCACCTAGATACTCCAATGTCACCTCAAGTATCCGTGGGTATGATTATACGATATGCATCACACAATCTCAGATTCATCTGTTCAACCAACACAAAGAACTTCAAAGAGTGCCCCAAAGTTTCTACCGGAGAGTCAAGATGAAAACGTGTGCCAACCCCTATGCATAAGTTCACTAGGTCACGGAACTCACAAGTTGATCACCAAAACATACATCAAGTGGATCACGTGATATCCCATTGTCACCACAGATAAGCACATGCAAGACATGCATCAAGTGTTCTCAAATCCTTAAAGACTCAATCCGATAAGATAACGTCAAAGGGAAAACTCAATTCATCACAAGAGAGTAGAGGGGGAGAAACATCATAACATCCAACTATAATAGCAAAGCTCGCGATACATCAAGATCGTATCATCTCAAGAACACGAGAGAGGGAGAGAGATCTAACACATAGATACTGGTACATACCCTCAGCCCCGAGGTTGAACTACTCCCTCCTCGTCATGGAGAGCTCCTGGATGATGAAGATGGCCACCGGAGAGGGATTCCCCCCTCTGGAAGGGTGCAGGAACATATCTAGATTGGTTTTCGGTGGCTACAGAGGCTTCTGGCGGCGGAACTCCCGATCTAGGTTTCTTTCTAGAAGTTTTGGGTTATATAAGAGTTGTTGGAGTCGGGAACAAGGCAGGGTGGTCTCTAGGATGTCCATGAGGCAGGGGGGCGCGCCCGGGGGGTGGGCGCGCCCACCACCCTCGTGGACAGCCTGAGACTCTTCTGGCCCAATTCTTTTACTTCCTGGCCTTCCTCTGGTCCAAAAATAAGTTCCATGAAGTTTCAGGTCCATTGGACTCCGTTTGGTTTTCCTTTTCTGCAATAATCAAAAATAACGAAAAAACAGAAACTGGCACTGGGCTCTAGGTTAATAGGTTAGTCCCAAAAATCATATAAAATAGCATATAAAACATCCATGGTTGATAATATAATAGCATGGAACAATCAAAAATTATAGATACGTTGGAGACGTATCAACACACTCCATCATTGTCATATTGCTTTGCATGATCATGTAGTTGACATCGTATTCGTGGCAAAGCCACTTTCATAATTGTTTCATACACGTCGCTCTTGATTCATCGCATATCCCGGTACGCCACCGGAGGCATTCACATAGAGTCATATTTTTGTTCTAGTATCGAGTTGTAACATTGAGTTATGAGTAAATAAAATTGTGATTATCATCATTGCTAGAGCATTGTCCCATGCGAGGAAAAGAAAATAGGCCAAATAAGCCAAAATAAAAAAATAAGAGAAAAAGAGAGAAGGGACAATTTTACTATCCTTTTTCCACACTTGTGCTTCAAAATAGCACCATGGTCTTCATGATAGAGAGTTTCTTATTTTTTCACCTTCATATACTAGTGGGAATTTTTCATTATAGAACTTGGCTTGTATATTCAAATGATGGGCTTCCTCAAAATGCCCTAGGTATTCGTGAGAAAGCAAGTTGGATGCACACCCACTTAGTTTCTTTAGATGAGCTTTCATACACTTATAGCTGTAGTGCATCCGTTGCATGGCAATCCCTACTCCTCGCATTGACATTAATTGATGGGCATGTCCATAGCCCATTGATTAGCCGCGTCAATGTGAGACTTTCACCTTTTTTTCTTCTCACATAACCCCCATCATCATATACTATTCCACCTATAGTGCTATATCCATGGCTTGCACTCATGTATTGCATAAGGGTTGAAAAGGCTGAAGCGCGTTAAAAAGTATGAACCAATTGCTCGGCTTTTCATTAGGGTTATGCATGAGGGGAACATTTTGTGTGACGAAAATGAAGCATGGCCAAACTATATGATTTTGTAGGGATGAGTTTTCTTTGGCTATGTTATTTTGAGAAGACATAATTGCTTGGTTAGTATTCTTGAAGTATTATTGTTTTTATGTCAATATTAAACTTTTGTCTTGAATGCTTTGGATCTGAACATTCATGTCACAATAAAGATAATTACATTGAAAATTATGTTATGGGGCATTCCACAGAAAAAATTCTGTTTTTATCATTTACCTACTCGAGGACGAGCATGAATTAAGCTTGGGGATGCTTGATACGTCTCCAGCGTATCTATAATTTTTTATTGTTTCATGCTATTATATTATCTATTTTGGATGTTTAATGGGTTTTAATATACCTTTTTATATTATTTTTGGGACTAACCTATTAACCGAAAGCCCAGTGAAAATTGTTGTTTTTTTTGCCTATTTCAATGTTTCGCAGAAAAGGAATATCAAACAGAATCCAAACGGAATGAAAACTTCGCGAGGATCTTTTTCAGAAGAAACGTGATGCAGGAGACTTCGAGTGGACATCAAGGAAGCAGCGAGGCGGCCACGAGGTAGGAGGGCGCGCCCAGGGGGGCCAAGCGCCCCCCACCCTCGTGGGCCCCTCGCAGCTCCACCGACCTACTTCTTTCACCTATATATATACTCTTATACCCTGAAACCTTCGGGGAGAGCCACGAAACACCTTTTCCACCGCCGCAATCTTCTGTACCTGTGAGATCCTGTCTTGGGGCCTTTTCTGGTGATCTGCCGGAGGGGGATTCGATTACGGAGGGCCTCTACATCAACACCATAGCCTCTCCAATGATGTGTGAGTAGTTTACCACAGACCTTCGGGTCCATAGTTATTATCTAGATAGCTTCTTCTCTCTCTTTGGATCTAAATAAAATTTCTCCTCGATCTTCTTGGAGATATATTCGATGTAACTCTTTTTGCGGTGTGTTTGCTGAGATCCGATGAATAGTGGGTTTATGAACTTGATTATCTATGAATATTATTTGATTCTTCTCAGAATTCTTATATGCATGATTCGATATCTTTGCAAGTCTCTTCGAATTATCGGTTTAGTTTGTCCAACTAGATTGATCTTTCTTGCAGTGGCAGAAGTGCTTAGCTTTGGGTTCAATCTTGCGGTGTCCTTTCCCAGTGACAGCAAGGGCAGCAAGGCACGTATTATATTGTTGCCATCAAGTATAAAAAGATGGGGTTTATATCATATTGCTTGAGTTTATCCCTCTACATCATGTCATCTTGCCTAATGCGTTACTCCGTTCTTATGAACTTAATACTCTAGATGCATGTTGGATAGTGATCGATGTGTGGAGTAATAGTAGTAGATGCAGAATCGTTTCGGTCTACTTGTCACGGACGTGATTCCTATATTAATGATCATTGCCTTAGATATCATCTAACTATGCGCTTTTCTATCAATTGCTCAGCAGTAATTTGTTCACCCACCGTAATACATGCTATCTTGAGAGAAGCCACTAGTGAAACCTATGGCCCCCGGGTCTACTTTATATCATATAAGTTTCCAATCTACAATTCTAGTTTGCTATCTATTTTGCAATCTTTATTTTCCAATCTATATCACAAAAATACCAAAAATATTTATCTCATTATCTCTATCAGATCTCACTTTCGTAAGTGACCGTGAAGGAATTGACAACCCCTTTATGGCGTTGGTTGCGATGTTCTTGTTTGTTTGTGTAGGTACCAGGCGACTTGTGTGTAGTCTCCTACTGGACTAATACCTTGGTTCTCAAAAACTAAGGGAAATACTTACGCTACTTTGCTGCATCACCCTTTACTCTTCAAGGGAAAACCAACGCATGCTCAAGAGGTAGCAATAGCACTTGGCGAAGATGCCGAAGTGGTGGTGGTAGTAGCCGTAGCGTCCTCTTGGTGGTTCTTGTCTCGCGGTCTTTTTCTTGTGCTCATGAAGTTTTGCCGTAGCTTGATGTAGAGCTTGTTGGGCCTTGTAGGTAGGTGCATCTCGAGCATCTTCATGTTGATGGTGTTGTCGTCGTACTTGAGCTCGGAGTAGATGTCGTTCATCGTTGTCATGCACATGTTGCTTGGAGGTGACATGTGGATCATGAATGTGATGATGGTCACCACATAGATGTAGACATGGACGAATTGTGCTTGCATCATGTGGGTGCTCTAAAGATGATCGACTTGCTCGCCACCGCCATGAAGATGGCGAAGGGGAAGTAGTGTTGACCAAGGCCCGAATCACCTCCATCCTTGCATCATTCTCCTCCTTTTGTGCGGAAAGCTTGTTGTTGAAGTAGTCTCTTGTACGTAGCTCGGAGTGTAGTATGTTGATGGCGAGGTTGTTGATGCACTCTCGCAATCTTGATTGTGCGCCTTGCATTTGGCGTTCTAAATCGAAGATTGAAGATTTGGTGATGTAGTTGTTCACCCTCGTTGTACCAAGATGATATGGTAAGTATGCAATGCGAAGTATGTCCACTAATTTTCAAAAGTGACGTTGTCGGCAATACTCAAAGTCTAATCTCGATGGTAATATATGTAGAATTGGGATATTGTGGTTATCAATGTATTGGCAAGAGTGTATAATGATGGGATATCATGATACCAAGACGATATTACCGTTCTTGCTTACGGTATGGTGTCAAAATGGTGGAGTGGTCATTGCCGTTGACTATTCCATGGCGAAGATGAGTGGCGGTGATGTTGGTGTTGAACCATACCAAAATAGCCGAAACACAATAGAACACGGAATCGCAACTCAAATTCTCAAAGCAAAACGTGACAAAATTTTTAGAGTTGATAGCAGTTAAGCGATGGTGGTGTTTGTGGGAAAAGGAGGTGCTATGCGGAAGTGATGGTGGTATGCGGAAGTGAAAGTGGGCACCGGAGCAAAATTTGGCGAAGGTAAGGCGGAAAACAGGGCGGTGGATGGAGATGTTGCTATCATTGGCCGGATTCTGGGGTGGCGGGATGTCCGGGGGTCGGGCCGGATGTCCGGGCTCTGGATCCGTGGATGAACTTGATAAACTCGTGGGGAATTTGAAATTCCGGGGCAAAATTCAAGACATTTTGTGGTTGGAAATTGGTGAAAAGATGGGGGAAAGCTAGATCTAGTTGCAACACACGAAATCTACAGATCAAATCCAACAAAACTTCATCACACCAACAAATCACAAAGAATTTTGGGGGCTATTTTTGTGGGGAATTTTTGAATTTGGGACAAAATCAACAAAACAAGGATAGAAAACAAAGGGGGGAGGCTCTGAAATTGTGATCAACCTGGCTCTGATACCAAGATGATGTAGGGTGGAACCCTATACGACCGGTCTTTCATGAAAGGAGCTGATCCCGCGATGAACACGAAGAACACAAGGGGAAATAACGAAGGGGAAATACAAGAGAATCACTCAAGCCAACGAGATTAGGTCACACATATGCTAGATCCGAGTACACATAGAGATCACATGGTCCAGATCCAACAAGGTATGATACATAGGGTAACATATTCTTCTCCATGAGGAGGTCTTGAGGTCTTCCTGTTAGGTGTCTTGAATCCAAGTGGATCTTCTTCGAAGAGGTGTCGGTCACTCGCAGTCGAGTAGATCCGGATGGATGAGCGAGGCTCAATCTCACATATGAGCTATCACAACGCTAACCCTAGAAAGAGGGAGGAGGATGAGTATATATAGTCTAGGGGGGAAAGGGGTACATGGGCCTCGGCCCTACACTGTGCGCGGACAAGGGAGGCTGGACGTCCGGGCATCGGGCCGGATGTCCGGGCTTTCCCGAAGGGCCGGATGTCTGGGCTGGGGGGCGGATGTCCGGGCTGGCGGGGTTGGTCTTGATGCATTCGGGATGGAGGACGCTGGATTTCCGTGCTTGGGCAGGATGTCCGGGCTGGCGGGGTTGGTCTTGATGCATCCGGGATGGAGGACGCCGGATTTCTGTGGTAAGGCCGGATGTCCGAGGCCTGTAGGTTCTTGGCGGCTGTCGTGGTGGATGCTCCAGGGGCCAGATGTCCGGGGTCATTGCCGGATGTCCGGGTCCTGGAAGCTGCTCTTGACTCCTTCTGTTGGTTCTCTTCATCCGTGAACTTGGGGACATGTCCGTCTTCACATGCATCTTCGGGAGGGTCCTCTTGGTACCTAATCATGCACAACATTCCGGACTGAGGTAGTAGCGATGTCTCGAGTGGATCGTATGTGATATCACTAAGGAAGGAAGTCACCTCGGTCTCGAGAGCTCTAGCTCTAGCTCGTGTCATAGGTCCTCTTGGCACTTGGTGAGACGACGGTAGGTCCATGGGGATGACCGTAGGATGCTCCGCATCATCTCTCCTTCCTTGGGAAAGATCCAACCTCGGCTCGAAATCTTCGTCACCATGGTAGGGAGAGAGATCTTTGACGTTGAAGATGTCACTCACGGAGTACTTATCTCATGGAATGTCGATCTTGTAGGTGTTGTTGTTGTAGAGTTCAAGCACCTTGAAGGGTCGATCCGCTCATGGTAGAAGTTTGGACTCGCATTCGTTGGGGAAGCGGTCCTTGCGAAGGTATAGCCACACAAGATCTCCAATGTTGAATAACATGGGGTGCTTGTTGATGTTGAGTTTGGTCGCGAGTCGTTGTACTTGGCGTTCAATGGTGTGCCTTGTATCTTCATGCATCTTCTTGAGGTAGTTGACTCGGGCACTCGCTTCCATGTTTCTGCACTCTTGTAGTGGTAGGGGAAGAATGTCCAATGGGGACAATGGGTTGAAACCATAGACGACCTTTAAGGGGGACTTGCCGGTAATCGAATGTCTTGCGCGGTTGTAGGCATACTCGGCGATGGGTAGGAACTCCTCCCACTCCTTGATGTTCTTCTTTATCAACATGTGTAGGAGAGTGGAGAGCATCTGGTTCGTGACCTCCGTTTGGCCATTGGTTTGAGGATGGTATGCCGAAGATAACAAGAGCTTGATTCCGAGCTTGGTGCATAAGGTCTTCCAAAAGTAGCTTAGGAACATGACGTCGCGGTCCGAGACAATCGTCTTTCGCAATCCATGTAGGCGCAAGATTTCCCTACAAAAAAGATTTGCAACATGTGAATCATCGTCTATCTTGTTGCATGGTATGAGATGTGCCATTTTAGAGAATCGGTCCACAACAACAAACACAAAATCCTTTCCATTTCTAGTTCTAGGCAATCCAAGGACAAAATACATGTTAATATCTTCCCATGGGTGATATGGAATTGGAAGGGGCATATAAAGGCCATGATATTGAGCTTTAGACTTAGCTTTGCGACATGTAGAACCTCGGTTAGTGAAGCATGAGATGTCGAGGAACATTTTGGGCTTAAAATAGTTCTTGGAGAGCGTAGCAAATGTCTTGTCGTGTCCAAAGTGTCCCATTAGTCCTGCTCCATTAGATTCTTGCAAAAGTAACAAACGAAGAGAAGACTTGGGGATGCATAGTTTGTTAGCTCTCATAAGATAATCATTTTTTATGTAATAG
Organism: Triticum urartu; assembly: GCF_003073215.2. Taxonomy (NCBI): domain Eukaryota; kingdom Viridiplantae; phylum Streptophyta; class Magnoliopsida; order Poales; family Poaceae; genus Triticum; species Triticum urartu. The sequence continues at coordinate 259,446,314 of NC_053025.1, read as the reverse complement.
CATTCCCAAGATATTTGCGTCAAACATTTGGCATAAGGAATAGCAAAAGTAGGATCATGCGCATACAAGTCTTTTATGTGCTCAAAGCCAATGACATTCAATTCAAGTTTGGTGACAAGCATGCATATGTGGGAAAGAGCGTCCGCCACGAAATTTTCCTTACCTTTAATGTACTTGATGACATAAGGAAATGACTCAATCAACTCAGTCCATTTAGCATGATGCTTGTTAAACTTAGTTTGACCCTTAAGGTATTTAAGCGTTTCATGGTCGGTATGGATGACAAATTCATGAGGGAGAAGATAATGTTCCCATTCTTGCAAAACTCGCACTAAAGCATATAACTCTTTGTCATAGATGGGGTAATTGAGTTGCGCTCCGGAAAGTTTCTCACTAAAGTAAGCTATGGGGCGCTTCTCTTGCGTTAGCACACCTCCTATGCCATTACCACTAGCATCATAATGCATTTCAAAGGGTTTGTCAAAGTTTGGTAATGCAAGCACGGGAGCATGTAAGCAAATTCTTAAGCTCATTAAATGCGCCATCTTGAGATGGTCCCCAAACAATGGGCGCATTCTTCTTACTCAAGGAATGTAAAGGAGAAGCAATGTTACTAAAACACTTAACAAATCTATGGTAGAAACTGGCTAAACCGAGGAAGCTACGCACTTGTTGCAAGTTGATTGGTTGGGGCCAAGTTTTAATAGCATTGATCTTAGATTCATCAACATGAACACCCTTAGAAGACACAACGAAACCCAAGAAAACAAGCTTATCAACACAAAAAGGCATTTGTCCATATTAGCACAAAGGCGATCTTTTCTAAGAGTTTGCAACACGGTTCTAAGATGGGTGACATGGTCTTTGAGAGATCTGCTAAACACAAGAATATCATCAAAATAGAGCACAACAAATACACCAATATAGGGCCGAAGAACAAAGTGCATGACTCGCATGAAGGTACCGGGTGCTTCGGATAAACCCATTGGCATAAAAAGCCATTCATATAAGCCAAATTTGGTCTTAGATGCGGTTTTACATTCATCACCTTATTGGATGCGTATCTGATAGTAGCCACTTTTAAGATCATTTTTTGAGAAAATGGTGGATCTGCTAAGCTTGTCTAGCATATCATCTAGGCGTGGAATGGGGTAACGATAACGCACGGTAATAGCATTGATAGGACGGCAATCAGAACACATCTGATATGTACCATCTTTCTTGGGAACAAGGATTACCGGTACGCCACAAGGGCTCAAACTTTCTCGAACATGGCCGTTATCGATGAGTTGTTGTACTTGCCATTGGATCTCCAGAGTTTCCTCGGGGTTGATGCGGTAGGGAGCCTTGTTAGGAAGGGGTGCTCCGGGGATGAGGTCGATTCGGTGTTCGATGCCTCGTAGTGGAGGTAGACCCGGAGGTAGCTCGTCGGGGAAAACGTCTTGGAATTCTTGCAATAGAGAAGATAACACTAAAGGAAGATTGTGAGAGGTGTTAGCGTTTGGTCCCTCGTCCTTGCACAAAAGGACATAGTGCATGACACTTGATGGGTTCGCACATACTTCTCTCATCTCACTTTTGGTGGCAAATATGACTAGATTTTTCTTTTCGCTCACCGTGGAGGCACTCAATTTGGGCTTGTGGCGCTCACTCTCTTATTGGTGGCTCGCTCTCTCACTATTCTCTCCATGATGGGTGGCTTGCTTATCGGCGGTCACTTGCCGTGGAGACATAGGTTAAAGGAAGTACTCCTTTCCTTCCATGTTGAAGCTATAGTGATTCATTTGGACGTTGTGGATGACACCTCGATCAAATTGCCATGGTCGCCCAAGAAGAAGGTGGAAAACGTACATTGGAATGACATCACACTCCAAAGTTTCTTCGTAAGCTCCAATCTTGAAGGAAACTTGTACCCTATGCTCGACTTGGATAGTGCCGGAGTTGCTTAGCCATTGAACTTTGTAGAGGTGTGGGTGCTTCATCTTGACCAGTTGGAGTTTGGAGCAAAGTTCTTCACTTGCCAAGTTATGGCAACTCCCTCCATCGATGATGACCTTCACGGACCTTCCATTAGTGCCGACCTTGGTATGGAAGGTATGACATCTTTGGTGTTCTTCTTATTGATGTTGAAATGTCAAGACCTTGGAGACAACAAGAGCGGGGATCGAATCTTTGTCACAAAAGACATGATCATCTTCATCTTCATTCACTTGCCGGTGCATGGCCACTTGCTCAAGGGCTTCCATTTCTCCTTCACTCATGGAGTCATATGTACCATCGTCGTTGAAGATCATGGTGCATTTGTTGGTACACTCGAAAGACTTGTGGCCTCGGCCACTGCATGTGCTGCATTTGAAGGAACTTGTCTTGATGGTCTCATCGGTTGGGGTAGAGGATGATGAAGCTCTCGGCTTGAAGTTGCTTATTGTAGGAGGACGACTTGAGTTTGTCGACGTTTTCTTGTAACTTGACTTGTTGTCGTTGCTTGCAGATGGCTTGGTTGAGGTAGAAGGTGTTGGAGTCGTTGAAGCTTGGGTGTTGGATAAGCTGTAGCTCTTGGAAGAGTACTCTGCATACTTGAATTCATCTTGCACTTGATGTTCCACTTTTGTAGCTTGGTGCACTAGCTCGATGAGGTTCCAGTATGGTTGGAAGTTGGCGATCTTCTTGATAGGATGATTGAGTCCATTCAAGAAACATGCGATAGTTTGCTCATCATCTTCTATGACATTGGCTCATATCATGGCAATCTCCATTTCCTTGTAGTATTCTTCAACGCTCTTGGTTCCTTGCTTAAGTAGTTGGAGTATCTTGAAAAGGTCGCGGTTGTAGTAGGTTGGCATGAAACGTGTTCTCATGACATTCTTCATTTGCACCCAAGTTGTGATGGGTGGTTCACCTCTTGCGTCTTGGCGCTCAATGAGTTGTTCCCACCAAATGAGGATGAAATATTGGAACTCAAGGGATGCAATCACGATCTTCTTCTCTTCCTCATGGTTGTGCAAGCGTAACATTTTGTCAACCTTCAATGCCCATGAAAGGTACTCTTCGGGATCGATGCTTCCATTGAACTTGGGCATGGTGAACTTTAGCTTGCCGTAGCATTGCTGTTCATTGTGTTGGGGTCGGGGATGATGACGTCCTTGACGAGGAGGATTGTCTCCCTCAACTTTCTCTTGCCTTGGAGGATTTCCATTGTCTTCTTGCTCTTGGTGAACTTGAGGTGCTTGTCGAGCTTGTGGAAGAGCTTGAGGAACTTGACGATGCACTCTTGATTGAAAATCCTCTCTTGAACTTTTTCGCGAAGCGCTTCTTGGTGCTCACAATTTTGCCGGTTGCATGTGGCTACGTCTCGACTTGAATCTCGAAGGGCACGTTGCGCCTCAAGTGCTTGAGCTTCTCGTAGTTGTTGTTCTTGATGTTGTGCCTCGACATCTTGTGCATCTTGGTGTTATCGCGCTTGATCTTCCTCTTCTTGTTGGCATTGGCGTTGCCGTTTTCGTGCTTGCGCAAAAGTAGCTTGGTTTTGACGGTGTTGTTGTTACTGAGAGTCGTTGTCTTGTAGAAGATTACGGTTTGCTTGACGGTCTTGGCACACGCCACGTTAAAGAGTATTCGATGTCGGAGTACTTGACCCGGAGGTGGCATCGTCGGAGTGTTGACTTGAGCGGCTCCATCTTGAGTAGGATGAAGTGGAAGAATAGCGGTTGAGCAACAAAGCACGAATCTCGTCCATTCTTGCGTCATTATCTTGTTTGTGGTTGTCGAGCTTGTTGTCGAAGTAGTCTCTTTGTGACGCCCGGATAATTGAGCTACAGTGAACCTCTGCTAATGATGCCACATCACCTCGATTTCTATTGCTAATCTTGTGTTAGTTCGAAACCGGTTCGAATTTAAATTAAAAATCAAGCAAACAATACAAGTTTTCAAATATTAAAAATAAGATGTTTGAGGTGAGCCAAATAATTCATAAGAAACAGTGGTGGAGAAACCACTCCTTTATAAAATGTTAAATGCTCGGAAATAATAATAAAAACAATTAATTAAATGCCTTTTTACAATTAATAAGATATTAAACAACTTTATTTATTTGCCAAAAATTAATGGGGCAGTAGATTATTTATTAATACAAATTAGGTGCTAGTTATAGTTTTTCTAAAACTAAACAAATGAAAAGATAAACTAAAACAAAAAAAGAAGAAACACAAACAAAAAAATGGAAAGGAAGCCCCCTTGGCCAACAGGGCCAAGAGGCCCAGCCGGCCAGCACCAGCACCCCGGCAGAATCGGCCCACTCCGGCCCCCTGCATAACCCCCTCTCCCCCGTAACCCTAGCCTCCAACCGCCCCACTCCCCCCACTCCCTCGTTCCCTCCCCCTCCCGATCCGATCTGGATCGGGGGCTCGACCCACACCACGCCTGGCGACACGAGGACGGCGCCCGTCACCGGCGCGCCCTGCTGCCGTCGCCTCTTCTCCCTCCAGGCGCCTCTCCCTTTCCCCACCTCTGCCCCCGATTGGATCAGGGGGATCGATCCCAGCCGCTAGACGCGTGACGCCGCCCCACCTCTGACGCCGCTGAACCTCGCCGGACCTCTCCATCGGACTGCTGCCTCTCCGTCCCCGTCGACCCCGTCCTCCTCCCCGCGCCCATTGCCTTTTCCCTGCAGTCGTCGGTGAGACGCCGCGCCTCCCCTCCCCCCCTGTCAGACGTCGGCCGACCACGCGAATGCACGGGCCAAGCCCCCCTCGCTGCTCCTCGCGCTCGCGCTTGTCGCCGCGGCCACCGCGTCGCGCTCGGCTGCCCCCACTCGAGCACGCACGCTCTCGCCCGCGCGTTGCAGCCGCCCTCCCTCCAGCCAACGCCAGCCGCTGCTCTGCTGCCGCCACGGGCGTCGCTGCTCACATAATGGTCGCCGTCGTCCGCAACTGCCTTCCCCCCCCCCCCCCCCCCCCCCGCCGCTGCTCGCTCGCCTGCATTGTCGCACGCCGTGCGAGATGGCTCGCGCCCGCGCCCCGTCTCCTCTGCTGCCGTCGCGCACCTCGCCTTCGCCCGCATGGCGTGCTCGTCGCCCAGCCACGGCCGCCCGCGGCAACCGCCGCACCCCGCCTCAGCTATGCCTGCCGTTGTGGCCTCACTGCGCTACCCGTAGGCCTCCGCTGCCTCCCTTGGCCGGCGTTGTGGGTGCCGGCGGCCGCGACGAGCTAGCGCCCGGTCCTTCCCCCAATCGGGCGCCCGCAAGCCCCTGCGCACGATGCACACTAGCCCGAACCGATAAGCCCCCCTGTCCCAATGACAAGTGGGCCCAGTCCCTAAGAATGATTTAAAAAAAATAATAAAATAATTAAAATAATTAATTAATTAATTAATTAAAGAATTAATTAACTTAATTAATTTTGATTAGTTAAACTAATCAACTAATTAATCCTAGCTAATTAACCTAAACCCTAATTAGACGAAACAGTCAATGACATGTGGGACCCACACGTCAGTTTGACCCAGTCAACCCCCGGTTGACTACTGACGTCATGCTGACATCATGCTGACGTCATGCGTGCACTATTCTGGATAGTGTTTGGTTAAATTAATTAAATAAATTCTAAAAATGATTTAAAACTTGAGAAAATCATATAAAATAAACCGTAGCTCAGATGAAAATACTTTCTACATGAAAGTTGCTCAGAACGAGGAGACGAACCCGGATACGCAGCCCGTTCATCCGCCACGCATCCCTAGCATAGCAAACACGCAACTTTCCCCCTCCGGTTCATCTGTCCGGAAACGCGAAACACCAGGGATATTTTCCCGGATGTTTCTCCCTTCACCGGTACCACCTCATACCGCGTTAGGGCACCCCTAGCACCGATACTTGTCATATCATGCATCGCTATGCATCTGTTTGCTTAATATTTATTGTATCTTCCCCCTCTTCTCATGCCAGATACCGAGACCGATGCCGCGGCTACCCAGTACGAGTATAGTGTTGACGACCCCTCTCTCTTGCCAGAGCAAGTAGGCAAGCCCGCCCCCCTTGATCACCAGATATCGCCTACTCTACTATCTACTGCTTGCATTAGAGTAGTGTAACATGTTACTGCTTTCCGTTAATCCTATCCTGTTGCATAGCCTGTCCTTGCTACTACTGTTGTTACCTTTACCTGCTATCCTACTGCTTAGTATAGGATGCTAGTGTTCCATCAGTGGCCCTACACTCTTGTCCGTCTGCCATGCTATACTACTGGGTCGTGATCACTTCGGGAGGTGATCACGGGCATATGCTATATACTTTACACTGTTACATTACCTGTGGTACTGTTCGGAGTTGGGGGCTAAAGGGGCAGGTGGCTCCATCCCGGTAGAGGTGGGCCTGGGTTCCCGACGGCCCTCGACTGTTACTTTGTGGCGGAGCGACAGGGCAGGTTGAGACCACCTAGGAGAGAGGTGGGCCTGGCGCTGGTCAGCGTTCGCGGATACTCAACACGTTTAACGAGATCTTGGTATTTGATCTGAGTCTGGCCACTGGCCTATAAGCACTAACCATCTACGCGGGGATAGTTATGGGCACTCGACATCGTGGTATCAGCCGAAGCCTTCGTGACGTCAGCGATTGAGCGGCGCGCGCTGGATTGGAACGTAAGGCTGCTCTTGTATTAAGGGGGCTAGTTCCACTTTCGGTCGCCCTCGCAACATGCATGTGTGCAATGGGTGATGGGCCCAGACCCCTGCGCCATAGGATTTAGACCGGTGTGCTGACCTCTCTGTTGTGCCTTGGTAGGGCTGCGACGTGTTGATCATCCGAGGCCGGGCATGACCCAGGAAAGTGTGTTTGGCCAAATGGGATCGAGCGTGTTGGGTTATGTGGTACACCCTTGCTGGGAAGTTAATCTATTCAAATAGCCATGATCTTCGGTAACAGGACGACTTGGACTTGTACCTTGACCTTATGACAACTAGAACCGGATACTTAATAAAACACACCCTTCCAAGTGCCAGATACAACCGGTGATCGCTCTCTCACATGGCGACGAGGGGAGGATCATCGGTTAGGATTATGCATTGCAATGCTACTTGGTCAACTTACCATCTACTCTCTTCTCCTGCTGCAAGATGGAGGTGGCCAGAAGCGTAGTCTATGATAGGACTAGCTATCCCCCTCTTATTCCGGCATTCTGCAGTTCAGCCCACATATGATACCCTTAATCCATTTGATACCAATGCATACATATGTAGTGTAGCTCCTTGCTTGCGAGTACTTTGGATGAGTACTCACGGTTGCTTTGCTCCCTCTTTTCCCCCTTTCTATACCCGATTGCTGCGACCAGACGTTGGAGCTCAGGAGCCAGACGCCACCGTCGACGAGGACTACTACTACTTGGGAGGTGCGTACTACTACGTGCAACCCGCTGACGGCGACCAGGAGTAGTTTAGGAGGATCCCAGGCAGGAGGCCTGCGCCTCTTTCGATCTGTATCCCAGTTTGTGCTAGCCTTCTTAAGGCAAACTTGTTTAACTTATGTCTGTACTCAGATATTGTTGCTTCCGCTGACTCGTCTATGATCAAGCTCTTGTATTCGAGCCCTCGAGGCCCCTGGCTTGTAATATGATGCTTGTATGACTTATTTTATTTGTAGAGTTGTGTTGTGATATCTTCCCGTGAGTCCCTGATCTTGATCGTACACGTTTGCGTGTATGATTAGTATATGATTGAATCGGGGGCGTCACAAGTTGGTATCAGAGCCGACTGCCTGTAGGAATCCCCCTTCCAAACTCCTTGGCCGAAATGTAGTCTAGTCATTGAAAAACTTTTACTAACATGGCTGTGTGGCTTATGGGCCCACGTCGCCATTGGGTGGTATTTGGATCTTTTATTCCTCGTCTATACTCCGGGCCTCTGTTCTCTCTTCTGTTCTAGTTAAATGATTTTGCTAAAATCTAACTCTAGGTTCTCGTTACCACTTCCTGCTGGAGAACCCTTTCATTATGGATGATTGACTGCTTCAACAGAAGATTCTGACAATACTCTCCGATATTTTCTAGAGACCTTGTGCCTGTTGCTTTTGCAATTCCCTACCACCGAAAAATCCCTATGGATAAATACTTACACCTGTCGTTCTTACTTTTATTCCCAGTTGGTCTTGTTATTACAAGATACCCCGAAATACTCATCGTTGTTTCGATAATCCTTTGGGCTTACTGCCTTGTTGTTCTCTGTCACCGGAATACCCCTACGGATAATTCTCGCACTTATCAAGTATCCTCTCATCCCCTAGTTGTTCATGTGTTTCACAATGGTCATCGAAATACTATTTGATCCTCCAAAAATCCTTAGTAGCTTATTGCTCTGCAATACTTGTCTGCCTGCATGATGGATGCTTTCCATATGTCTGGCAATATTCGTTAGTATCCTTAGGCACCGTCATTTTGATCCCTTTGATTCAACATGAGTGCGAATGCACGCAATCATCAGTAGGTCCTTTTAAATTATCTTTCCGGCTCAGACGTCATTTTAAACATGAGCTGGTTCTCAACAAATCCAATTGTCGTCAATTGTACCCCTAAGGATATTCAACTTATCCATCACTAATTAGAACATTGCTTCTGATCTCTTGATTTGAAAATCATAATTCCTTTGCATTTGAGATCTGAATTAGTCAGTTGTTTCTAAAGTCTGATCTCCTTGCATTGTTTCTCCCTCTGGTTGAGTACCGATGCTCACACCAGATCCCTTGCGGACCACCAGATCCTTTGTTGGATTTTATCCGACAACGTCCTTCATATTCAATAAGTCTGTGAGCCTTTCCTCGGATACATAATGCCTTTGGTAACTTGTATCCTATGCTTTCTCAAGCATGCTCTACTATCGAGCTTATGTTATTTATTCTTGAAATTTGTGGTATATACTCCTAAGATGCCCTGATGGGTTGAACCTATGCCTTCCCCAAACGGTATGAACCCGAAAGTTTTCACGAGTCATACTCTTCTGTTGCTCCGCCGGATAAAATTTCTACACTACGGCCTCATCAAAAGCGATAAGTAAAATGAAAGGTTATGCATTGAAGAAGTGGGAGTCGACCTTGAGCCCTTGCGTTCATGCCCATGGACCCGATGTGGAACTTTTCATTGAAGCTTCTTGTAAATGATAATAATCCCCTTGTTATAAGTTCATCATGTATCTGTGGACATGGTTCCGACCATGTTTCTCCTTGATTCCATTTCTCGTGCAAGTTTGATCACTTGTTTTCTACAAAGCATTACCCTATTCCAACCTTTACTATGATCTGTCGTCGAGTATTACCCCCTAGTATCTCGAGATTATCATGGAACTGCATACTTCTTATGAGTTCTTCATCAAGTGGTACATTCTCACTAATTCCAATTTTTCACAGGCTCTGAGTTATTAAACACTCAAAGACACCGATAACAGACTGAAGTCTGCACCACGATTAAACAAATCGAGGTAACCTTCATGACTTACGAGTTTGAACTCGATCAGGTCATTCCTAGCCTGTTTGGCTATATCCTTGTCATATCGATTTTAACTGTGCTACCTGGACCTTCTTCCTAGAGCAAAAATTTCGAGGTGAGCTAATCTTACGTCGATCTTCCTCGTCATAACAATTTTCCTTGAATGACAAGCTTGATTTCAAGTTTGTGTCGTACCTATGGTTTCAGTAACCTTTCGCTTCATCATTCCTTTGGCCTGATGTCATCGCTGACCGATTACATCTTCATGAAATCTCTCAACAATTGTGTCGTGATCATCATCGGCATTCTGAGCTCTTACAGGATGTCAATTGAGTTCATGATGAGAAATACCATCCTTGCCCTTGATGATTTGTATTATCATCAACCACTTTATTGACTTCCCTCCATCACAAACTTGTCGCGTTTTGTGTTATACCTTGAGTTCCTTGCTATCCAGCATTTGTTCTTCTTTACCTTGGAGTATTACCATCTTTAATGTCAAGAAATTCATGAGAATTTCACCACCTCTTAAGGATTCTTGATACAGGTAATACTTCTCACCATCACCTTTCTTTCTTGGTCCCCGTGTTGGTTCTAACCGGGATACCAACAGGTGAACGGTGCTGTTTGGATTCTACCCTTCTAGCAACCCTATTGCTTTGAAGTTAATGGTCGGACGTTCATTCTTAGATTATTGATCACTGAATCACCATTCTAACATTTGATCATGCTACCTAAGGCCATACTTTGGGCACCCTTTTCAATTAATGTTTAATTGTGTATGTGTTTCCTTGAGCATACATCATTTTATCATTTGATCCGACAAATGTTATCTCCTTGTTCACATAACTGTGGAAATCCATCTTTTTGGATACCTCGTTGAATTATTGCTGAGTCCATCAGCCACCTCCTCATCCTCTCCTTGGCTTAATGATGAATCCCTTCGTGTATCCAGAGTCTGACCTTTGATTAAAGACCATGTCAATGCTATCTCGAAACATGTCGGTGGTACTCTGATTTTGAAAGAGAACATTTGAAGCCCAATGCTAAATGTTTCCTGCTCAATTACCCAAACCCCATTGTATGGGTAATATCATGAAATCCCCCCCCCTTACCTAAAGGGTTTTCTACATTATATCCTGTCAAGGAAATCATGCTCTGCTTGTCCTTGGGAAGGATATACCCTTGAAATATGTGTTTAAACACATTTTTCCTTTCCATTGTTCTGTTTAATCTGATAATCATATTTTCCTTTCCATTGTTCTGTTTAACCTTCTTGGGGTTTATATGATCTAAGCAGTAATATGTCACTGCTTTTATAAGCACCTCGGTGTACAACTCTGTCAGTAAGACCCTGTTACTATTGTTGTTGGCATCCTGGTAACCCCCGATGGACGAGAACTTTGCCTATTGGTCCGCCTCATTCAACGAGCAGGAAAATGGTTCTCTTCGTCCCTCGCCCTTGGTACCGATGTTGTTGCCAACATAACTGACATGCTATCCGCTGACATGTCTTGCCTACATGGTCATGCAAGACATCACCGCCCTTCCTACCGTTAACTCACATGGTGGGCCCATATCCCACAGTTCCCAGGATCGAAACCTGACTCTCCTGTACACCTCTATCTCCAAAGTTATTCCTCGCGCTTGACTTCATATGTAGTTCACAGGTCACCTTCCTAGAGATGATCTACTCTGGTATCAGAAACAATACCTATTCCCGCTGCTCCGAACCCTTTTCGTGCCTCGTTCCAGACAGCGAACAATTGTCTAAACCACTTGAAACTTCTTACTGTACCTTCTTGCTTGGCTCTCGATGTGTTTCATTTGACCAACTCGAGAGATACTCATGTAATCATTCATGGGATAACCCCCGGTGATTACGCCTTATAGCCTTCCATCATTGTGGAGTCGCCCCTGTCCTAGTCGGAAGCACAACGGAGTTCCAGAAGAAAGGATGCATACTACATCATGATGACCTGAAGCAGAGGAATGAAGACATCAGCGCTATGGATCGACCACTTAGAGAAGAGCAACCAAGACCGAGAACTCCGTTAGAAGATCGTAACCAGAACATTCCCCCTTACTCCCCTCTTAAATCTCGGGACGAGATTTGTTGTAGTGGAGGAGAATTGTGACGCCCGGATACTTAAGCTACAGTGAACCTCTGCTAATGATGCCACGTCACCTCGATTTCTGTTGCTAATCTTGCGTTAGTTTGAAACCAGTTCAAATTTAAATTAAAAATCAAGCAAACAATAAAAGTTTTCAAATATTAAAACTAAGATGTTTGAGGTGAGCCAAATAATTCATAAGAAACAGTGGTGGAGAAACCACTCCTTTATAAAATGTTAAATACTCGGAAATAATAATAAAAACAATTGATTAAATGCCTTTTTACAATTAATAAGATATTAAACCACTTTATTTAGTTGCCAAAAATTAATGGGGCAGTAGATTATTTATTAATACTAATTAGGTGCTAGTTATAGTTTTTCTAAAACTAAATAAATGAAAAGATAAACTAAAACAAAAAAAGAAGAAACACAAACAAAAAAAATGGAAAGGAAGCCCCCTTGGCCAACTGGGCCAAGAGGCCCAGCCGACCAGCACCAGCACCCCGGCCGAAACGGCCCACTCCGGCCCCCTGCACAACCCCCTCTCCCCTGTAACCCTAGCCTCCAACCGACCCACTTCCCCCACTCCCTCACTCCCTCCCCCTCCCGATCCGATCTGGATCGGGGGCTCGACCCACACCACGCCCCGCCGCCTCGCGACACGACGACGGCGCCCATCGCCGGCGCGCCCTGCTGCCGTCGCCTCTTCTCCCTCCAGGCGCCTCTCGCTCTCCCCACCTCTGCCCCCGATTGGATCGGGGGGATCGATCCCCGCCGCTAGACGCGTGACGCCGCCCCGCCTCTGACGCCGCTGAACCTCGCCGGACCTCTCCATCGGACTGCTGCCTCTCCATCCCCGTCGACCCCGTCCTCCTCCCCGCACCCATTGCCTTTTCCCTGCAGTCGTCGGTGAGACGCCGCGCCTCCCCTCCCTCCCCTGTCAGACATCGTCCGACCGCGCCAATGCACGGGCCAAGCCCCCCTCGCCGCTCCTCGCGCTCGCGCTTGTCGCCGCGGCCACCGCGCCGCGCCCGGCTGCCCCCACTCAAGCACACACGCTCTCGCCTGCGTGTTGCAACCGCCCTCCCTCTGACCAACGCCAGCCGCTGCTCTGCTGCCGCCACGGGCGTCGCTGCTCACATGAAGGTCACCGCCGTCTGCAACTGCCTTCCCCACCCCCCCTGCCGCTGCTCGCTCGCCTGCGTCGTCGCACGCCGTGCGAGTCGGCTCGCGCCCGCACCCCGTCTCCTCTACTTCCTTCGCGCACCTCGCCTTCGCCCGCATGGCATGCTCGTCGCCCAGCCACGGCCGCCCGCGGCCACCTCCAACTTCGGCAACCGCTGCACCCCGCCTCGGCTATGCCTGCCGTTGTGGCCTCACTGCGCTGCCCGTAGGCCTCCGCCGCCTCCCCTGGCCGGCGTTGTGGGCGCCGGTGGCCGCGCCGAGCTAGCGCCCGGTCCCTCCCCAATCGGGCGCCCGCAAGCCCCTGCGCACGACGCACACTAGCCCGAACCGCTAAGCCCCTCTGGCCCAATGACAAGTGGGCCCAGTCCCTGAGAACAATTTAAAAAATAATAATAATTAGTTAAAGTAATTAATTAATAAATTAATTAACTTAATTAATTTTGATTAGTTAAACTAATCAACTAATTAATCCTAGCTAATTAACCTAAACCCTAATTAGACTAAACAGTCAATGACATGTGGGACCCACACGTCAGTTTGACCCAGTCAACCCCCGGTTGACTACTGACGTCATGCTGACGTCATGCATGCACTATTCTGGATAATGTTTGGTTAAATTTATTAAATAAATTCTAAAAATGATTTAAAACTTGAGAAAATCATATAAAATAAACCGTAGCTCAGATGAAAATACTTTCTACATGAAAGTTGCTCAGAACGAGGAGAAGAACCCGGATACGCGGCCCGTTCGTCCGCCACGCATCCCTAGCATAGCAAACACGCAACTTTCCCCCTCCGGTTCATCTGTCCGGAAACGCGAAACACCAGGGATATTTTCCCGGATGTTTCTCCCTTCACCGGTACCACTTCATACCGCGTTAGGGCACCCCTAGCACCGATACTTGTCATATCATGCACCGCTATGCATCTGTTTGCTTAATATTTATTGTTTCTTCCCCCTCTTCTCTCGCTAGACACCGAGACCGACGCCGCGGCTACCCAGTACGACTACAGTGTTGACGACCCCTATCTCTTGCCAGAGCAACCAGGCAAGCCCCCCCCCCTTGATCGCCAGATATCGCCTACTATACTGTCTACTGCTTGCATTAGAGTAGTGTAACATGTTACTGCTTTCCGTTAATCCTATCCTGTTGCATAGCCTATCCTTGCTACTACTGTTGTTACCTTAACCTGCTATCCTACTGCTTAGTATAGGATGCTAGTGTTCCATCAGTGGCCCTACACTCTTGTCCGTCTGCCATTCTAGACTACTGGGCCATGATCACTTCGGGAGGTGATCACGGGCATATGCTATATACTTTACATTGTTACATTACATGTGGTACTGTTCGGAGTTGGGGGCTGAAGGGGCAGGTGGCTCCATCCCGGTAGAGGTGGGCCTGGGTTCCCGACGGCCCTCGACTGTTACTTTGTGGCGGAGCGACAGGGCAGGTTGAGACCACCTAGGAGAGAGGTGGGCCTGGCCCTGGTCGGCGTTCACGGACACTTAACATGTTTAACGAGATCTTGGTATTTGATCTAAGTCTGGCCACTGGCCTATACGCACTAACCAACTACGTGGGGACAGTTATGGGCACTCGACGTCGTGGTATCAGCCGAAGCCTTCGTGACATCAGCGACTGAGCGGCGCGCGCCGGATTGGAACGTAAGCCTGCTCTTGTATTAAGGGGGCTAGTTCCGCTTTCGGCCGCCCTCGCAACGTGTAGGTGTGCAATGGGCGATGGGCCTAGACCCCTGCGCCATAGGATTTAGACCAGCGTGCTGACCTCTCTGTTGTGCCTAGGTAGGGCTGCGACGTGTTGATCTTCCGAGGCCGGGCATGACCCAAGAAAGTGTGTCCGGCCAAATGGGATCGAGCGTGTTGGGTTATGTGGTGCACCCCTACAGGGAAGTTAATCTATTCGAATAGCCGTGATCTTCGGTAACAGGACGACTTGGAGTTGTACCTTAACCTTATGACAACTAGAACCGGATACTTAATAAAACACACCCTTCCAAGGCCAGATACAACCGGTGATCGCTCTCTCACAGGGCGACGAGGGGAGGCTCATCGGTTAGGATTATGCATTGCAATTCTACTTGGTGAACTTACCATCTACTCTCTTCTCCTGCTTCAAGATGGAGGTGGCCAGAAGCGTAGTCTACGATAGGACTAGCTATCCCCCTCTTATTCCGGCATTCTGCAGTTCATCCCACATATGATACCCTTAATCCATTTGATACCAATGCATACATATGTAGTGTAGCTCCTTGCTTGCGAGTACTTGGATGAGTACTCACGATTTCTTTGCTCCCTCTTTTCCCCCTTTCTATAACCGATTGCTGTGACCAGACGTTGGAGCCCAGGAGCTAGACGCCACCGTCGACGACGACTACTACTACTCGCGAGGTGCGTACTACTGCGTGCAGCCCACTCACGGCGACCAGGAGTAGTTTAGGAGGATCCCAGACAGGAGGTGTGTGCCTCTTTCGATCTGTATCCCAGTTTGTGCTAGCCTTCTTAAGGCAAACTTGTTTAACTTATGTCTGTACTCAGATATTGTTGCTTCCGCTGACTCATCTATGATCGAGCTCTTGTATTCGATCCCTCGAGGCCCCTGGGTTGTAATATGATGCTTGTATGACTTATTTTATTTGTAGAGTTGTGTTGTGATATCTTCCCGTGAGTCCCTGATCTTGATCGTACACGTTTGCGTGTATGATTAGTGTATGATTGAATCGGGGGCGTCACACTCTTGTACGTTGCTCGGAGAGTCGCAAGTCGGTGGCGAGGGTGTTTACGCGTTCATTCATTGCTTGTTGCTCTTGATGCAAAGCTCGTTGTGCACCAAAGAGGTGGCTCTTTGTGACGTAGGAGGATATGTCGTCGTCTTGCTCAATGAAGAGTGGGTTGGTATAAGTACTTGGCCTATCCATCATTCCAAGGAAATATGTGAGAGGGAGAAAGGGAAGAACTTATACCAAATGTACCTTGACCGATGTTGAAGATGGATCAATGATCACTCAAATGTGGAACAAGCAAATAACATGTATGATCAAGTATGACAATCTTAATGTGGTATGATACTATGGTTCTTGCTTATAAGCTCTTTGTTTATCTTTTCTTTTTTCTTAAAAGCATGTTTGGCTCATTCACTTTTGAACTATTTATCATACAAAACTTCACGAACCAAGATAGCAATTGTGTATGCGATGACAACTTTGTGACACAAAAGATGATACCAAGATATTGTTGGGGAACGCAGTATTTCAAAACATTTCCTACAATTACGCAAGATCTATCTAGGAGATGCATAGCAACGAGAGGGGACAGTGTGTCCACGTACCCTCGTACACCAGAAGCGGAAGCGTTTAGTAATGTGGTTGATGTAGTCGAATGTCTTCACGATCCAACCGGTCCTAGCACTGAACGTATGGCACCTCCGTGTTCAGCACACTTTCAGCACGATGACGTCCCTCAAGCTCTTGATCTTGTTGAGGACGAGGGAGAGTTTCATCAGCATAATGGTGTGCTGATGGTGTTGATAATGTGATCTGCGCAGGGCTTCGCCTAAGCACTACGAGAATATGACCGAGGTGATAAACTGTGGAGGGGGCCACCGTACACGGCTGAGGAACAATTGATGTGCTTTGGGGTGCCCTTGCCACCATATATAAAGGAGGGGAGGAGGGGGCCGGCCCCCTAGGGGTGCGCCAAGTGTGGGGAGTCCTACTAGGACTCCCAAGTCCTAGTAGGATTCCCCTCCTTTTTTCCTTTTCTGGAGTAGCAAAGGGGGAAAGAGAGAAGGAGTAGGAGAGGGAAAGGGTGGCGCCACCCCCACCCGTTGTCCAATTCAGATTGGCAAGGGGGGAGCGCTACCTCCTCTGGCCGGCCCTCTCTCCTGCACTAAGCACTACTAGGAAAAGGCTTATACATAGAAGTTTACCAGTAGCATGTGTTTTGGTGCCCACACTACTTATAATTAGCAGTAGCGCGTGTTACAAACCGTGCTACTGGTACAACTTAGCAGCAATGTTGGTTTCTAGACGGCACGCTACTGGTAAGTTAGGCACACCACACCCCCCGACCAAAAAATAGTAGCAGCTTTGGTACCCTAACAAGCGATAATGTTGGGAAAATATCAGTAGCGCGGGCCCACTAAGAAGCGCTACTGCTACTTCTTCTATGTGTAATATTTTACCAGTAGCGTGTCTTCTGGGCAAGCGCTATAGCTAGTTTTATGTACCAGTAGATATTTTGGCTGGCACACATAGCAGTAGCACGCTTTGGTGCCCAGCGCTACTGCTATGGTCGCCAGCCAAAATATCTGCCACCTTTCCCCCCTTCTTCTTCCTCCCCCTTTCTTTCTCCCCCTCCCTCTTGCACTTGCTTGTCCTTCAATGCTTCCCCCTCTTCTTTGCCCCTCCTCACCCTCCATTAATGCCCTCCCTCCTTTCTCTTCCTTGTTTTTGCCCCTCCTCCCCTTCTCTTCTTTTCCCCTCCACCACCCCGTCCATTAATGCCCTCCCTCCTTCCTCTTCCTTTCTTTTGCCCCTTCTCCCCTTCTATTATTTGCCCCTCCACCACCCCCTCCATTAATGCCCTCCCTCCTACCTCTCATAGCTCTATCTAGAGCTACTAGCTGATTATAAGAAGGTGCTCGATATTCCTCTCGACAAATAGGTGAGCAAAAGAAGAGTTGTGCAAGAATGGAAATATGTGTGTTTGCAATTATGACCGAAACTATGTGCGATATGAATATATCGAATTGTGTGTGCCATGTGAGTGACATGAGTTGCCTATGTTTTGCCGAAATGTCGATTCATTTCCGTTTCAGCGAATTTCGGGAAAACTCAATATGTCCTATGTTTAGGGAAGGTCATGCTGAATTTTTGTATGAATTTGATCCATGCATGCATATATACGTGGTTATAATATTTGCTCCGCATGCAGGTGATCATGAAGGTCAATGGAAGGATGGTGGAAAGATATTGGCAATCCGCTGTGGATGACATGTATGAAAAAAGATTGAGGGATGTTTTATGTCCGTGTCGAAAATGCAAAGGAAGAGTCAGGGTCGACCCCTTTCAGGGTAGTAAATTCAAGGCGCACCTGCTCATGCATGGTTTCATGCATGGCCATACTCGGTGGATAAGTGAAGATGATGATGATGATGATGATGATGAGGACGTCGACAGGGCAGGAAATAATGACATGGGGCCACCAGACGAAGAGATGACCGATCATGTGCCCGAAGAGGAAGACGGCCTCGGAAATGGCGATGGCAAAGAGGCAGTTCAAGGTGGAGAAGACGCGGACATGCCACCGTCTTCGTCGCTACTAAGTTCAGCCAAGCAGGACCCGCTTGTTCGAAACCTGCTTCGCAAGAAGACGACTAGCAATAGAGCTGCTTCTAGAGAGGAGGCCAAACTGGCGCAACTGGAGGTAGACTCGATGACTCCTTTGTATGATGGTTGCAACCCTGAGGTGACCCGCTTGAGTTTCACACTAGAACTTCTAAAGATGAAGGCAAAAAAACAAATGGATAGATACAAGCTTGGATGAGCTTCTGAAGTACCTAAAGAAGGTTCTTTCCGCGGGAAGCCTGTGTCCTACTAGTGTCGAGGAGGCAAAGAAAATCGTGTGCCCTCTTGATCTGCCACATATTAGATATCATACATGCATCAATGATTGCATCATATATCAGAACGAGCACGCGGAAAAAACCATCTGTCCAAAGTGCAATGCTTCACGATATAAAAAGGCCAGAAAGAAAGCTCCACAGAAAGTTGTATGGTACTTTCCGATCACTCTGCATCTACAGCGGTATTTCGTAGATGCTAAGGAAGCAAAGCCTATGCGCTGGAACGTGGAGAGGGTGAAGCCAGATGACGGAGATGAACCGAAGCTGAGACACCTCACAGATGCTAGCCAGTGGAGAGCATTAAATGTTGAATTTGATTTTTTGCAAATGATCCAAGGAACATCATGCTTGGCGCTAGTAGTGATGGTATGAATCCATTTGGCAACCAGAACACCAATCATAGCACATGGCCCCTATTTGTATGGATGTACAACCTCCCCCCTGGTTGTGCATGAAGGAAAAATACATACACATGGATATGCTTATTCAAGGGCCGAAACAACTGGGAAATGATATAAATATGTATCTCGGGTTACTGAAAGAGGAGTTACATACCTTATGGACAACACCGGCCAAGACATGGGATGCAAGCAAAGGAGAGTATTTCTACATGAGAGCCGCGCTGATCACGACGGTGCAGGACTATCTCGGTTACGGCTATCTCTCCGGCCAGGTGTGCCACGGATATTGCGGATCCACGAGGTGCATGGATGATACAACTTCTCTGCAGCTATCGAAAGATGGCGGGTCTTTGAAAGCTGTGTACATGGGGCATCGAAAATGGCTCGAGAAGGATGACCCATGGAGAAAGCGTGGAGATCTATTCAATTGTAAGGCTGAGCATCGAGGTCCTCCGCGTAAGCGTAGCGGTGCAGAAATATATGAGTTATTGAAGAACTGGGAAGAGTGCCCCTCGCTGGGAAAGACGAAGAAAAAGGCGCCGGAGCCCCTGCTGAAGATATGGAAGACGAGATCTGTTTTACGGGACTTGGAATACTGGCCCATACTCGACACACCTCATAGCCTTGATCAAATGCATATCACATAAAATATCCTTGAGAGTTTGCTTGGAACATTTATGAACATGCCGGAGAGGACCAAGGATGGGCCGAAGGCAAGAAAAGACTTGGAATTTTTGAAAATCAGGAAAGATCTCCAAATGCCCGGTAAAAGGTCGTCAGAGGAGGCCGGGATGGAGACGGAGACGGAAGATAGGGGCAAAAAAGTAAACAAGAAGGAAGAACAATATTGTCCCCCCCCTCTTGCTTCACCTTAGATCCGAAGGAGGTCGATCAATTGTTCAAGTGCTATGCCGGAATCAAAGTTAGTTCCAGATACTGTGCGAAGATAAGAAGATATCTGGACACTAAGAAAAAAAGGTTCAGTGGGATGAAGTCTCACGACTGTCATGT
Organism: Triticum urartu; assembly: GCF_003073215.2. Taxonomy (NCBI): domain Eukaryota; kingdom Viridiplantae; phylum Streptophyta; class Magnoliopsida; order Poales; family Poaceae; genus Triticum; species Triticum urartu. The sequence goes on along the minus strand of NC_053025.1, from coordinate 259,426,491 downwards.
GATGATGACACAGTTACTCCCGGTTGCACTTAGAGGGATTATGGACACACATGTGCGTGAGACGCTTACTGACCTATGCCACTTTTTTGATGCTATCTCTCGAAAGTCGATCAGTGTGAAGCAACTCCATAGGCTACAGGAAGAGATCGTTGTCATACTGAATGAGCTAGAGATGTACTTCCCGCCCGCGTTCTTTGATGTCATGGTGCATCTATGTGTCCACATCGTGGACGACATCATCGACCTAGGGCCGACATTCCTACATAGCATGATGTCGTTCGAGAGGATGAATGGGGTCATCAAAGCATTCGTTCATAACATGTCCCGTCCAGATGGAAGCATAGCCAAGGGATATCTGACCAAAGAGTGCATCTCTTTCTGTGAGAGTTATCTGACCAAAGACCCTGTTGTTGGTTTGCCCGTCAACAAGCACCGTGGAAGGCTCATAAGGATGTGAATGTGTTACGCTCGGGCCGACAAAATGACCTTGACAGGGCAAACTTAGTAGTGCTACAACAGCTAGATGTGATAGAAGATTTCGTGGCACTGCACAAAAAGACCACCGCAAAGAAGTACCGTGACCGTGGGGTGCACAGGCGGACGCTGAAGTTATTAGAGAGCACAACTCCACTTTCGTGTGTTGGTTCAAAGAGCGAGTTCTGGCTAATCCCTCGGAAGAGGGTTGTCCGAACGGAACACTCATATACGCCTTAGCACATGGCCCCTCGACCAACCTCGCAACTTATCAAGCATACGATATCAACGGATACACGTTCTACACGGAGGAGGAAGATATAAACAGTGATGACCAAAACTCAGGGGTGACGATGGAATCCATGACCGGGAATGTAACTGAAAGATATTACGGAAGGGTCGAAGAGATATGGGAGCTTAACTACTCTGGATTGCATAGCGCGACAATGTTCCGTGTCAGATGGGCTAGGAATGTACACAGAGAAAACCGACATTTCAATACCATGTGTATACCCCGACTCTGATAGCGGTACCGTCAATGCCATCACCAAAAATGAGCCATGGGTACACGCTAAACATGTGACACAATGTTTCTTCATAAGTGATCCGATCAATCCCAGCCGTGTTGTCATGAGGAGAAGCAAAAGGAGCATCGCCGGAATGGATGGAGTCGCCAACGAGGAAGACTATGACCAATACGGTGATCCGATGAGCGAAGATGATGCTGATGACGACGAAACATATGTCAAAAGAAGAATGAAGACTACATTACCTATGAAAGATCGTAATCCATGGAGAAGGAAAAGTCATGACCATGGGCTCAATTATTCGACAACGAACAAAAGAGGGAAGAAGATCAGTTTGAAGTGTCATCGTCGCCCAAGCTGACAAACTAATCCCCAAAGTTTCTTTGTGTGTAGCTATTTTGTATACCACCGATAGCGGTCAAATGATGTAAGATATATATTATACTAATTATTATCTGGAGGGTAACAGTGGTATTGCTCAAACGACAGACCAAATTAAAGGAAGGAAAGTGCAAATGAAAGATAAGACAAAGAAAAGTGCAAATGAAAGAAAAAGAAAAAGAAAAAGAAAAATAAAGGAAGTTTTGCAAAATGAAATGAAAGAAAAAGAAAAAGGAACTAATGAGTTGTGGAAAATGAAATGCAAGAAAAATAAAAAAGAAAGAAAAATAATTAAAAAAATAGTTAGAAGTAGCGCCTTTTAGCTTGTGCGGCTCTATAGTTAAGAAAAATAAAAAAGAAAAAAAGTTAGCAGTAACGTGCTTTGGCCTGGGCAGTGCTATAGCTAAGAAAAAGAAAAAGAAAAAGAAAAAGAAAAAAAAGAAAAAAAGTTAGCAGTAGCGCGTTTTATCCTAGGCAACGCTATAGCTAAGAAAAAGAAAAGTAAAAATATGAAGAAAATAAGTTAGCAGTAGCGCTGTTTTGCTAGACCAGCGCTATAGCTAAGTTAGCTATAACGCGTTTTGCCAACACACGCTATAGCTAAGTTGCCTACAACACCCGCCCACGCCCACGCTCGATCTCTTTCCTTTCTCTCTCTCACTCTCTCGCTCGATCCCCTTTCTCCCGCACCCGCCCACGCCGCCGTCGCCGCCTGCACCCGCCCACGCAATTAGCAGTAGCGCTGGTTTTTTTCTATTAGTAGCATGGGCAGGCGCGCTACTGCTACGGCGCTACAGCTATTTTTAGCAGTATCACTTGTTTGGCCCAGTGCTACTGGTATATAAAGCTAGATGTAACATGCTTCCAACCAGCGCTACTGGTAATTATCTACAGCGCGTGGCACTAGCCAGCGCTACTATTATTTCAGTGCTACTGGTAATGTTTACCCCCACGCCACTGCTATCTTTTGTATTTTTTTGCGTTTTGGCTCTGTACACAATTAAACAGATCCACCGTTTATACAATAACATGCATATTCATTGAAAAGCAAGTGAGTCATCGATGAGCCAAAGTTATTAGAAGTCTCGACATGTCTCAAGTATCTCATCCTCATCAATCATGGTCGAACACATGTCTCGAAATAGCGTTACAAGTCATTACAAGTTCTCAATATATGCAACTACATGGTCACATACTCATGTTTCATCATCTATGTAGACTATGGTATGACCGCATAGAAGATAAGAGCGATCACGATGATCAAAAGCAGTATTATGTAGTAGTTTTTGCAGCAGCGCTGGTTCAGAATCTCTGTTGTGCTATGAATCTCAAGTAACTAGCTTCGGCTTCCGCTCTGCTATCAAACCCTTTCTGGCTTCCGTCGGAGAAGCTAGAGACCTGGGCCTGACACTGTGGCCACTCATCGTACACACCCGGAACATGCCCTACATACACGGCATACCACTTCCCCGCCATCGTTGATCTATATACCTGTTAGAGATACATATATATATATATCATGAAGGGAATTGAACGAAATAGTTATGAAATAGAAGCAACATATATAGTAAACATAGCTAACAAATTTCATCGTACCGAAAGTAATTAACTAGAGCGCGACACCATACATCTAATAGTATCATCATACACTGAGACATTCAAAGTTTCATCATACAGAAAGTAACAAGTAACTAAACAGACACATTGTTTTTAAGAAGTGCACTCTTCACATCTGTCCATATCCGGAAGGGTGTCACCAAGCTTAGTGAAAGGCGTCATGTCCTGATGCTATAGGGCATTGCGTGTTCGAACGTCAGCTCACAATATTGGGCCGCCGTAGAACATCCCATTCTCTTCGAGGACATCTTTCATGATGATGGACGCAATTTCCTGCTGGATCCTGTAGAAATCATTTCGAAGTTGATTATCCGGCACGGCTCCAAAGGCTTCGTCCCATCTCTGGATATGGGTATCGGATGAAGATTTCATGAAAAGTGATTGCACATCCCTTCTGTACTCCATCATTAGATGGATGACGTAGAATCCATCATTCGCACTTCTTGCCGGTTGCTGGATGCAACAGAAGTCAGTCTTGTGGCCGAAATAAAGACCGGCCTTATTTGTTTTTTTGCATTAGATGTAGCCACCCCGCATGCTGAAGCCCAGCATAGCTCTGTCCAGAACATGCTTTATGTGTGTGTAATCTTTCTTCTCTATGTTCTTCGATGGGTCCAAATATAGAGCGCGGGAGTAACGCGGGTAAAGAACGATGAGAACGGCATGACACACCCCGCTGCGCAAAATACACGATCAAGTTAGCCTCCATGCATGCAAAGTAACTATTGAAATGCACGTATGTGTTATAGTGCTATCCGCGGATGACTTACCCGGGATGATAAGGTAGGAGAATCGTTTCTTTCTCCTTATTGCTGACTAAGAATTCTTTGATGTACTGACTCGCATATTGACGGTTGGCGTCGTTGATTGACAAGAAGCCCTCATGCATGTAGTATGGGTCCGCGACCGCAAGACCGGTGACTTGCTCTCTCCTGACGATGTAGTTCATGTGCAGCGCATACAGGTGGGTGAACATAAAATCGAGTGTCCTCATTTGAAACATCTGGAAGATGTAATCAAACCTCAGGAAGAGGAGGTCCACGAGGCATGTGTGGATGTACATCTTGAAACTTCTCGGCACACGAACCATATAAAGTGGGTATCCTGGATCATCCGAGGCGAGGAGGCTTCTCTCTGTCGAAAGCACATGGTCATGGAGTCTCCTGAGATCCCCTGTTATGGCAGCTAGTGCATTCGCTGGTACCATTGGCTCTCCCACGGCATGGATTAATGGCGGATGTTTCATCGGTGCACTCTCAACCTTGGTCGAAGGCAGCTGGCTGCTAGAACCAACATTGCCAGCTTTATTGGATTTTCTCGCCGTCGGTCTCTTCCTCTGCTTCTTCTTGGTGGGCTGAGGTGCCGGTGAGTCTGTCAGACCCTCCCTGAGCACCACCCCTAGAGTTTCCGGGCTCAGCATTGGACGACTCTGTCTAAGTAGTTGAGCTTGGGTGGAACCGGCATCTAGAGGCATGTCCTGCAAGGATTGCATGAATAAAGACTTCTTGCACTCCCGAGGACGTTCCTGCTCTGGTACATGCATCTCATATTCATATGGTTGACTCATTGTTACTTCGTTGTCATAGGCAGTATTGAAATACTGGTCAGGGTCATCGGTCTCCTCCATGTCATGATCCCTACCATCTTCCATGGGGCAGATGGCATCATTAGCCGGAATGGTTGGCCCTCCTTCCTCGTGTCTCTCGATCTCAGCAAGCAGCACAGACGATGGTTGTACTTGTGTAGGAGGGGTTGTGGTCATACCTTCATGAGGTCCCGTTGGTGTGCTCCCGGCCACCTCGACACGAAGAAGATTTTTTGGCCACAGGATCAGCCAATTTTTGCATTGGCCAAGCTGCGTGGGGGTCTTGTCATCCTCTCCATTGGTTTGTATCGGACGAGGGAGACCCTCGTAGCCAGCTTTCACACTCGCCACGGAGACCCTTAAGGCGTTATCAGGCATCTGCCGGCGGTGAAACAATCGATCCTTAGGCTTCACTATAGTACCCTTCCCCACATCCACCAACCCGCCCTTCATGTTATAAAGGAGGGTGCATGGAGTGGATTCGGCCTAAAAAGAATGGTAACTGAAGATTAATTAATTAGTTGAGTTGATGAAGGTGCGACGCGTATTTACCATGAGGGCGTCAAGCTCAGCCTATGTCGACGGCCCGACATTCAAGCCAGAGACGGAGCTAGGGCTGCTGTGAGAGCTGGGTGCAGGAGCAGGTGCTGGAGGAGGTGCGGGTGCGGTTGCCATACTAGGTATGGGTATGGGTGCGGTGTTCATTGAGTTGCTCCCGGTGAAGCTGGGCATGGGAAAATCACTTGGTGGCGCGTTTGGATTTTGTTGAACCCATGTGACCACTGTTGGAATCAAGCTTGTAAAGGCAGCCACCATATCATCTCTATAGGCAGCGATTATCTCACCTTTGGTCTCAGCTTTTGCCTGCAGCTGCTTGCCTCTCTCTGACCTGGCCTTGGCAGCTTCTTCATTGCAACTCTCCTTGAACCTTTCAAAGTCCTCTATTGTAATTTTTGGATTGTCTGCAACAATCTCTGTGTAGGTTTCATATCCTACTTGAATCACCCTTTTCGCCCTAGTTTTCCAAGCGCTCAATGCATTGCTGAACTTCCCTAGGGCTTTGTTGTTGATTTTTTTCATGGCATCATCATCCCATGGGTCGACATCGTCATTCCAACCGGGGAACATGAATCTTGCGTGCAACCTAGTTAGAAGCAGCTTCTTCAAATGTTCATTCTTCCGTATTTTTGTGGTTTTGATGTTAGCAGTATCCCATAGGATGCATGCTAGTTGGTTGTCGTAACACGCTGCCACTTCTCGCGGCTCTATTGGCTTGAACTCGCTAGGGTGCACCGCCGTGACCACCAGTCTTCTTGTGCCGAGCTCATTTGGGCGTCGTGTCCTCTTTTCCTTCTTTCCCTCACTGGCTTGGGAGGTCCCACCTTCCGTGCTTTAGTTAGGAACATCATCAGCGCCAGTCTCAGTGCCGGTGTCGTTGGTGGCATCAGTGTCGGTGCTAGCGCCACCACCATCGTCATCCGTCATGACAAGGCGGTTCGGACACCCAGCTTGCTGTCTCTCCTGATCCGGCAGTAAGTCGAGGTAGGCGTGTGCTCGACCTAATTGGGACTAAGAACCTCCGGCCTCATCGGTGTCGGTCATGTTTCCTAGGGTTCACCGCAAATTATCGAGCTTTACATAATAAAGTTAATAATGACAAAACAAGACCTTTGTTTTGCCAGAAATTTCATTTCATTCCCGTCGCGACAAATCTCAAGCACTCGATATGTCCAACTTTCAAGCACAAGTCATGCCGAAATTCATGGAAAATTTCGGCATGACCTTTGCTAGAAAGTGCACATATAGAGCGCCTGAAATTTGCCGGAATGGAAATGAATCAACATTTCATGCAAAACATAGGTCACTCGCAACCGGCAAAACATAGGTCACATACAGAGCATCTCGCAAGCAATGGAGCAACTCCAAATGGACTCCAATGGACATCATTTCATTTCATTTCATAAACTTGCTGATGTGTCCATCAACATTGCATTCAAATAAAATTGCAGACTACTGTAATGGACTAGTTATAGAAATGCAAAATTGATCACTGCAAATTTTCACTAACAAAACTTTCTGCCAACTAGTTGCTTCCAATACAACTACTTGTGGCTTAATACAAAAAACAATCTTCAGTTTCCACTAATCTTTAGTGGCAGAAAAATGCTCAATGATGCTAACATGACACTTTCCAAGATATTTTTAGCATTGTTTTTTGCAATGATGTAAGCTACTCCATTTTCCATGGCATATTCAGTGGTATCTACTACTCCATTTTCCGAATTTTTAAAAATACTCAATTTCATTTTCATTTAAACATAGGTCACATATTTAGTGGCATATTCAGTTTCAGTATGGTCTCTACACCATTAGTTCATCATATTTATCTTAATTACCATAGAACCTAGATACTAATGCTATTGTTGCTGCTACCTAACCAGACATGGAACACTGCATAAGGCTAAATCCTGCAAAATCCTGCTACCTGACCAGAAAGGAGGGGGTGGCTCACCACACGGCGGGGTTAGGGTCGCCGGGGCTGAGGGGGTGGCGTCGGGGTAAGGGCTCGCCGGGGCTGAGGGGTGGTGTCGGGGTCGCCGAGGCAGAGGGGGTCCTTCTCCTCCTCGTCGATCTGTAGAGAGATCAAATTTGGTCAGAGAGAGAGTGAGAGCGTCGGAGTGGGAGGATCCGGGCCAGGGGTGCACCTAGGGCAGAGGGCAGCACGGGGGGAGGGAGCGTCGGGGTGGCCAGTAGCCGGCGTCGGGGCCGGGTGCGGCGCGTGTCGACGGCGGCGTGGGCAGGTGTGGGAGTCGGGTGGTGTGGGTAGGTGCGGGCGTCGGCAGTGGTGTGGTGTAACGCCCCGGACACACCCGCCGGTGATCGTTACTCCTGGCGGGGTGTAGACTGGCCCCACAGATCAATACTAGTCTTTTCTGGGCACTTTGTCCTCACTCGTGCGCACCCGGGGGCAACTTCCCGATCGGTTACCCATCCTGACACTACTCCAAGCTGAGCACGCTTAACTTTGGAGTTTTGTCCGAATGGGCTCCCGGAAAAGAAGGAATTCCTTATTGATATGAGTAGTCTATCATCCCTAATAAGCCAGGCTATCACACGTGGGCAGGTGCAGGTGGTGACGGCGGCGTGGGCGGGTGCGAGAGAAAGGGGATCGAGCGAGAGAGTGAGAGAGAGAGAGAGCAAAGAGATCGAGCGTGGGCGTGGGCGGGTGCTGTAGGCAACTTAGCTATAGCGCCTGTTGGCAAAACGCGCTATAGCTAACTTAGCTATAGCGCTGGTCTAGCAAAACAGCGCTACTGCTAACTTTTTTTCTTTATATTTTTCTTTTTCTTAGCTATAGCGCTACCGAGGATAAAACGCGCTACTGCTAACTTTTCTTCTTTTTCTTTTTCTTAGCTACCGCGCTGCCCTGGCCAAACCACACTACTGCTAACTTTTTTTCCTTTTTATTTTTCTTAACTATAGCGCCGCACAAGCTAAAACGCGCTACTACTAACTAGTTTTTATTATTTTTCTTTCTTTTTTTCTTTTTCTTGCATTTCATTTTGCAAAACTTCTTTTCTTTTTCTTTCATTTGCACTTTTCTTTGTCTTATCTTTCATTTGCACTTTCCTTCCTTTAATTTGGTCTGTCGTTTGAACCATACCACTGTTACCCTCTGGATAATAATTAGTATAATATATATCTTACATCATTTGACCTCTATCGGCGGTATACAAAATAGGTAGACACACACAAAACTTTGGGGATTAGTTTGTCACCTAGGGCGACGACGACACTTCAGACTGATCTTCTGCCCTCTTTTGTTCATTGTCGAATAATTGAGCCCATGGTCGTGACTTTTCCTTCTCCAGGGATTACGATCTTTCGTAGGTAATGTAGTCTTCATTCTTCTTTTGACATATGTTTCGTCGTCATCAGCATCATCTTCCCGCATCAGATCACCGTACTGGTCATAGTCTTCCTCGGTGGCGACTCCATCCATTCCGGCGAAGCTCCTTTTGCTTCTCCTCACGACAACACGGCTGGGATTGATCGGATCAGTTATGAAGAAACATTGTGTCACGTGCTTAGCATGTACTCATGGCTCACTTTTGGCGATGGCGTTGACGGTACCGCTATCGGAGTAGGGTATACACATGGTAGTGAAATGTCGGTTTCTCTGTGTACATTCTTAGCCCATCTGACACGGAACATCATCGCGCTATGCATTCCAGAGTAGTTAAGCTCCCATATCTCTTCGACCCTTCCGTAATATCTTTCAATTACATTCCCGGTCATCGCTTCCATCATCACCCCTGAGTTTTGGTCATCATTGTTTATATCTTTCTCCTCTGTGTAGAACGTGTATCCGTTGATATCGTATACTTGATAAGCCGCGAGGTTGGTCGAGGGGCCATGTGCTAAGGCGTATATGAGTGTTCCGTTCGGACAACCCTCTTACGGGGAATTAGCCATAACTCGCTCTTTGAACCAACACACGAAAGTGGAGTTGTGCTCTCTAATAACTTCAGCGCCCGTCCTGTGCACGCCACTGTGACGGTATTTCTTTGCAATGGTCTCTTTGTGCAGTGTCACGAAATCTTCTAGCACATATAGGTGTTGTAACACTAGTAAGTTTGCCCTGTCAAGGTCGTTTTGTCGGCCCGAGCGTAACACATTCACATCCCTATGACCGTTGGTGTGACCTTCACCTTCGAGCCTTCCACAGTGCTTGTTGACAGGCAAACCAACAATAGGGTCTTTGGTCAGATAACTCTCACAGAAAGAGGTGCATTCTTTGGTAGGATATCCCTAGGCTATGCTTCCATCTGGGCCCTAGGTCGATGATGTCGTCCATGATGTGGACACATAGATGCACAATGACATCAAAGAACATGGGCGGGAAGTACATCTCTAGATCATTCAGTATGACAACAATCTCTTCCTGTAGCCTATGGAGTTGCTTCACACTGATCGACTTTCAAGAGATAGCATCAAAAAAGTGGCATAGGTCAGTAAGAATCTCACGCACATGTGTGTCCATAATCCCTCTAAGTGCAACCGGGAGTAACTGCGTCATCATCACATGACAGTCGTGAGACTTCATCCCACTGAACCTTTTTTTCTTAGTGTCCAGATATCTGCTTATCTTTCCATAGTATCCGGAACTAACTTTGATACCAGCAAGGAACTTGAACAATTGATCGACCTCCTTCGGATCTAAGGTGAAGCAAGAGGGGGGCAATATTGTTCTTCGTTCTTGTTTACTTTTTTGCCCCTATCTTTCGTCTCTGTCTCCGTCTCTGTCTCCTCTAACGACCTTTTACCAGGCATTTGGAGATCTTTCCGGATTTTCAAAAATTCCAAGTCATTTCTTGCCTTCGGCCCATCCTTGGTCCTCTCCGGCATGTTCATCAATGTTCCAAGCAAACTCTCAAGGATATTTTTTGTGATATGGATTTGATCAAGGCTATGAGGCATGTCGAGTATGAGCCAGTATTCCAAGTCCCCGAAAATAGATCTCGTCTTCCATATCTTCAACAGGGGCTCCGACGCCTTTTTCTTCGTCTTTCCCGGCGAGGGGCACTCTTCCAAATTCTTCAATAACTCATATATTTCTGCACCGCTACGCTTACGTGGAGGACCTCGATGCTCAACCTTACCATTGAATAGATCTCCATGCTTTCTCCATGGGTCATCCTTCTCGAGCCATCTTCGATGCCCCATGTACACGATTTTCGAAGACCCGCCATCTTTCGATAGCTGCAGAGAAGTTGTATCATCCATGCACCTCGTGCATCCGCAATATCCGTGGCACACCTGGCCGGAGAGATAGCCGTAACCGAGATAGTCCTGCACCGTCGTGATCAGCGCGGCTCTCATGTAGAAATACTCTCCTTTGCTTGCATCCCATGTCTTGGCCGTCGTTGTCCATAAGGCCTGTAACTCCTCTTTCAGTAACCTGAGATACAGATTTATATAATTTCCCGATTGTTTCGGCCCTTGAATAAGCATAGCCATGTGTATGTATTTTTCCTTCATGCACAACCAGGGGGAGGTTGTACATCCATACAAACACGGGCCATGTGCTATGATTGGTGTTCTGGTTGCCAAATGGATTCATGCCACCACTACTAGCGCCAAGCACGATGTTCCTTGGATCATTTGCGAAAAGTTCAAATTCAGCATTTAATGCTCTCCACTGGCTAGCATCTGCGAGGTGTCTCATCTTCGGCTCATCTCCGTCATCCGGCTTCACCCTCTCCGCGTGCCAGCACATAAGCTTTGTGTAACGCCCCGAGACCGTTGTGCCAGGTGTCCTCCAGTTATTCGCTGTTGTTCCCTTGTCATTTGCTTGCATGTTGCATCTTGTCATGTCATCATGTGCATTGCATCAACATGTTTTCAAAACCTGCATCCGTCCGGGTTTCCCCCAGTTCTTTTTGTTGTCCATTCTGAGCCCAGACACACTTGCACGCACCCGCGGCATGTCCGAAATATTATTTTATAAGTGGCCGTAAAATGTTCTCGGAATGGGTTGAAATTTGGCGTACGGTCTTATTATAGTGTAGATAGACCGCCTGTCTAGTTTCATCGCGTTCGGAGTCCGTTTGACGCCCCAACGGATAACTATAGCGGCAGTATAGCCGGTATAACGTCGGACGTTTTCGGTCTCCGAAAACAGTCGCTGGGCCTCCCTCTCTTTTCTTTCTCTCAGCTCGAGACCGTCTACACAGCTCACTACCTACCGCCAGGTCCAACCTAACCTCTCTCGTCAGCCCGCACCCCCCTCGCGCGCGTCCGAAAATTGTCCCGGACCCGACCCGAGCAGTCGTCATCGTTGGATCCGGATCATCCCCAAACATCTACGAAACATCTCCGTTTTGTTAAGACTCCCTAGCTATTTTATCTGTGATCATCCGATTGCAATCGTAGGGTCGAGATAGCCCTAACCTAATGCGTGATGTATGTATATTTACAGTCCACCCCTAGTCTAATTTCAGACCAATCCCTAATTTCTAGGGATCCTCCTAGCTGCCGCCGCTCCTCTGGTCTTTTCATCCTTGGGATCCTCCCAGATCCCCATCGGCCAACCACCACCGATCCATCTCTCCGCCTCTCAAGCAGCATCCTCAAGCCCCATGGAGCCAGGCCTCTGCCAGTCGCCTTCGACCACAGGCACCGCCTCCTCCTCGTCGCGTTTGAGGAGACGAACGCCTCGCTAGCCTCAAAGCTCGATCGAGCGCCATTGCTCCTCCCTCCTGCTTGTGCTCGAGGGGCTTGCCTCGGATGCTGCCGCTAACAGCAGCAGATCCAGCGCCACCGTGCCCGGACGCCTCTGGCAAAGCTCTGGCGAGCCAACTGCGCCTGTTCTTCCCTCCATTTTCTCGTTTTCTTCTCTGTATCTCTCCTCTCTGAAACTCTCTCGATTTCATGTACATGCCTACAGGAGTACATCCGCTACTGCCGATCGAGCGCCATGCGCCAAGTCCCCGCTGCCTCGGATCCCGGCGACCCCAGTTCGCCGTCAACGCCGCCATCTTGCTACCCTCGCCGGAGAGCACTGCGCCGCCCGAGTTGCGCCCAAGCCCCATCGCGCAGCGCCTGCCCAGCCTCTGCTTCGAGCAGAGGAGGAAGCTGCCTCGTTCAACATCAGTTGACCGCGCCCCTCCACCTCGTTCGATCCTGCCAGCGTGGACAGGCGCCAAGGCCCAGCACCACCCGTCCGCTTCATCCCCGTCGTCCCACCAGAGTTCCCCGCCTCGCCGCTGACCAGCAGCGCCATCGCCTTGTTTTTCCCTGCATCGAACAAGGAGACCTGCTATCGCGTTGACCCCATCCTCCACCGCGCTGGCCAGTTGCCTGGCCTGCCAGGCGCGCTAGGCCCAGCTCCCATGCCGGCCCAGCCGCTCCTTTTACTGGCGCGCCTCCTCCCCGCTGACCGGGCCAGGCCCAATGTGAGCTCCGCCCAGCCCTTTTGACTGTGCACAGTTGGGCCAGCCACTTTCGGCCCAACTTCTATTTTTTTATCAGGCGATCTGTCTATTTATCCAGAGATTTACCAGTTTGCAGAAAAGTCCCTCTAGATCATGCATATAATAACTCACAAACCGTGCATCGGTTTAAAACAAACTTAATATGAAACTTGCTTAGTTTTTCATCTAGTTTAATAATATGTCATTTTCATCCATGTTTAAAATGCTTAAAATGTTGTTTGTTTACATTTGCTCCTATGCCATGTTAAAATGCTTTAATTCATAACTAAATAACTGTAACTCCGAATTTAATAAATTATATATGTAAATGGGGTAGAATTTTGCATAGTTTAACATGGTGGCATCACTTTGCATGTTTAATAACTCTAAAATTATGTTTAGGGAAGAACAGTACCAAACCTAATATATGCATATGAGGATTTACCGGAATTGTTGTTCGTTGCTTCCGGCCTCATTTAAACTTGACTAGATAGGTAGTTTTACTTTGCTTCACCCTTGCCATGCTAACAGCATTTAATATTGTGGAGTACCTAACCGAGAGTTAACTAAATAAGTGATGTGGTGTTCCGTCAATATGCAACTCGTTGCATATTGAGCTCCACTTAACTTGTAGTTTTGTTTGTGCCCTTTGCCATGCCATGCATATTTAAACCGGACATGCATCATAATTGTTTTGCGCATCATGCCATGTTATGTGATGGTTGTTTACCACGATTTCTTGCTTCTTTCCGGTGTTGCTTCTTCGGGTTGGTTCAGATAACGTCGTGTTGTGAGGATCTGTTCGTCTACGTCCGTTTGTCTTCTTCATGGACTCGTTCTTCTTCCTTGCGGGATTTCAGGCAAGATGATCATACCCTCGAAATCACCACTATCTTTGTTTTGCTAGATGCCCACTCTTTTTCTATGCCTATGCTGCGATACCTACCACTTGCTTGTCATGCCTCCCATATTGTTGAACCAAGCCTCTAACCCACCTTGTCCCAGCAAACCGTTGATTGGCTATGTTACCGCTTTGCTCAGCCCCTCTTATAGCGTTGTTAGTTGCAGGTGAAGATTGAAGTTTGTTCCTTGTTGGAACATGAAGATACCGTTCCTTGTTGGAACATATTTACTTGTTGGGATATCACAATATATCTTATTTAATTAATGCATCTATATACTTGGTAAAGGGGGGAAGGCTCGGCCTTATGCCTGGTGTTTTGTTCCACTCTTGCCACCTTAGTTTCGTCATATCGGTGTTATGTTCCCGGATTTGCTTCCCTTACGCGGTTGGGCTATAATAACCCCTTGACAGTTCACCTCAAGTAAAGCTCTTCCAGCAATGCCCAACATTGGTTTTAGCATTTGCCACCTAGCCTTTTCTTTTCCCTTGGGAGTCGCGCTCTTGAGGGTCATCATTATTTTACCCCCCCGGGACAGTGCTCCTCTGAGTGTTGGTCCAAACTAGAGTCTTGTGCAGCGCCCCCTCGGGGAAACTCGAGGTTTGGTTTTAGTTGTATGGAGCGCTCATCTGAGTGTGCCCTGAGAACGAGATATGTGCAGCTCCTATCGGGATTTGTCGGCACATTCGGGCGGTGTTGCTGGTTTAGTTTTACCCTGTCGAAATGTCTTGTTGTACCGGAATACCGAGTCTGATCGGAATGTCTCGGGAGGAGGTCTATTCCTTCGTTGACCGTGAGAGCATGTGATGGGCTAAGTTGGGACACCCCTGCAGGGTTTTGAACTTTCGAAAGCGGTGCCCGCGGTTAGGGGAAGATGGGAATTTGTTAACGTCCGGTTGTAGAAAACCTAAACTTGACCTTAATTAAAATGAGTCAACTGCGTGTGTAATCATGATGGTCTCTTTCCGGCGGAGTCCGGGAAGTGAACACGGTTGTTGGAGTTATGCTTGACGTAGGTTGTTTAGGATCACTTCTGGATCATACTTTTATCAACCGTGCTTTGCCTTCTCTTCTCGCTCTCATTTGCGTATGTTAGCCACCATATATGCTATTCGCTTGCTGCAGGTCCACCTCATACCTTTTACCTTACCCATAAGCTTAAATAGTCTTGATCGTGAGGGTGCGAGATTGCTGTGTCCCCGTGGCTCACAGATACTTCCAAAACCAGCTTGCAGGTGCCGATGAGTCCGTGCAGATGACGCAACCATGCTCAAGGAGGAGTTCTATGAAGATCTTGTCCTTTATGTTGTTTTGTTCTAGTTGTTCAGTAGTGGAGCCCAGTTGGGGTCGATCGGGGACCTTTGTTGCATTTGGGGTTCTTCTTTTATTTTGGTTCCGTAGTCAGACCTTGATTGTATTTGGATGTTATAATGCTTTATTCATGTATTGTGTGAAGTGGCGATTGTAAGCCAACTATGTATCTCTTTCCCTTATGTATTACATGGGTTGTGTGAAGATTACCTCAATTGCGACATTGCTTTCAATGCGGTTATGCCTCTAAGTCGTGCTTCGACACGTGGGAGATATAGCCGCATCGAGGGCATTACAAGTTGGTATCAGAGCCTTCCCCGACCTTAGGAGCTCCCATTGCTTGATCGTTTTTAGCAGCCATTGTTGAGTCTAGAAAATGTTTTGAGTCATTTAGGAATTGTATATCATAGAGTTTAGGAATTCTTTTTACTTCCCAGTCTCCTCATCGCTCTGGTAAGGCATCCTGACGTAGAGTTTTGACTCTTCTCTTCTCAAATTTCACAAAAAAAAATTTAGGATCACGCGGGTATCTTGGAATCGTTCCGATGGTTTTGTGACGAGAACATTGTCTTGGTGCCTCCTGTCAGGGGTTTTGTGGAAGTGTCCCGGGGATTTGAGCTCTGAGGTGTTGTCGTCATTATTTTATCTTTGCAATTCTGGAATACCTGAGTTTAGTACGCCGACATCGAAAATCTCTTTTATGCAGTTCGTTGGTGAGATAACCTCGACGCCACCCAATACTGGGGCGGGAGTTCGGGAGTATTGCCATAACTCGTATAATGGATGCTTTTCGAAGGTTGAGGTAGATGATTTCCGAAGGATTCTTGGTTATGTGTTGAAGGATGGATACAGCTGGATGTAGGATTTACTAGTTTGGGTGAGATATTATGCTTCCCCTGTATCCCCAACACCTGATTGCATAACCGGAAAGGTTCGGGAGTTTCATAGGTGGGAATTCAAGTAGCTCTTAGGATATCTTTCCGACAGATGTATGATATGAAATTGGGGTTCGACGTCTAGTGGTCCGCCTATCCACGGTCGGTTTAAAGTGGTCTCGTTGTGTCCTAAAGAGTCCTTGGCTATGCCGACTCAGAGACGCTTCGTATGTCATGTGCACTGCCTTGTACATGATGGTGCTGTACGATCGAGCCCGTGTAGGCCCCACCACGAAAACATCGAACGAAATCTCTATCATATGTTTGTTCCGGCTTATTTTGCAAGCCAATCCTTTGTTTTGTTTTCAGTTGTGGTATTCGAGTTGCTTCGAAGTCAAATGTTGATTCCATACCTTTTCCAAGTGGTGTTCTCATATTTCTATGTGATTACCAACCCTTCTCGATCATCGAGTTTGTCATGTCAATCCTTTTCACCGGTGTGTTTCTCTTCAAGTGGATCCGATCATTTCAACATTTGCAAGATCCAATCTCAATTCTTCTCAACGGTGTTCATTTCATTCGTCCCAAGCTGCCTTTGTTTTCCCCCCCCCCCCCCCCTTTTCCTCAAGGACTCAGATGTCTTAATGAAGCATCCATCTTATGGATGTGAAGTCTCTCCATTCTTTTTTGTCATTGTTCTTATCCGGTGATTCTCATGAAGATTTTAACGGAGCCTCAAGGTCATCATCCTTAATTTGTTTCTTCTCTGGTGGATTCAATTCTAACTTTGTTGATCATATCCTTTCCTCGTTTCAATGCTTTCTCATGCCGGTGCTCCTCATATTCTTTCACTTCTCGTTATTCAATTGTTCTGGAGTGCTGAAGATATCTCCAAGATTCGTGTTTTCCACTCTACATTCGTTCAAGATCTTTCGAGATTGGTATCTCATTAAAGTCATTTAATTCAACCGGTGCAATATCTTTCAAGTAATCATTTCAACGGTGTTTCTTTTGAGTGGGCCCTAACCCACAGGTCTATTCCCAGGATCTTACCTGACTCTTCTTATTTCCCGGAGATATCCTCAAATTTCTTGTCAAAATTTGACATAAGAATGCATTGTCATCAGTAAAATGTCTTTCTCCAAGATCTGTCGAATTCTTTTCATCGTTGGCTCAATCTCTTCGCATTTGATTCTTCCGGAGTGCCTCTACAATTCTTGGTGGTGTTTCTCGTCGTCATTCTCTGCATTTGAAGACCGAAGAAGATTTTTTCTCTCAATCTTGCTTCATTCTTTTCAAGATTCGTGATTCTAGCTTGTTGCCATCCTCTCATAATTGTTTTCGATTGTGACATTTCTTTTCACCCATCCGGTGAAAATTCAGGAGTCTTTTCAGTTTGATTCTCCGGAGGCCATCATCTCACTATTATTCATTTCAGCTGGCAGCTCACATTCTCCAAATCTTACCAGTGCATCATTAAAGTATTCTCTTATCAGTTTGTGATCTATTCATTCTCATATATCAAATTCCCTGAAGTATCTTCATTCATTCTCTAACTCTTCCCGGTGTTTCTTTATCTTTCCTTCGTTCAGTTTCAATTATTATGGTGGTTCATTCAAGTTTCTCTTCTTTCGTTTATCATATCAATGTATTTGTTATTTCTATCCTACCGGTGGTTCGTTGAAGACCTTCTCAAGTTGGCGCCATATCTATCTTCATCCTTTCCATGAGAATAAGTAGTGTGCCAAATCCGTTGATTGTCATCAATTTAATTGGTGAAGGATAAGCATAATGTAATTCTTATTCTTGTTGCATCGACTGAACTCAATTCCCTATTCCGGAGGCTCATCAAATTCTTGATTTCGTTTGTTCATCTTTCTTTTCCCGGAGTTCCAAGTTCTCTCAATTATTTCACCACGGAGATTCATCTAAATCATTACAATGTTTTACCTTGTGTTTTCAACTTCTCTTTCTTTTCGTTACCTTTTGTGTACCGGAGTTCTTCATGCAGGTTCTACACGATGGTTCATCAAGGATTTAATTCCTTCTCGAAGTTTTTCATCGAGATTTGTTTCTAATGAACTCAAACATTCTTCATCTTGCAATCTGGAGTGCAATTCTTTCAACCGTATCATTCGAGATGGTATTATGTCATTCTTGATAATTTGAGTTCATGTCTCATGATTCACATGTGGTCAAGGATGAGGTATTTTAAATCCATCAATCTCTTCTTTGGAGTTATCTTGGGGTTATACTTAACCTAAAGCCTTCCCTAAGGTTTGTAGCTATCCATGGTGCTTATAAATGACCCAAGTTCTTCATTTATCCTTCCGGTGAAATAAGTTTCTCGTCTCCTTGTTTATTCCAATCTAATCCTTTCCTGTGAGTGGCGGGTTGTCACCTCATAATTTGAGTTGTATTCCATAAGACCATATCAAGCTTATTATTTTCGTTGTTGGTTTTCCAACAACTCCGTTCAACCTTTCTCCTAAAGATGCCTTTTCAGGCTCTTTTGTAGCAGAAGTTGGCATTGTCTTCTACATTACTATGTCTCAATTATCTTTACTCTACTCTTTCATTCCGGAGGCATTGTGATGTTGCTCTCTGCAACCCATCTTCTTGTTTTGTCAGGATCTTGTTCTTTTCGTCCTTATCCTTTTAACCGGAGTGTCGTGCCTGCTTTTCAAATTTTTCCCATTCTGCCAAGTTTTGCCTCCCTTCTCAGACGGAGTGCTGCTCAAATTATATCATTCTTAATCCTTCTCTATCTTGTTTTAACCGGAGTGGTTTCAATATACATCTTGCCCTTCAACCTCAAGGTTTTTCGCAATGTTCTTTGTCCCTCTTTTCTAACGGAGTGTTTTTCAAATTTTTCATCTCCATTATTCTTTTTCTCGAAATGGTATAACCTTTTCAAGGTTCTTTGGTCTCACTCGTTTGTCAAAAAAAAGCAACTTAGTTTTACCTCTTCTCTTTCTCTTCCGTTTTTCCCTCCGGTGCCATTCTAGATCTCGGGACGAGATCCTCTCGTAGTGTTAGAGTGTTGTAACGCCCCGAGACCGTTGTGCCAGGTGTCCTCCAGTTATTCGCTGTTGTTGCCTTGTCATTTGCTTGCGTGTTGCATCTTGTCATGTCATCATGTGCATTGCATCATCATGTTTTCGAAACCTGCATTCGTCCGAGTTTCCCCCAGTTCTTTTCGTTGTCCATTCTGAGCCCACACACACTTGCACGCACCTGCGGCATGTCCGAAATATTATTTTATAAGTGGCCGGAAAATGTTCTCGGAATGGGTTGAAAGTTGGCGTACGGTCTTATTATAGTGTAGATAGACCGCCTGTCAAGTTTCAACGCGTTCGGAGTCCGTTTGACGCCCCAACGGATAACTATAGCGGCAGTATAGCCGGTCTAACGTCGGACGTTTTCAGTCTCCGAAAACAGTCGCTGGGCCTCCCTCTCTTCTCTTTCTCTCAGCTCGAGACCGTCTACACAGCTCACTACCTACCGCCAGGTCCAACCTAACCTCTCTCGTCAGCCCGCACCCCCCATCGCGCGCGTCCGAAAATTGTCCCGGACCGACCCGAGCAGTCGTCACCGTTGGATCCGGATCATCCCCAAACATCTACAAAACATCTCCGTTTTGTTAATTGGACTCCCTAGCTATCTTATCCGCGATCATCCGATTGCGATCGTAGGGTCGAGATACCCTAACATAATGCGTGATGTATGTATATTTACAGTCCACCCCTAGTCTAATTTCAGACCAATCCCTAATTTCTAGGGATCCTCCTAGCCGCCGCCGCTCCTCTGGTCTTTTCATCCTTGGGATCCTCCCAGATCCCCATCGGCCAACCACCACCGATCCATCTCTCCGCCTCTCGAGCAGCGTCCTCAAGCCCCATGGAGCCAGGCCTCTTCCTGTCGCCTTCGACCACAGGCACCGCCTCCTCCTCGTCGCGTTCGAGGAGACGAACGCCTCGCTAGCCTCAAAGCTCGATCGAGTGCCACTTCTCCTCCCTCCTGCTTGTGCTCGAGGGGCTTGCCTCGGATGCTGCTGCTAACAGCAGCAGATCCAGCGCCGCCGTGCCCGGACGCCTCTCGCAAAGCTCGGGCGAGCCAACTGCGCCTGTTCTTCCCTCCGTTTTCTCGTTTCCTTCTCTGTATCTCTCCTCTCTGAAACTCTCTCGATTTCATGTACATGCCTACAGGAGTACATCCGCTGCTGCCGATCGAGCGCCATGCGCCAAGTCCCCGCTGCCTCGGATCCCGGCGACCCCAGTTCGCCGTCAACGCCGCCATCTTGCTACCCTCGCCGGAGAGCACTGCGCCACCCGAGTTGCGCCCAAGCCCCATCGCGCAGCGCCTGCCCAGCCTCTGCTTCGAGCAGAGGAGGAAGCTGCCTCGTTCAACATCAGTTGACCGCGCCCCTCCACCTCGTTCGATCCTGCCAGCGTGGACAGGCGCCAAGGCCCAGCACCACCCGTCCACTTCATCCCGTCGTCCCACCGGAGTTCCCCGCCTCGCCGCTGACCAGCAGCGCCATCGCCTTGTTTTTCCCTGCATCGAACGAGGAGACCTGCTACCGCGTTGACCCCGTCCTCCACCGCGCTGGCCAGTTGCGTGGCCTACCAGGCACGCTAGGCACAGCTCCCACGCCGGCCCAGCCGCTCCTTTTACTGGCGCGCCTCCTCCCCGCTGACCGGGCTAGGCCCAATGTGAGCTCCGCCCAGCCCTTTTGACTGTGCACAGTTGGTCCAGCCACTTTCGGCCCAACTTCTATTTTTTTTATCAGGCGATCTGTCTATTTATCCAGAGATTTACCAGTTTGCAGAAAAGTCCCTCTAGATCATGCATATAATAACTCACAAACCGTGCATCGGTTTAAAACAAACTTAATATGAAACTTGCTTAGTTTTTCAACTAGTTTAATAATATGTCATTTTCATCCATGTTTAAAATGCTTAAAATGTTGTTTGTTTAAATTTGCTCCTATGCCATGTTAAAATGCTTTAATTCATAACTAAATAAGCGTAACTCCGAATTTAATGAATTATATATGTAAATGGGGTAGAATTTTGCATAGTTTAACATGGTGGCATCACTTTGCATGTTTAATAACTCTAAAATTATGTTTAGGGCAGAACAGTACCAAACCTAATATATGCATATGAGGATTTACCGGAATTGTTGTTCGTTGCTTCCGGCCTCATTTAAACTTGACTAGATAGGTAGTTTTACTTTGCTTCACCCTTGCCATGCTAACAGCATTTAATATTGTGGAGTACCTAACCGAGAGTTAACTAAATAAGTGATGTGGTGTTCCGTCAATATGCAACTCGTTGCATATTGAGCTCCACTTAACTTGTAGTTTTGTTTGTGCCCTTTGCCATGCCATGCATATTTAAACCGGACATGCATCATAATTGTTTTGCGCATCATGCCATGTTATGTGATGGTTGTTTACCACGATTTCTTGCTTCTTTCCGGTGTTGCTTCTTCGGGTTGGTTCCGATAACGTCGTGTTGTGAGGATCCGTTCGTCTACGTCCGTTTGTCTTCTTCATGGACTCGTTCTTCTTCCTTGCGGGATTTCAGGCAAGATGATCATACCCTCGAAATCACTACTATCTTTGTTTTGCTAGATGCTCACTCTTTTGCTATGCCTATGCTGCGATACATACCACTTGCTTGTCATGCCTCCCATATTGTTGAACCAAGCCTCTAACCCACCTTGTCCCAGCAAACCGTTGATTGGCTATGTTACCGCTTTGCTCAGCCCCTCTTATAGCGTTGTTAGTTGCAGGTGAAGATTGAAGTTTGTTCCTTGTTGGAACATGAAGATACCGTTCCTTGTTGGAACATGTTTACTTGTTGGGATATCACAATATATCTTATTTAATTAATGCATCTATATAATTGGTAAAGGGTGGAAGGCTCGGCCTTATGCCTGGTGTTTTGTTCCACTCTTGCCGCCTTAGTTTCCTTCATATCGGTGTTATGTTCCCGGATTTTGCGTCCCTTACACGGTTGGGCTATAATGGGAACCCCTTGACAGTTCGCCTTAAGTAAAGCTCTTCCAGCAATGCCCAACATTGGTTTTACCATTTGCCACCTAGCCTTTTCTTTTCCCTTGGGAGTCGCGCTCCTGAGGGTCATCATTATTTTACCCCCCCGAGGCAGTGCTCCTCTGAGTGTTGGTCCAAACTAGAGTCCTGTGCAGCGCCCCCTTGGGGAAACTCGAGGTTTGGTTTTAGTTGTATGGAGCGCTCATCTGAGTGTGCCCTGAGAGCGAGATATGTGCAGCTCCTATCGGGATTTGTCGGCACATTCGGGCGGTGTTGCTGGTTTAGTTTTACCCTGTCGAAATGTCTTGTTGTACCGGAATACCGAGTCTGATCGGAATGTCTCGGGAGGAGGTCTATTCCTTTGTTGACCGTGAGAGCTTGTGATGGGCTAAGTTGGGACACCCATGCAGGGTTTTGAACTTTCGAAAGCCGTGCCCGCGGTTATGGGCAGATGGGAATTTGTTAACGTCCGGTTGTAGAAAACCTAAACTTGACCTTAATTAAAATGAGTCAACTGCGTGTGTAATCATGATGGTCTCTTTCCGGCGGAGTCCGGAAAGTGAACACGGTTGTTGGAGTTATGCTTGACGTAGGTTGTTTAGGATCACTTCTTTATCATACTTTTATCGACCGTGCTTTGCCTTCTCTTCTCGCTCTCATTTGCGTATGTTAGCCACCATATATGCTAGTCGCTTGCTGCAGCTCCACCTCATGCCTTTTACCTTACCCATAAGCTTAAATAGTCTTGATCGCGAGGGTGCGAGATTGCTGAGTCCCCGTGGCTCACAGATACTTCCAAAACCAGCTTGCAGGTGCCGATGAGTCTGTGCTGATGACGCAACCAAGCTCAAGGAGGACTTCTATGAAGATCTTGTCCTTTATGTTGTTTCGTTCTAGTTGTTCAGTAGTGGAGCCCAGTTGGGGTCGATCGGGGAACTTTGTCGCATTTGGGGTTCTTCTTTTATTTTGGTTCCGTAGTCGGACCTTGATTGTATTTGGATGTTATAATGCTTTATTCATGTATTGTGTGAAGTGGCGATTGTAAGCCAACTATGTATCTCTTTCCCTTATGTATTACATGGGTTGTGTGAAGATTACCTCACTTGCGACATTGCTTTCAATGCGGTTATGCCTCTAAGTCGTGCTTCGACACGTGGGAGATATAGCCGCATCGAGGGCGTTACACTTTGCTTCCTTAGGATCTACGAAATACCGATGTAGACGCGGAGTGATCGGAAAGTACCATACAACTTTCTGTGGAGCTTTCTTTCCGGCCTATTTATATCGTGAAGCATTTCACTATGGACAGATGGTTTTTTCGCGTGCTCGTTCCGATATATGATGAAATCACTGATGCATGTGTGATATCTAATATGTGGCAGATCAAGAGGGCACACCTTTTTCTTTGCCTCCTCGACACTAGTAGGACACAGGCTTCCCGCGGGAAGAACCTTCTTTAGGTACTTCAGAAGCTCATCCAGGCTTGTATCTTTCCATTTGTTTTTTGCCTTCATCTTTAGAAGTCCTAGTGTGAAACTCAAGCGGGTCACCTCGGGAATGCAACCATCATACAAAGGAGTTATCGAGTCTACCTCCAGTTGTGCCAGTTTGTCCTCCTCTCTAGAAGCAGCTTCGTCGCTTGTCGTCTTCCTGCGAAGTAGGTCTTGAACATGCGGGTCTCGCATGGCTGAACTTAGTAGCGACGAAGATGGTGGCATGTCCGCGTCTTCTCCGCCTTGAACTACCTCTTCGCCATCGACATTTCTGGGGCCGTCTTCCTCTTCGGGCACATAATCGTTCATCTCTTCGTCTGGTGGCCCCATGTTGTTATTTCCTGCCCCGTCGACGTCCTCATCATCATCATCATCATCATCATCATCATCATCTTCACTTGTCCACCGAGTATGGCCATGCATGAGCAGATGCGCCTTGAATTTACCACCCTGAAAGGGGTCGATCCTGACTCTTCCTTTGCATTTTCGACATGGACATTAAACATCCCTTAGTCTTTTTTCATACATGTCATCCACAGCGGATTGCCTGTATCATCCCACCATCCTTCCATTGACCTTCATGATCACCTATGCGCGGAGCAAATATTATAACCACGTATATATGCATGCATGGATCAAATTCATACAAAAATTTGGCATGACCTTCCCTAAACATAGGACATATTGAGTTTGCCTGAAATTCGCCGAAACAGAAATGAATCGACATTTCGGCAAAACATAGGCAACTCATGTCACTCACATGCCACACTCAATTTGGTATATTCACATCGCACATAGTTTCGGTCCTAATCGCAAACACACATATTTCCATTCTTGCACAACTCTTTTTTTGCTCACCTATTTGTCGAGAGGAATATCGAGCACCTTCTTATATTTAGCTAGTAGCTCTACATAGAGATATGAGAGGGAGGAGGGAGGGCATTAATGGAGGGGGTGGTGGAGGGGCAAAGAAGAGTAGGGGAGAAGGGGCAAAAGAAAGGAAGAGGAAGGAGGGAGGGCATTAATAGGGGCTGGTGGAGGGGCAAAGAAGAGAAGGGGAGGAGGGGCAAAAACAAGGAAGAGAAAGGAGGGAGGGAATTAACGGAGGGGGGAGGAGGCGCAAAGAAGAGGGGGAAGCATTGAAGGACAAGCAAGTGCAAGAGGGAGGGGGAGAAAAAAGGGGGAGGTGGCAGATATTTTGGCTGGCGACCACAAAAGTAGCGCTGGGCACCAAAGCGCACTACTGCTATGTGTGCCAGCAGTAATATCTACTGGTACATAAAACTAGCTATAGCGCTTGCCCAGAAAACACGCTACTGGTAAAAGATTACACATAGAAGAGGTAGCAGTAGTGCTTCTTAGTAGCCCCACGCTACTAATATTTTCTTAACAGTAGCGCTTGTTAGGGTACCAACGCTGCTATCATTTTTTGGCCGGGGGGGCGTGGCGTGCCTAACTTACCAGTAGCGTGCCCTCTAGAAACCAACGCTGCTGCTAAGTTGTACCAGTAGCGCGGTTTGTAACACGCGCTACTTCTAATTATCAGTAGCGTGGGCACCAAAACACACGCTACTGGTAAACTTCTATGTATAAGCCTTTTCCTAGTAGTGATATTGGCTGCTACATATTCTAAGAAGATCTTTATCACTCAAACCGCATAACAACATACGTTTTTCACTTTGTCATCGCTATGTTACTTGCCCGAGTTTCGATCGTCGGTATCATCATACCTAGTTCAATCTCGTTACCAGCAAGTCTCTTTACTTGTTCCATAATGCATCATCCCGTAACTAACTCATTAGTCACATTGCTTGCAAGGCTCATAGTGATGTGCATTACCGAGAGGGCCCAGACATACCTCTCCGATACACGAAGTGATAAATCCTAATCTTGATCTATGCCAACTCAACAAACACCATCCGAGACATGTGTAGAGCATCTTTATAATCACCCAATTACGTTGTGACATTTGATAGAACACAAGGTGTTCCTCCGGTATTCGGGAATTGCATAATCTCATAGTCAGAGGAACATGTATAAGTCATGATGAAAGCAATAGCAATAAAACTAAACGATCATTATGCTAAGCTAATGGATGGGTCTTGTACATCACATCATTCTCTAATGATGTGTTCCCGTTCATCAAGTGACAACACATGTCTATGGTTAGGAAACTTAACCATCTTTGATTAATGAGCTAGTCAAGTAGAGGCATACTAGGGACACTCTGTTTGTCTATGTATTCACAGATGTACTAAGTTTTCGGTTAATACAGTTCTAGCATGAATAATGAACATTTATCATGATATAAGGAAATATAAATAACAACTTTATTATTGCCTCTAGGGCATATTTCCTTCAGTCTCCCACTCGCACTAGAGTCAATAATATAGATTACATAGTAATGATTCTAACACCCATGGAGTCTTGGTGCCGATCATGTTTTGCTCGTGAGAGAGGCTTAGTCAACTAGTCTGCAACATTCATATCTGTATGTATCTTGCAAATCTCTATGTCTCCCTCCTTGACTTGATCACAGATGGAATTGAATCGTCTCTTGATGTGTTTGGTTCTCTTGTGAAATCTGGATTCCTTCGCCAAGGCAATTGCTCTAGTATTGTCAAAAAATATTTTCATTGGACCCGATGCAGTAGGTATTACACCTAGATCGGATATGAACTCCTTCATCCATACTCCTTCATATGCTGCTTTCGAAGCTGCTATGTACTCCGCTTCACATGTAGATCCTGCCATGATGCTCTGCCTGGAACTGCACCAACTGACAGCTCCACCATTCAATATAAATACGTATCCAGTTTGTGACTTAGAGTCATCTGGATCAGTGTCAAAGCTTGCATCGATGTAACCATTTACGATGAGCTCTTTGTCACCCCCATAAACGAGAAACATATCCTTAGTCCTTTTCAGGTATTTCAGGATATTCTTGACCGCAGTCCAGTGATCCACTCCTGGATTACTTTGGTACCTCCCTGCTAAACTTATAGCAAGGCACACATCAGGTCTGGTACACAGCATTGCATACATGATAGAACCTATGGCTGAGGCATAGGGAATGACTTTCATTTTCTCTCTATCTTCTCCAATGGTCGGGCATTGAGTTTGACTCAACTTCACACCTTGTAACACAGGCAAGAACCCTTTCTTTGACTTATCCGTTTTGAACGTTTTCAAAACTTTATCAAGGTATGTGCTTTGTGAAAGTCCAATTAAGTGTCTTGATCTATCTCTATAGATCTTGATGCCCAATATATAAGCAGCTTCACCGAGGTCTTTCATTGAAAAATTCTTACTCAAGTGTCCTTTTATGCTATCCAGAAATTCTATATTATTTCTAATCAACAATATGTCATCCACATATAATATTAGAAATTCTATGGAGCTCCCACTCAGTTTCTTGTAAATATAGGCTTCTCCAAAAGTCTGTATAAAACTGTATGCTTTGATCACACTATCAAAGCGTATATTTCAACTCCGAGAGGCTTGCACCAGCCCATAAATGGATCGCTGGAGCTTGCACACTTTGTTAGCACCTTTTTGGATCGACAAACCTTCTGGTTGCATCATATACAACTTTTCTTTAAGATATCCATTAAGGAATGCAGTTTTGACATCCATTTGCCCAATTTCATAATCATAAAATGCGGCAATTTCTAACATGATTCGGACAGACTTAAGCATCGCTTCGGGTGAGAAGGTCTCATCGTAGTCAACTCCTTGAACTTATGGAAAACCTTTTGCAACAAGTCGAGCTTTGTAGACAATAACATTACCGTCAGCGTCAGTCTTCTTCTTGAAGATCCATTTATTCTTTGTTTCTTGCAAATCATCGGGCAAGTCAACCAAAGTCCACAATTTGTTCTCATACATGGATCCCATCTCAGATTTCATGGCCTCAAGGCATTTCGCGTAACGTGGGCTCATCATCGCTTCCTCATAGCTCGTAGGTTCGTCATGGTCAAGTAACATGACCTCTAGAACAAAATTACCGTACCACTCTGGTGTGGATCATACTCTAGTTGACATACGAGGTTCGGTAGTAATTTGCTCAGAAGTTTCATGATCATCATCATTAGCCTCCTCACTAATTGGTGTAGGAATCACTGGAACTGATTTCCGTGATGAACTACTTTCCAATAAAGGAGAAGGTACAATTACCTCATCAAGTTATACTTTCCCCCCACTCACTTCTTTCGAGAGAAACTCCTTCTCTAGAAAGGATCCATTCTTGGCAACGAATATCTTGCCTTCAGATCTGTGATAGAAGGTGTACCCAACAGTCTCCTTTGGGTATCCTATAAAGACACATTTCTTCGATTTGGGTTCATGATTATGAGGTTGAAGCTTTTTCACATAAGCATCGCAACCCCAAACTTTAAGAAACGTCAACTTAGGTTTCTTGCCAAAGCACACTTCATATGGTGTCGTATCAACGGATTTAGATGGTGCCCTATTTAACGTGAATGCAACCGTTTCTAAAGCATATCCCCAAACGATAGTGGTAAATCAGTAAGAGACATCATAGATTGCACCATATCTAATAAAGTATGGTTATGACGTTCGGACACACCATTACGCTGTGGTGTTCCAGGTGGCGTGAGTTGCGAAACTATTCCACATTGTTTCAAATGAAGACCAAACTCATAACTCAAATATTCACCTCCATGATCAGATCGTAGAAACTTTATTTTCTTGTTACGATGATTTTCCACTTCACTCTGAAATTCTTTGAACTTTTCAAATGTTTCAGACTTATGTTTCATCAAGTAGATATACCCATATCTACTCAAATCATCTGTGAAGGTCATAAAATAATGATACCTGTCGTGAGCCTCAACAATCATCGGACCACATACGCATACATCAATATGTATTATTTCCAATAAGTCAGTTGCTCTTTCCATTGTTCCAGAGAACGGAGTCTTAGTCATCTTGCCCATGAGGCATGGTTCGCAAGCATCAAGTGATTCATAATCAAGTGATTCCAAAAGCCCATCAACATTGAGTTTCTTCATGCGCTTTACAACAATATGACCTAAACGGCAGTGCCACAAATAAGTTGCACTATCATTATTAACCTTGCATCTTTTGGCTTCAATATTATGAATATGTGTATCACTGCAATCGAGATTCAACAAAAATAGACCTCTCATCAAGGGTGCATGACCATAAAAGATATTACTCATATAAATAGAACAACCATTATTCTCTAATTTAAATGAATAACCATCTCACATCAAACAAGATCCAGATATAATGTTCATGCTCAACGCTGGCACCAAATAACAATTATTTAGCTGTAAAACTAATCCCGGCGGTAGATGTAGAGGTAGCGTGCCGACGGTGATCACATCGACTTTGGAACCATTTCCCACACGCATTGTCACCTCGTCCTTAGCCAATCTTCGTTTAATCCATAGCCCCTGTTTTGAGTTGCAAATATGAGCAACAAAACCAGTATCAAATACCAAGGCGCTACTACGAGCATTAGTAAGGTACACATCAATAACATGCATATCAAATATACCTTTCACTTTGCCATCCTTCTTATTCGCCAAATACTTGGGGAAGTTCCGCTTCCAGTGACCAGTCCCTTTGAAGTAGAATCACTCAGTCTCCGGCTTCAGTCCAGACTTAGGCTTCTTCACTAGAGCGGCAACTTGCTTGGCGTTCTTCTTGAAGTTCCCCTTCTTCCCTTTGCCCTTTTTCTTGAAACTAGTGGTCTTGTTAACCATCAAAATTTGATGCTCCTTCTTGATTTCTACCTCCGCGGCCTTTAGCATTGCGAAGAGCTCGGGAATTGTCTTATCCACCCCTTGCATATCATAGTTCATCACAAAGCTTTTGTAGCTTGGTGGCAGTGATTGAAGAACTCTGTCAATGTAACATCCCAATTTTCAATTGGGATGTTATTTAGATCATTCATATGCATTCATCATTTGAGAATTTTTGGAATTCATTTTATTTGAATTTTGATCCTAGAAACCTTAAGGAACTCAAGGACCAAATGAGAGAGTTGGAGGTTTTCCAAAAAAATCCAAGTTTGAATTTTCAACATTGGCAGTTGGATCAAAGAGTTTTATTCAAAATATGTTTTCCAATAATTTCAAATAAATAAAATAAAGATAGAAGATAATATGACTTCTTCAAAAATAGTAAAGAAATGTTGGAAATTTATTTTTCAAAAAAATATATTTTTATTTGATTTTATTTGCGTGTTTAATTATTTTATTAGTGCAAAAAAGTTTATTTTATTTTTATGCATTTAGGTCCAGAAAAATGTTCACCTAGCCCATTTAATTAGGAGGGATTTGTGTGAATTTTTCTGGAATTTTTAAAAATAGTTTTCATTATGTTTTTCCTATTTTTTGTATTTTCGGAAATTGTTTAGAAAAAACTCTCGGAGCGAACTGGGCCGAAGCCCAGCCGGCCCAAGTTGCCGCCACCGCCATCGTCCCCGACCCTGAGCCGGACTCCTCCTCAAGTCCGAGCGTGCCACGCTACCAGCCGCCCCCTTCCCCAAGTCGCCGCGCCCCCGGGCCTTTATAAGCCGACACCCCACCGCCTCTTCCTCCTCACCAGCCACCGCTTCCTTTGCCACGTAGCTGTCGGCGCCGCTGCGCCGCTTTTGTGCCGCCACCTAGCCCGCGCTGCCCCGCGCCACCACTGCCCATCGCCAGAACCCTCCGCTGCCCTATCAGCTGCCCGACCCGATTTTTCCCGGTCCGGAAATAAACCGTCCCTGGTTCGCCAGTTTTTCTTTTAGTGTTCGGTTTTCGTTTAAAACCCTTTTTTTTATTTAGTTTAGTTTAGTAATGAATGTTTCTGTTTAGTTAGTTTTAGTGAACGTTTTCGTTCGTTAGGTTTTCATAGCAGACGTTCGTCCGATAGTATTTTCTTTCATTGTTTATTTTTGGACAGGGACCCATCCATAATTATTTTCTTCATAGATTAGTCCATGTTCTTCAAACGATCACAATTGTTTGCTCGTTTACCCAAATCCAATGAAACCAATGCCAAATTCTTCGTTATGATCCCCTCTATCTAGATAACTAACTTAAACATGTTTTTTGAAAGATTAAAATTTGGTTTCAAACAGATTTTAATTTGAACTTCTTTTGATCGTAACTTGAGTTTCATAATCCTATTTTGGTTAATTCTTTTGCAAATCGAAGCTCTTGATATAAACATTCTGTTAAGATCTTTTTCTCTGGTATTCTTTGCATCTTCATAGCTTCGGTGCTTATGTATGCTGTTGTTTGTCTACGATAGATTTTCCGGAGTGCGAAGCTTGCTACTATGAATCTATAGGGTTTTCCGATCGTCAGCAAGGCAAGTTACACTTTGATCATACCTTTATTACCCAGTTTTTATGCATTAGTTACATCCTCAAATATTGCATGAGTAGGATTGGGAACATGTGGTTATTTCTATGTAGTGGATGAGGTAGGAACCTAATACCTTTGATCACCCGAGAATATACATTTTGCTCATATTCCTTAGCCATGCTTGTAGACGGGGACGTTGGCGAACGTAGTAATTTCAAAAAAATTCCTACGCACACGCAAGATCATGGTGATGCATTGCAACGAGAGGGGAGAGTGTTGTCTACGTACCCTTGTAGACCGAAAGCAGAAGCGTTAGCACAACATGGTTGATGTTGTCATACGTCTTCATGATCCGACCAATCAAGTACCGAAAGTACGGCACCTCCGAGTTCAGCACACGTTCAGCCCGATGATGTCACTCGAACTCCAATATAGCCTAGTGTTGAGGGAGAGTTTCGTCAGCACGACGGTGTGGTGACGATGTTGATGTTCTACCGACGCAGGGCTTCGCCTAAGCACCGCTACAGTAATATCGAGGTGGACTATGGTGGAGGGGGGCACCGCACACGGCTAAAGGATCAAATGATCAATTGTTGTGTCTCGGGGGTGTGGCCAGCCAGGAGGAGTCCTACTCCCACCGGGAGTAGGACTCCCCCCTTTCCTAGTTGGAATAGGATTTGGGAGAAGGAAAGAGAGAGGAGAAGAAGGAAAGAGGGGGCCGGCCCCCCTTGCCCTAAACCAATTCGGTTTGGGCCTTGGGGGCGTGCCCCACACTCCCCTTGCTTCCCTCTATTTCCACTAAGGCCCATATAGGCACATTAAGCTCCCGGGGGGTTCCGGTAACCTCCCGGCACTCCGATAAAATCCTGATTTCACCCGGAACACTTCCGACATCCAAACATAGGCTTCCAATATATCAATCTTCATGTCTCGACCATTTCGAGACTCCTCGTCATGCCCCTGATCACAACCGGGACTCCGAACAACCTTCGGTACATCAAAACATATAAACTCATAATATAACCGTCATCGTAACATTGAGCGTGCGGACCCTACGGGTTCGAGAACTATGTAGACATGACCGAGGTACGTCTCCGGTCAATAACCAATAGCGGAACCTGGATGCTCATATTGGCTCCCACATATTCTACGAAGATCTTTATCGTTCAAACCGCACAACAACATACGTTGTTCCCTTTGTCATCGGTATGTTACTTTCCTGAGATTCGATCGTCGGTATCTCAATACCTAGTTCAATCTCATTACCGGAAAGTCTCTTTACTCGTTCCGTAATACATCATCCCACAACTAACTCATTAGTTGCAATGCTTGCAAGACTTAAGTGATGTGCATTACCGAGAGGGCCCAGAGATACCTCTCCGACAATCGGAGTGACAAATCCTAATCTCGAAATACGCCAACCCAACAAGTACCTTTGGAGACACCAGTAGAGCACCTTTATAATCACCCAGTTACGTTGTGACATTTGGTAGCACACAAAGTGTTCCTCCGGTAAATGGGAGTTGCATAATCTCATAGTCATAGGAACATGTATAAGTCATGAAGAAAGCAATAGCAGAATACTAAACGATCGTGTGCTAAGCTAACAGAATGGGTCATGTCAATCACATAATTCTCCTAATGATGTGACCCCGTTAATCAAATGACAACTCATGTCTATGGTTAGGAAACATAGCCATCTTTGATTAACGAGCTAGTCAAGTAGAGGCATACTAGTGACAATCTGTTTGTCTATGTATTCACACATGTATTATATTTTTGGTTAATACAAGTCTAGCATGAATAATAAACATTTATCATGATATAAGGAAATAAATAATAATTTTATTATTGCCTCTAGGGCATATTTCCTTCAGTCTCCCACTTGCACTAGAGTCAATAATCTAGATTACACAGTAATGATTCTAACACCCATGGAGCGTTGGTGCAGATCATGTTTTGCTCGTGGAAGAGGCTTAGTCAACGGGTCTGCAACATTCAGATCCATATGTATCTTGCAAAGTTCTATGTCTCCCACCTGGACTAAATCCCGGATGGAATTGAAGCGTCTCTTGATGTCTTTGGTTCTCTTGTGAAATTGCGATTCCTTCGCCAAGGCAATTGCACCAATATTTTCACAAAATATTTTCATTGGACCCGATGCACTAGGTATGACACCTAGATCGGATATGAAATCCTTCATACAGAGTCGCTCATCTGCTGCTTCCGAAGCAGCTATGTACTCTGCTTCACGTGTAGATCCCGCCACAACGCTTTGTTTAGAACTGCACCAATTGACAGCTCCATCGTTTAATGTAAACACGTATCCGGTTTGCGATTTAGAATCATCCGGATCAGTGTCAAAGCTTCCATAAACATAACCGTTTACGATGAGCTCCTTGTCACCTCCATAAACGAGAAATATATCCTTAGTCCTTTTCAGGTATTTCAGGATGTTCTTGACCGCTGTCCAGTGATCCACTCCTGGATTACTTTGGTACCTCCCTGCTAGACTTATAGCAAGGCACACATCAGGTCTGGTACACATCATTGCATACATGATAGAGCCTATGGCTGAAGCATAGGGAACATCTTTCATTTCCTCTCTATCTTCTACAGTGGACGGGCGTTGAGTCTTACTCAACTTCACACCTTGTAACACAAGCAAGAAC
This sequence comes from Triticum urartu, assembly GCF_003073215.2. NCBI lineage: Eukaryota > Viridiplantae > Streptophyta > Magnoliopsida > Poales > Poaceae > Triticum > Triticum urartu. Next base: position 259,393,268 of record NC_053025.1, on the reverse strand, counting down.
CCTTTCTTTGCTTGATCCATTTTGAACTTCTTCAAAACTTTATCAAGGTATGTGCTTTGTGAAAGTCCAATTAAGCGTCTTGATCTATCTCTATAGATCTTGATGCCCAATATGTAAGCAGCTTCACCGAGGTCTTTCATTGAAAAACTCTTATTCAAGTATCCCTTTATGCTATCCAGAAAATCTATATCATTTCCAATTAGCAATATGTCATCCACATATAATATCAGAAATGCTACAAAGCTCCCACTCACTTTCTTCTAAATACAGGCTTCTCCAAAAGTCTGTATAAAACCAAATGCTTTGTTCACACTATCAAAGAGTTTATTCCAACTCCGAGAGGCTTGCACCAGTCCATAAATGGATCGCTGGAGCTTGCACACTTTGTTAGATCATATACAACTCGTCTTCCAGAAATCCATGAAGGAATGCAGTTTTTACATCCATTTGCCAAATTTCATAATTATAAAATGCGGCAATTGCTAACATGATTCGGACAGACTTAAGAATCGCTACGGGTGAGAAGGTCTCATCGTAGTCTATCCCTTGAACTTGTTGAAAACCTTTTGCAACAAGTCGAGCTTTATAGACAGTAACATTACCGTCAGCGTCAGTCTTCTTCTTGAAGATCCATTTATTCTCAATTGCTTGCCGATCAACGGGCAAGTCAACCAAAGTCCATACTTTGGTCTCATACATGGATCCCATCTCAGATTTCATGGCTTCAAGCCATTTTGCAGAATCTGGGCTCACCATCGCTTCTTCATAGTTCATAGGTTCATCATGATCTATTAGCATGACTTCCAGAATAGGATTACTGTACCACTCTGGTGCGGATCTTACTCTGGTTGATCTACGAGGTTCAGTAGTAACTTGATCTGAAGTTCCATGATCATCATCATTAACTTCCTCACTGATTGGTGTAGGCGTCATAGAAACCTGTTTCTGTGATGAACTACTTTCCAATAGAGGAGCAGGTATAGATACCTCATCAAGTTCCACTTTCCTCCCACTCACTTCTTTCGAGAGAAATTCCTTCTCTAGAAAGGATCCATTCTTTGCAGCGAATGTCTTGCCTTCGGATCTGTGATAGAAGGTATACCCAACAGTTTCCTTTGGGTATCCTATGAAGACACATTTCTCCGATTTGGGTTCGACCATATCAGGTTGAAGCTTTTTCACATAAGCATCATAGCCCCAAACTTTCAGAAACGACAACTTTGGTTTCTTGCCAAACCACAGTTCATAAGGCGTCGTCTCAACGGATTTCGATGGTGCCCTATTTAACGTGAATGCGGCCGTCTCTAAAGCTTAACCCCAAAATGATAGCGGTAAATCTGTAAGAGACATCATAGATCGCACCATATCTAGTAAAGTACGATTACGACGTTCGGACACACCATTACGTTGTGGTGTTCCGGGTGGCGTGAGTTGCGAAACTATTCTGCATTGTTTCAAATGTAGACCAAACTCGTAACTCAAATATTCTCCTCCACGATCAGATCGTAGAAACTTTATTTTCTTGTTACGATGATTTTCAACTTCACTCTGAAATTCTTTGAACTTTTTAAATGTTTCAGACTTATGCTTCATTAAGTAGATATACCCATATCTGCTTAAATCATCTGTGAAGGTGAGAAAATAACGATATCCGCCACGAGCCTCAACATTCATCGGACCACATACATCTGTATGTATGATTTCCAACAAATCTGTTGCTCTCTCCATAGTACGGGAGAACGGCGTTTTACTCATCTTGCCTATGAGGCACGGTTTGCAAGTACCAAGTGATTCATAATCAAGTGGTTCCAAAAGTCCATCAGTATGGAGTTTCTTCATGCGCTTTATACCGATATGACCTAAACGGCAGTGCCACAAATAAGTTTCACTATCATTATCAACTCTGCATCTTTTGGCTTCAACATTATGAATATGTGTATCACTACTATCGAGATTCATCAAAAATAGACCACTCTTCAAGGGTGCATGACCATAAAAGATATTACTCATATAAATAGAACAACCATTATTCTCTGATTTAAATGAATAACCGTCTCTCATTAAACAAGATCCAGATATAATGTTCATGCTCAACTCTGGCACCAAATAACAATTATTTAGGTCTAATACTAATCCCGAAGGTAGATGTAGAGGTAGCGTGCCGACTGCGATCACATCTACTTTGGAACCATTTCCCACGCGCATCGTCACCTCGTCCTTTGCTAGTGTTTGCTTAATCCATAGTCCCTGTTTCGAGTTGCAAATAATAGCAACAGAACCAGTATCAAATACCTAGGTGCTACTGCGAGCTCTAGTAAGGTACACATCAATAACATGTATATCACCTATACCTTTGTTCACCTTGCCATCCTTCTTATCCGCCAAATACTTGGGGCAGTTCTACTTCCAGTGACCAGTCTGCTTGAAGTAGAAGCACTCAGTCTCAGGCTTAGGTCCAGACTTGTGTTTCTTCTCCTGAGCAGGAACTTGCTTGATTTTCTTCTTGAAGTTCCCCTTCTTCTTCCCTTTACCCTTTTTCTTGAAACTGGTGGTCTTATTGACCATCAACACTTGATGCTCCTTCTTGATTTCTACCTCCGCAGCTTTTAGCATTGCGAAGAGCTCGGGAATTGTCTTATTCATCCCTTGCATATTATAGTTCATCACAAAGCTTTTGTAGCTTGGTGGTAGTGATTGAAGAACTTTGTCAATGACACTATAAACCGGAAGATTAACTCCCAGCTGAGTCAAGTGATTATGGTACCCAGACATTCTGAGTATATGCTCACTGACAGAACTATTCTCCTCCATCTTGCAGCTGTAGAACTTATTGGAGACTTCATATCTCTCAATCCGGGCATTTTCTTGAAATATTAACTTCAACTCCTGGAACTTCTCATATGCTCCATGACGTTCATAACGTCGTTGAAGTCCCGGTTCTAAGCCGTAAAGCAAGGCACACTGAACTATCGAGTAGTCATCAGCTTTACTCTGCCAGGCGTTCTTAACATCTGCAGTTGCATCAGCAGCAGGCCTGGCACTCAGCGGTGCTTCCAGGACATAATTCTTCTGAGCAGCAATGAGGATAATCCTCAAGTTACGGACCCAGTCCGTGTAATTGCTACCATCATCTTTCAACTTTGCTTTCTCAAGGAACACATTAAAATTCAACGGAACAATAGCACGGGACATTTATCTACAATCAAACATAAACAAGCAAGATACTATCAGGTACTAAGTTCATGATAAATTTAAGTTCAATTAATCATATTACTTAAGAATTCCCACTTAGAAAGACATCCCTCTAATCTTCTAAGTAATCACGTGATCCAAATCAACTAAACCATAACCAATCATCACGTGAAATGGAGTAGTTTTCAATGGTGAACATCACTATGTTGATCATATTTACTATATGATTCACGCTCGACCTTTTGGTCTCAGTGTTCCGAGGCCATATCTGCATATGCTAGGCTCGTCAAGTTTAACCTGAGTATTCTGTGTGTGCAAAACTGGCTTGCACCCGTTGTAGATGGACGTAGAGCTTATCAGACCCGATCTTCACATGGTGTCTGGGCACGACGAACTTTGGCAATGGTGCATACTCAGGGAGAACACTTTTATCTTGAAATTTAGTGAGAGATCATCTTATAATGCTACCGTCAATCAAAGCAAGATAAGATGCATAAAAGATAAACATCACATGTAATCAATATAAGTGATATGATATGGCCATCATCATCTTGTGCTTGTGATCTCCATCTCCAAAGCACCGTCATGATCACCATCGTCACCGGCGCGACACCTTGATCTTCATCGTAGCATCGTTGTCATCTCACCAATCTTATGCTTCCACGACTATCGCTACCGCTTAGTGATAAAGTAAAGCATTACAGGGCGATTGCATTGCATACAATAAAGCGACAACCATATGGCTCCTGCGAGTTGCCGATAACTCGGTTACAAAACATGATCATCTCATACAATAAAATTTAGCATCATGTCTTGACCATATCACATCACAACATGCCCTGCAAAAACAAGTTAGACGTCCTCTACTTTGTTCTCGCAAGTTTTACGTGGCTGCTACGGGCTTAGCAAGAACCGTTCTTACCTACGAATCAAAACCACAACGATCGTTTGTCAAGTTGGTGTTGTTTTAACCTTTGCAAGGACCGGGCGTATCCACACTCGGTTCAACTAAAGTTGGAGAAACTAACACCCGCCAGCCACCTGTGTGCAAAGCACGTCGGTAGAACCAGTCTCGCGTAAGCGTACGCGTAATGTCGGTCCGGGCCGCTTCATCCAACAATACCGCTGAACCAAAGTATGACATGCTGGTAAGCAGTAGGACTTATATCCCCCACAACTCACTTGTGTTATACTCATGCATATGACATCTACGCATAAAACCTGGATCGGATGCCACTTTTGGGAAACGTAGTAATTTCAAAAAATTTCCTACGCACACGCAAGATCATGGTGATGCATAGCAACGAGAGGGGAGAGTGTTGTCTACGTACCCTCGTAGACTGAAAGCAGAAGCGTTAGCACAACGCGGTTGATGTAGTCGTACGTCTTCACGATCCGACCGATCAAGTACCGAACGTACGGCACCTCCGAGTTCAGCACATGTTCAGCCCGATGACGTCCCTCGAACTCCGATCCAGCCGAGTGTTGAGGGAGTGTTTCCTGAGCACGACGGTGTGGTGACGATGTTGATGTTCTACCGACGCAGGGCTTCGCCTAAGCACCGCTACAGTAATATCGAGGTGGACTATGGTGGATGGGGGCACCACACACGGCTAAAGGATCAAACGATCAATTGTTGTGTCTCTGGGGTGCCCCCCTGTCCCCGTATATAAAGGAGCAAGGGTGTGCGGCCGGCCAGGGAGAGGGCGCGCTAGGAGGAGTCGTACTCCCACCGGGAGTAGGACTCCCCACTTTCCTAGTTGGAATAGGATTCAAGAGAAGGAAAGAGAGAGGAGAAGAAGGAAAGAGGGGGCCGACCCCCCTTGCCCTAAAGCAATTCGGTTCGGGCCTTGGTAGGCGCACCCCACACTCCCCTTGCTTCCCTCTATTTCCACTAAGGCCCATATAGGCCCATTAAGCTCCCGGGGGGTTCCGGTAACCTCCCGGTACTCCGGTAAAATCCCGATTTCACCCGGAACACTTCCGACATCCAAACATAGGCTTCCAATATATCAATCTTCATGTCTCGACCATTTCAAGACTCCTAGTCATGTCCTTGATCACATCCAGGACTCCGAACAACCTTCGGTACATCAAAACGTATAAACTCATAATATAACTGTCATCGTAACATTAAGCGTGTGGACCCTACGGGTTCGAGAACTATGTAGACATGACCGAGACACATCACCGGTCAATAACCAATAGCGGAACCTGGATGCTCATATTGGCTCCCACATATTCTACGAAGATCTTTATCGGTCAAACCGCACAACAACATACGTTGTTCCCTTTGTCATTGATATGTTACTTGCCTGAGACTCGATCATCGGTATCTCAATACCTAGTTCAATCTCGTTACCGGCAAGTCTCTTTACTCGTTCCGTAATACATCATCCCACAACTAACTCATTAGTTGCAATGCTTGCAAGGCTTAAGTGATGTGCATTACCGAGAGGGCCTAGAGATACCTCTTCGACAATCGGAGTGACAAATCCTAATCTTCAAATATAGCAACCCAACAAGTACCTTTGGAGAGACCTGTAGAGCACCTTTATAATCACCCAGTTACGTTGTGACGTTTGGTAGCACACAAAGTGTTCCTCCAGTAAACGGGAGTTGCATAATCTCATAGTCATAGGAACATGTATAAGTCATGAAGAAAGCAATAGCCGAATACTAAACGATCTTGTGCTAAGCTAACGGAATGGGTCATGTCAATCACATAATTCTCCTAATGATGTGACCCCGTTAATCAAATGACAACTCATGTCTATGGTTAGGAAACATAACCATCTTTGATTAACGAGCTAGTCAAGTAGAGGCATACTAGTGACAATCTATTTTTCTATGTATTCACACATGTATTATGTTTCTGGTTAATACAATTCTAGCATGAATAATAAACATTTACCATGATATAAGGAAATAAATAATAACTTTATTATTGCGTCTAGGGCATATTTCCTTCAGGGGATTGGTATGTGAGAATCATGCAAGTTGTGAGAGATAGTAACTAAGGGAAACTTAGGGTGGCTACTTTAATACACATCTGGGTTGATTGGTTGTGGGCACCTGGGGAATCCAATGTTGTCCTAGGAGATCCTGGGGTACCCGTATGATCATCCTCTAGAATGCCACCTAGGCTTAAAGGGATCATAAGATTATTCATGCTCAGAAACTTCCGTGTGCAGCCACAAGCCATTATGGGCTCTGGCATAGTTAAGTAAGTTGTGGGAAACCTTTCCATGATGGGCTAGCAGATGTAGGGGAAATGTAGGTGTACCGGCCTATCTATCGATTAAGGGCACCTCTTCATAAAAGCTATGTCTCGATCTTCCGATCATGGATGCGGTCGAGTCTCATGGGGAAAAGTGCGCAAACCTCTATAGAGTGTATAAACTAATCATGATTAGTCGTGTCCCCGGTTATGGACATTTTGAGTATCTGGTATTTGAGTTATTGGTTGATCTCATCACTTTACTTAATAAATTTGTTGGGTTGCTAATATTACTATTGATACTTGATAATTTTGGGATTGAGTTGGGTTTACCTTCTCAATAATGGCATAAATTTGGTAGTCAATAAAATCTATTCCTTTGGGGTAGGGAAAAATTTTCTTTATGCAAAATGTTAAACTTACAGCCTCCACCAGCCAAATATGCATGTAGTGATAGCATTTGTTCATCATTGCTCTATAGTGTGATCTTGCCAGCATATTCCATGTGCTGACCTACACGGCTGCAACGTCTCATCTTGCAGAATTTTTAGACGAGGATTAAGGTGCGATAAGTCATTGTCTTGCACTGGAGTTGGATGGACTCATTTACCTTTGAAGCTTCCGCGGTTATTTTATTAGATGGCCTTTAGCCATATTATTGTAATAATGAATTTTTATGCAGACCTTGATGTAATAAGTGTGTGATTGAATTCTGTTATAATTCTTTGAGTAATGTGTGTGTCAGCATACCGATCCAGGGATGCCACTTGAGCACAGAGACTTCGATCCATTGGGATCGGGTGGTTACAAGATGGTATCAGAGCACACACTGACTGTAGGATGCGGCCACTAGGAAAAGCCACGGGATACTCTTCTCTACTCATTTATAACTCTTCTCTATTTCTACTCCATAGATGTCGGACCCCAGGAACAAGTTCACTCAGCCGGATGACGACACCCCTTTCGGACGACACTTGAAGGAAGTCACTAAGTATCTGAACATCAGCATACCAAGCTTCACCGGAACCTTCAATGCAACTTTACTAGAAGAGGAGCACTAGACGATTCAAGTTCGTGTCCCTGGGAGGACTTTTGCACCAATTATCGAGCCCATCAAGTTTTCTTTTGATGCACCAACCTAGATGTTAGGA